>NC_135971.1:33602023-33626023 GCF_053455715.1 Rhinoraja longicauda
GTTGGAGCGGCTGGTGCAGCGTGTGGGCGGGGCCCAGGAGCGGTTGGAGCAGCGTGTGGGCGGGGCCCAGGAGCGGTTGGAGCAGCGTGTGGGCGGGGCCCAGGAGCGGTTGGTGCAGCGTGTGGGCGGGGCCCAGGAGCGGTTGGAGCAGCGTGTGGGCGGGGCCCAGGAGCGGTTGGTGCAGCGTGTGGGCGGGGCCCAGGAGCGGTTGGAGCGGTTGGTGCAGCGTGTGGGCGGGGCCCAGGAGCGGTTGGTGCAGCGTGTGGGCGGGGCCCAGGAGCGGTTGGTGCTGCGTGTGGGCGGGGCCCAGGAGCGGTTGGTGCGGCGTGTGGGCGGGGCCCTGGGAGCGGTTGGAGCGGTGTGTGGGCGGGGCCCGGGGAGCGGTTGGTGCTGCGTGTGGGCGGGGCCCAGGGGCGGTTGGTGCGGCTTGTGGGCGGGGCCCGGGGGCGGTTGGTGCAGCGTGTGGGCGGGGCCCAGGGGCGGTTGGTGCAGCGTGTGGGCGGGGCCCAGGGAGCGGTTGGAGCGGCGTGTGGGCGGGGCCCAGGGGCGGTTGGATCAGCGTGTGGGCGGGGCCCAGGGGCGGTTGGATCAGCGTGTGGGCGGGGCCCAGGGAGCGGTTGGATCAGCGTGTGGGCGGGGCCCAGGGAGCGGTTGGAGCAGCGTGTGGGCGGGGCCCAGGGAGCGGTTGGTGCGGTGTGTGGGCGGGGCCCAGGGGCGGTTGGAGCAGCGTGTGGGCGGGGCCCAGGAGCGGTTGGTGCGGTGTGTGGGCGGGGCCCAGGGGCGGTTGGTGCGGCGTGTGGGCGGGGCCCAGGGGCGGTTGGAGCAGCGTGTGGGCGGGGCCCAGGGAGCGGTTGGAGCAGCGTGTGGGCGGGGCCCAGGGAGCGGTTGGAGCAGCGTGTGGGCGGGGCCCAGGGAGCGGTTGGTGCAGCGTGTGGGCGGGGCCCAGGGAGCGGTTGGAGCAGCGTGTGGGCGGGGCCCAGGGAGCGGTTGGTGCAGCGTGTGGGCGGGGCCCAGGGAGCGGTTGGTGCAGCGTGTGGGCGGGGCCCAGGGAGCGGTTGGTGCAGCGTGTGGGCGGGGCCCAGGGGCGGTTGGTGCAGCGTGTGGGCGGGGCCCAGGGGCGGTTGGAGCAGCGTGTGGGCGGGGCCCAGGGGCGGTTGGAGGAGCGTGTGGGCGGGGCCCAGGGGCGGTTGGAGCAGCGTGTGGGCGGGGCCCAGGGGCGGTTGGTGCAGCGTGTGGGCGGGGCCCAGGGAGCGGTTGGTGCAGCGTGTGGGCGGGGCCCAGGGGCGGTTGGTGCAGCGTGTGGGCGGGGCCCAGGGGCGGTTGGAGCGGCGTGTGGGCGGGGCCCAGGGAGCGGTTGGTGCAGCGTGTGGGCGGGGCCCAGGGGCGGTTGGAGCGGCGTTGGTTTAAAAACGTTCCATCTCACTTCAAAAGAAGTGGTCTGGAGGAAGCCGCTGATTGGGCGGAACCCCAGGGTTGTATTTCTGCTTTCTGTTCGTACTTTGTAGTTAACGGTTCGGTGAGTTAAGGGTTCGGTGAGTTAAGGGTTCGGTGAGTTAAGGGTTCAGTGAGTTAAGGGTTCAGTGAGTTAAGGGTTCAGTGAGTTAAGGGTTCGATGAGTTAAGGGTTCAGTGAGTTAAGGGTTCAGTGAGTTAAGGGTTCAGTGAGTTAAGGGTTCCGTGAGTTAAGGGTTCGGTGAGTTAAGGGTTCGGTGAGTTAAGGGTTCAGTGAGTTAAGGGTTCAGTGAGTTAAGGGTTCAGTGAGTTAAGGGTTCGATGAGTTAAGGGTTCAGTGAGTTAAGGGGTCGGTGAGTTAAGGTTTCAGTGAGTTAAGGGTTCGGTGAGTTAAGGGTTCAGTGCTTTTTAGTAAAGTTACAGTTTAAAGGATTAAGAGGGATTTGATTTAATTTGGGGGTAAGACATGTCAGTTGAGATCGGCCCCGTGGAATGCTCATCCTCCAACATGTGGGAGATCAGGGATATTGTCGGTGTCCCTGATGACTACATGTGCAGGAAGTGTGTCCAGCTGCAACTCCTGGCAGACCGCATTGAACGGTTGGAGCTGCGGTTGGATTCATACTGGAGCATCCACGATGCTGAGATGGTCGTGAATAGCACGTACAGTGAGTTGGCCACACCGCATGTAAAGGTTAAGTGGACAGAAAGGAAACGGGTGGCCACTAGCCAGCGTAGCAGTAGGCAGGTAGTGCAGGAGCCCCCTGCGGTCATCTCCCTCCTAAACAGATATGCCATTTTGGATACTGTTGGGGGAAATGGCTCATCAGGGGAAGGCAGCAGCAGCCAAGTTCATGGCACCGTGGGAGGCTCTGCGACAAAAAAGGGGAGGAAAAAGAGTGGAAGGGCTATAGTAACAGGGGATTCAATTGTAAGGGGAATAGACAGGCGTTTCTGCGGCCGCAAACGGGACTCCAGGATGGTATGTTGCCTCCCTGGTGCAAGGGTCAGGGATGTCTCTGAGCGGCTGCAGAACATTCTGGAGGGGGAGGGTGAACAGCCAGTTGTCGTGGTGCACATTGGCACCAACGGTATAGGTAAATAAACGGGATGAGGTCCTACAAAGTGAATTTAGGGAGCTAGGAGATAAACTTAAAAGTAGGACCTCAAAGGTAATAATCTCTGGATTACTACCAGTGCCACGTGCTAGTCAGAGTAGAAATAGGAGGATATTTCAGATGAATACGTGGCTTGAAAAATGGTGCAAGGGGGAGGGATTCAAATTTCTAGGACATTGGAACCAGTTCTGGGAGAGGTGGGACCAGTACAAACAGGACGGTCTGCACCTGAGCTGGAATGGAACTAATGTCCTTGGGGGAGTGTTTGCTAGTGCTGTCAGGGAGGATTTAAACTAATGTGGCAGGGGGATGGGAGCATGAGCAGAGAGACAGAGGGGTGCAAAATGAAGCAATAGGTAGCAAGGTGAAAAGTAAAAGTGGCAGGCAGACAAATCCAAGGCAAAAATCAAAAAGGGCCACTTTTCAACATAATTGTATAAGGGGTAAGAGTGTTGTAAAAACAAGCCTGAAGGTTTTGTGTCTCAATGCAAGGAGCATTCGGAATAAGGTGGATGAGTTGAATTTGCAGATAGTTATTAATGAATATGATATTGTTGGGATTACGGAGACATAGCTCCAGGGTGACCAAGGCTGGGAGCTGAACATCCAGGGATATTCAATATTCAGGAGGGATAGACAGAAAGGAAAATGAGGTGGGGTAGCGTTGCTGGTTAGAGAGGAGATTAACGAAATAGAAAGGAAGGACATTAGCTTGGAGGATGTGGAATCGATATGGGTAGAGCTGCGAAACACTAAGGGGCAGAACACACTAGTGGGAGTTGTGTACAGGCCACCTAACAGCAGTAGTAGAATTGGGGATGGCATCAAACAGGAAATTAGAAATGCGTGCAACAAAGGTAAAACAGTTATAATGATGAACTTCAATCTACATATAGATTGGGTGAATCAAATTGGCAGAGGTGCTGAGGAAGAGGATTTCTTGGAATGTATACGAGATAGTTTTCTAAGCCAACATGTAGAGGAACTAACGAGAGAGCAGGCTATTCTAGACTGGGTATTAAGTAATGAGGAAGGGTTAGTTAGCAGTCTGGATGTGCGTGGCCCCTTGGGCAAGAGTGACCATAATATGGTTGAGTTCTTCATTAGGATGGAGAGTGACTTAGTTAATTCAGAAATAACGGTTCTGAACTTAAGGAAAGGTAACTTTGAGGGCATGAGACGTGAATTGGCCAAGATAGACTGGCAATTGATTCTTAAAGGGTTGACGGTGGATATGCAATGGAAGGCATTTAAAGACCGCATGGAAGAACTAAAACAATTGTTCATCCCAGCCCGGCATCTGCGCCCGGGATGAGGTGTTTCAGACTAGGGCTTCCGAGATGTCCTCGTTTTTCAGAAAATGGGGCTTCCCCTCCTACATTATAGATGAGGCTCTCACTAGGGTCTCTTCTACATCCCGCAGCTCCGCTCTTGCTCCCCATCCCCCCACTCGCAAGGACAGGATCCCCCTCGTTCTCACCTTCCACCCCACCAGCCAGCGGATCCAACACATCATCCACCAACATTTCCGTCACCTACAACAGGACCCCACCACTGGCCATATCTTCCCATCCCCTCCCCTCTCTGCGTTCCGCAGAGACCGTTCCCTCCGCAACTCCCTGGTCCACTCGTCCCTTCCTACCCAAACCACCCTAACCCCGGGCACTTTCCCTTGCAACCGCACGAGATGCAACACCTGTCCCTTTACCACCCCCCTCAACTCCATCAAAGGACCCAAACATTCTTTCCAGGTGAGACAGAGGTTCACCTGTACCTCCTCCAACCTCATCTATTGCATCCGCTGCTCTAGATGTCAACTTATCTATATCGGCGAAACCAAGCGCAGGCTCGGCGATCGCTTCGCTGAACACCTGCGCTCGGTCCGCATTAACGCAACTGATCTCCCGGTGGCCCAGCACTTTAACTCCCCCTCCCATTCCCAGTCTGACCTCTCTGTCATGGGCCTCCTCCAGTGCCATAGTGAGGCCCGCCGGAAATTGGAGGAGCAGCACCTCATATTTCGCCTGGGCAGTTTGCGGCCCGGTGGTATGAACGTCAACTTCTCCAACTTCAAATAGCTCCTCTGTCCCTCCCTTCCCCTCCTCCTTCCCAGATCTCCCTCTATCTTCCTGTCTCCACCTATATCCTTCCTTTGTCCCACCCCCGACATCAGTCTGAAGAAGGGTCTCGACCCGAAACGTCACCCATTCCTTCTCTCCCGAGATGCTGCCTGACCTGCTGAGTTACTCCAGCATTTTGTGAATAAATCAGGGAAGGTAGTGCATCCGTGGCTAACAAGGGAGATTAGGAATAGTATCAAAACAAAAGATGAAGCGTACAAATTAGCAAGAAAAAGCAGCCTACCAGAGGACTGGGAGAAATTCAGAGTCTAGCAGAGGAGAAAGGGCTTAATTAGGAAAGGGAAAATAGATTATGAAAGAAAACTGGCAGGGAACATACAAACTGACTGCAAAAGCTTTTATAGATATGTGAAGAGAAAAAGATTAGTTAAAACAAATGTAGGTCCCTTGCAGTCAGAAACAGGTGAATTGATCATGGGGAACAAGGACATGGCAGACCAATTGAATAAATACTTTGGTTCTGTCTTCACTAAGGAAGACATAAATAATCTGCCGGAAATAACAGGGGACCGGGGGTCAAATGAGATGGAGGAACTGAGTGAAATCCAGGTTAGTCGGGAAGTGGTGTTAGGTAAATTGAATGGATTAAAGGCCGATAAATCCCCAGGGCCAGATAGGCTGCATCCCAGAGTGTTTAAGGAGGTAGCCCCAGAAATAGAGGATGCATTAGTGATAATTTTTCAAAACTCATTGGATTCTGGAGTAGTTCCTGAGGACTGGAGGGTAGCTAATGCAACCCCACTTTTCAAAAAGGGAGGGAAAGAGAAAACGGGGAATTACAGACCAGTTAGTCTAACATCGGTAGTGGGGGAAATGCTAGAGTCAGTTATTAAAGATGGGATAGCAGCACATTTGGAAAGTGGTGAAATCATTGGACAAAGTCAGCATGGATTTGTGAAAGGTAAATCATGTCTAACGAATCTTATAGAATTTTTCGAGGATGTAACTAGTAGAGTGGATAAGGGAGAACCAGTGGATGTGTTATATCTGGACTTCCAGAAGGCTTTCGACAAGGTCCCACATAACAAATTAGTATGCAAACGTAAAGCACATGGTATTGTGGGTTCAGTATTGATGTGGATAGAGAACTGGCTGGCAGACAGGAAGCAAATAGTAGGAATAAACGGGTCCTTTTCAGAATGGCAGGCAGTGACTAGTGGGGTACCGCAAAGCTCAGTGCTGGGACCCCAGCTATTTACAATATATATTAATGATTTGGACGAGGGAATTGAATGCAACATCTCCAAGTTTGCGGATGACACGAAGCTGGGGGGCAGTGTTAGCTGTGAGGAGGATGCTAGGAGGCTGCAACGTGACTTGGATAGGTTAGGTGAGAGGGCAAATGCATGGCAGATGCAGTATAATGTGGATAAATGTGAGGTTATCCACTTTGGTGGCAAGAACAGGAAAGCAGACTATTATCTGAAAGGTGGCCGATTAGGAGAAGGGGAGATGCAACGAGACCTGGGTGTCGTGGTACATCAGTAATTGAAAGTAAGCATGCAGGTGCAACAGGCAGTGAAGAAAGCGAATGGTACGTTGGCATTCATAGCGAGGGGATTTGAGTATAGGAGCAGGGAGGTTCTGCTGCAGTTGTACAGGGCATTGATGAGACCACACCTGGAGTATTGCGTACAGTTTTGGTCTCCTAATCTGAGGAAAGACATTCTTGCCATAGAGGGAGTACAGAGAAGGTTCACCAGATTGATTCCTGGGATGGCAGGACTTTCATATGAAGAAAGACTGGATAGGCTCGGCTTGTACTCGCTGGAATTTAGAAGATTGAGGGGTGATCTTATAGAAATGTACAAAATTCTTAAGGGGTTGGACAGGCTAGATGCAGGAAGATTGTTCCCGATGTTGGGGAAGTCTAGAACAAGGGGTCACAGTTTAAGGATAAGGGTGGAAGTCTTTTAGGACCGAGATGAGAAAGTTTTTTTCACACAGTGGTGAATCTGTGGAATTCTCTGCCACAGAAGGTCAAGTCAAGTCAATTTTATTTGTATAGCACATTTAAAAACAACCCACGTTGACCAAAGTGCTGTACATCTGATTAGGTACTAAGGAAAAAATGAAACATACAGTAGCACGCAAACCTAACAGCACATACAGAACAGTTCACAGCGCCTCCTCGATGAGCCTCAAACGCTAGGGAGTAGAAATAGGTTTTGAGCCTGGACTTAAAGGAGTCGATGGAGGGGGCAGTTCTGATGGGGAGAGGGATGCTGTTCCAGTCTAGGAGCTGCAACCGCAAAAGCGCGGTCACCCCTGAGCTTAAGCCTAGACCGCGGGATAGTGAGTAGCCCCAAGTCGGCCGACCTGAGGGACCTGGAGTTAGAGAGGTGGGTTAGAAGATTTTTGATGTAGGGGGGGGGGGGGGGGATGTCCATTTAGGGCTTTATACGTGAATAGGAGCTTGAAGTTGATTCTGTACCGTACAGGGAGCCAGTGGAGAGAGGCCAGAATCGGGGTGATGTGGTCACTTTTACGGGTACCCGTCAGGAGTCTCGCTGCCAGTTGCAGGCGGGACAGGGAAGATTGGCTGATCCCAGTGTATAGGGAGTTGCAGTAGGGAGTTGCAGTAGTCTAGGCGGGAGGAAATGAAAGCGTGAATGATTTTTTCTGTGTCGTCGAATTGGAGGAAAGGTTTGATTTTAGCTATGGTACGAAGTTGGAAGAAGCTGGCTTTTACCACAGCGTTGACTTGCTTGTCAATTTTTAATGCAGAGTCAAATATCACGCCGAGGTTTTTGACATGCGGTTTGACTAGGCAGGATAGGCTTCCAAGACTGCCTGTTATCGATTTGATGGAGTCGGGGGGGGGGGGGGGGGGCGAATAGGATGACCTCAGACTTGCTCTCATTTAATTGGAGGAAGTTCTGTGCCATCCAACATTTTATGTCCTCAAGGCAGTGTAAGAGGCTGTTTAAATTTGACTGGTTGTTGGGTTTCAGGGGGAGGTAAAGCTGAGTGTCATCGGCATAGCAGTGGAAAGAAATGCCATGCCTTTGAATGATTTGGCCAAGGGGGAGCATGTATATAGAGAAGAGAATGGGGCCTAGGATGGAGCCTTGTGGAACTCCGCAGGAGAGGCTAGCTGGAGCAGAGGAATACCTGCCTATGTTGATGGCGAAACTCCTATCTTTGAGGTACGAAGCGAACCAGCTCAGGGCAGTGCCATCAATGCCAACCGCATACCGGAGACGGTCTATAAGGATGGTGTGGTCCACTGTATCGAACGCTGCGCTGAGGTCGAGAAGGAGCAGGATTGCACAGTCGCCGGTGTCGATGGCGAGAAGCAGGTCGTTGTGTACCTTCAACAAGGCAGACTCTGTGCTGTGGTGGGCTCTGAAACCTGACTGGAAACTTTCCAGGATGGTGTTTTGGTGTAGGTAGGGCACTAATTGGTTTAGAATTGCCTTTTCAAGGACTTTTGACAGGAATGGCAGTTTGAAAATGGGTCTGTAGTTGCTAGGGGTCTCGGTTAGGTTTTTTCAGTAGGGGCTGGACCACCGCGTGCTTGAAACAGGTTGGAACAGTGCCAGTGAACTGTTGATAATAGAGAGGATGCTGGGACCGGCTATTGCAATGACATCCTTCAGAAGGGCAGTGGGGGCAGGATCAAGGGGGCAGGTTGCAGGTTTCATAGCGGAGACAAGCTTTGCAATGGAGGATAGAGTGATGGGTTGGAAACAGTCCAATTTAGATGAACAGACTAGTGAGACAGCTAGCTCACGGATGGGAGGGGAAATGTTCATTCTAATGTTCTCAATTTGCTGGTGAAAAATTTAGCGAATTCTTCGCAGTTAGCAGGGGACCCAACTAAGCTGGTACTGGGGGTGGGACATATGACAGAGGTAATTGTGCTAAATAGGACCTTGGAGTTATGAGAGTTTTTAAGGTAGTTGAGGCCAGTTCATTGGCTATATTTAAGAGGGAGTTAAATGTGGCCCTTGTGGCTAAAGGGATCAGGGGGTATGAAGAGAAGGCAGGTATGGGATACTGAGTTGGATGATCAGCCATGATCATATTGAATGGTGGTGCAGGCTCGAAGGGCCAAATGGCCTACTCCTGCACCTATTTTCTATGTTTCTATGAAATGATAATTTAATCGGCGAGAAGCAAACGACAGAAGATAGCGACAAGATACACTGATCAGCCAAAACATTGTGACCACCTGCCTAATATGCTGTTGGTCCTCTGTGTGCCGCTAAAACAGTACCGACCCATGAAGGTGGCCTGTGGTATCTAGCACCAAACCTTTAGCAACAGATCCTTCAAGTCCTGTAAGTTGCGAGGTGGAGCCGCCATGAATCGGACTTGTCGATCCAGCACATCCCACAGATGCTCAATCTGATTGAGATCTAGGCTCAAGGTGTGGAGAGAGGGACAGGATTGAAAGCTCCATCACATGACTGAGAAGTGACCCAACATCCAACTAGACTCGATTTTTATAGTAAACTTTAGAAAATGTTGATCCCAATCAAAACAAATCTGCTGAGTTGACGAAAGTATAAAACACATGTTAAGTGTCACCACCTTTTCCCTTGACAGAAATCTTTCACAGCCACTGTGTATTTCCAACATTTCCTATTTGTTTCCTGGACATTCCCAGGTCTCTGTGTCTCTGCAGGGAAGACAAGAGGTTGTGCATAGTCAGACTGACCAGCGAACACATAGGTCTTGTTCCCAGCCTGCAAGGAATCAGCCGATCTCAGTTAGTGCTCCCGCAGAGAAGACAGAGCTGTACTCAGTTATCCAAACTTGGCTCCTGTTTGCTGCTTAAAATTCCAACTGAATGGATGTCATGATCCCACGGAATGTCAGAACCCAATTCAGGTCCCTTTGAAGAAAACCATTAAAATCACTTCCAGGAAAAAGATGTTGAAATTCATCGACCGCGACAGACCGCAAACTAATTCAGCTTCAAAGCTCATTCAGAGGCCGACACGTGTAACACACACAGAGCCGACACATACACGTGCACACGCCTGCACACACACAAGTTCACTCACACTCACGCGCGTACATACATGTACACACAAATGCATAACGCACACAGGGCCGACCGACAGTTCACTATCAATGGTGATCGGTGTATGGCAGTGTTCATTGGATACATCTGTATACACACGTAACATACACATACATGTGCACGCACATGCAAAATGCACGCAGGGCTGACTATATATACACATGGGCACACGCAGTCACACACGTATGTTGGATGCATCCGTACACACACACGTGACACACACAGGACTGGCAGTTCACTATCAATGGTGATCGATATATGGCAGTGTTCATTGGGTGCACGTGTGCACACACACACATACTCAAACACGCAAGCGTAACACACGAGGGTATGAAGAGAAAGCAACTTCAGATCCTGACTCCTGGGATCGCGGTGAATCACTGTGACTGTAAGCGGCTCTCACTGTCTGTCGGTCAGTCAGATCTGAAATCAGTTCTTACGCACATCTTCAACTTGCCTCGGTGGCTGGAGACGACGATTCTTGCTCTGTTGCACCAGTCACTGAAAACAAAGGAACACAACTAGTGAGTGGCGTTGGAGGGGGCACAGCCGAAAGGGAAACAGACAGTAATAAATTATTGGGGGACGCACACAGTAATGTGTCCAGAGTGCACATGGTGCAAAACGGTAAAACAATATTTGAGGAAACATTCAGTAATAAATCATGATAGAGGGCTCGGTAAGTCCCACTGAGTTACTCCAGCATTTTGTGTCTATCTTTGGTCAATAAGTATCAGAGGGCCTGTCTATCAGTGGAAAGGTAATCTTCTGATAGATAAAATGGTGAGAGGGGCAAAGTTTCAAGGAGATGTGCGAGGCAAGTTGTTTTTCTCATCGCCACTTTACACAGAAGGTACTGAGTGCCTGGACTATGCAAGGGTGGTGAATCTGTGGAATTCTTGGCCACAGAAGGCTGTGGAGGCAAAGCAGTGAATATATTTAAGGCAGAGATAGATAGATTCTTGATTAGTGCGGGTGTCAGAGGTTATGGGAGATTTCAAAATGCAGGTAGACTGTGAAAGTCAGGTTGGTACTGGACCCTAAGAAAGGGAGTTTGTAGTGTGCCTCCGAGAAGGATTCTTAGAGCAGCTTGACCTGGAGCCTACCAGGGAGAAGGCAATTCTGGATTTAGTGTTGTGTAATGTACCGGATTTCATAAGGTAACTCAAGATAAAGGAACCATTAGGAGGTAGTGACCATAGTCTGCAATTTGAGAGGGTAAAATCAGAAGTGTCAGTGTTGCAGTTGAACAAAGGGGACATTGAAGGCATGAGGGAGGAGCTGGCCAAAGTTGACTGGAAAGGGTCCCTAGCAGGGATGACGGTGGAACAGCAATGGCAGGAATTTCTGGGAATAATCCAGAAGATGCAGGATCATTTCATTCCAAAGAGGAAGAAAGATTCTAAGGGGAATAAGAGGCAACCGGGTCTGACAAGGGAAGTCAAGGACAGTATAAAAATAAAAGAGAAGACTTATAACATAGCAAAGATGAGTGGGAAGCCAGAGGATTGGGTAACTTTTAAAGAACAGAAGGTAACTAAAAAGGCAATATTGGGAGAAAAGATAAAGTACGAAGGTAAGCTGGCCAAGAATATAAAGGAGGATAGTAAAAGCATCTTTAGGTATGTGAAGAGGAAGAGATTAGTGAAGACAAATGTGGGTCCCTTAAAGACAGAAACAGGTGAATTTATTATGGGGAGCAAGAAAATGGCAGACGAGTTGAAAAGGCACGTTGGTTCTTTATTCACTAAGAAAGACACAAATAATCTCCCAGAAGTACTAGGGTACAGAGGATTGAGGGTGACGGAGAAACTGAAGGAAATTCACATTCAGTCAGGAAATTGTGTTAGGAAGACTGATGGGACTGAAGGCTGATAAATCCCCAGGGTCTGGTCTGCATCCCAGGGTAGTCAGGGAAGTGGCTCTAGAAATTGTGGATGCATTGGTGATCATTTTACAATGTTCTATTGATTCTGGATCAGTTCCTGTGGATTGGAAGGTAGCTAATGTTATCCCACTTTTTAATAAAGGATAGAGAGAGAAAACAGGGGATTATAGACCAGTTAGCCTGACATCGGTGGTGGGGAAGTTGCTGGAGTCAATTATTAAATATGTGATAACGGTGCATTTGGAGAGCAGTAACAGTCAACATGGTCCAAGTCAGCATGGATTTATGAAGGGGAATTCTTGTTTGACTAATCTTCTGGAATTGTTTGAGGATGTAACAAATAAAATGGATAAAGGAGAGCCAGTGAATGTAGTGTATCTGGACTTTCAGAAAGCCTTTGATAAGGTTCCACACAGGAGATTAGTGGGCAAAATTATAGCAGATGGTATTGGGGGTAGGATATTGACATGGATTGAAAATTGGTTGGTAGACAGGAAACAAAGGGTAGGAATTAATGGGTCCTTTTCAGAATGGCAGGCAGCGACTAGTGGGGTGCCGCAAGGCTTGGTCCTGTGACTGCAGCTATTTACGATATATATTAATGATTTAGATGAAGGAATTAAAAGTAACATAAGCAAATTTACAGATGACACAAAGCTGGGTGGCAGAGTGAACTGTGAAGAGGCTATGAGGATGCAGGGTAACTTGGGTAGGTTGGGTGAGTGAGCAATGTATGACAGATGCAGTATAATGTGGATAAATGTGAGGTTGTCCACTTTGGTGGGAAGGACAAGGCAGATTATAATCTGAATGGTGCCAGATTAGGAAAAGGGGAAGTGAAACGAGATGTGTGTGTCCTTGTACATCAGTCACTGAAAGTAAGCATGCAGGTACAGCAAGAGGATTTGAGTAGAGGAGCAAAGAGGTCCTTCTGCAGTTGTACAAGGCCCTGGTGAGGCCATACCTGGATATTGTGTGCAGTTTTGGTCTCCAAATTTGAGGAAGGACATTCTTGCTATTGAGGGAGAGCAGCGTAGATTCACGAGGTTAATTCCCAGGATGGCGGGACTGTCATATGATGCAAGAATGGAACAAATGGGCTTGTATTCACAGGAATTTAGGATCAGAGCAGATCTTATAGAAACATATAGGATTATTAAGTCAAGTCAAGTCAAGTCAATTTTATTTGTATAGCACATTTAAAAACAACCCACGTTGACCAAAGTGCTGCACATCTGATTAGGAAAAAAGAAAAGAAACATACAGTGGCGGGCAGCCAAGACATTGGACAAGCTAGATGCTCCCGATGTTGGGGGAGTCCAGAAACAGGGGCCACAATTTTAGAATGAGAGCTAGGCCATTTAGAACTGAGATGAGGAAAAACTTCTTCACCCAGAGTTGTGAATTTGTGGAATTCTCTGCATCAGAAGGCAGTGGAGGCCGATTCACTGGATGCATTCAAAAGAGAGTCAGATAGGGCTCTTAGGGCTAGTGGAATCAAGGGATATGGGGAGAAGGCAGGAACGGGGGAGATTGTGGATGATCAACCATGATCACATTGAATGGCGGTGCTGGCTCGAAGGGCTGAATGGTCTGATCTTGCACTAATTTTCTATGTTTCTCTGTTATGGGAAGAAGGCAGGAGAATGGGGTGAGGGAGAGGTGAATCAGCCATGATTGAATGGCGGAGTAGACTTGATGAGCCAAATGGCCGAATCCTACTCCTGTCACTTATGATGTTATGAACTATATGTGGCGGTAGAGGTAGATGTGATAATGGAGTTTACGAGGCAGTAGATAGGCACATGGATATGCAAGGAATGGGGAGATATGGATGATATGCAGGTAGATAAGGGATGGTCTTGGCATCATGTTCATTGTGTGCTGAAGGGCCTGTCCTTGTGCTGTGCTGCTCCATGTTTTGTGTGTCGTTGCTTCACTCTCTCTGAGACTGCGTCGCTACAAACCATTGGTTTCGGTGACTTGCACCTGGCCACCTCTGGCCCAGATGTCGGTGACGGCCGTCATGACCGCCAGGCACCTGCCAAAGTCTTCGGCCGGACACCGGGCGGCGAGAGAGGAGAGTTTGCGAGCTACCTTGAGGGCCTGGCGGTATCGCTCCTGCTGCACCTTGGCCCGCTCCCTCGGCGACGCGGGCGGGAGCTGACCGCCGAGGAAGTGCTCCTGCGTCCAGCGAGCGGCGCAGAGCGAGGGCTCAAAGAGGTCGGAGCCCAGCAGCCGCCGGAGAGCCAGGACGTGCCGGCAGGGGAGCCTCATGGAGGTGCGGAAGGCACACTGGCAGCTGGCCTGGTCCGTCACCAGGGCCCGGCGCCGGCACACGGGCCAGGCCCTCTCGGCCTCCACGCTGAGAAAGGAGACCGACTCCGCTTCCTGCAGCTCCGTCCGCACCCGGCGGAAGGCGAAGTCGGTGAGCAGCGCCCGGTAGGAAGACTCCGCGGAGTTGTCCTCTGGCCCTGCGGGGGGCTCACTCTGCAACACCCGCTGGTCGCACTCGGCCCGCACCGTGTCCACGGCCTTCAGGAGGTCCCGGGTGAAGGAGGTCACGTTGGAGAAGTCCTCGACCGCGGCCGCCAGCCTCTGGCTCATCACCTGCACCCGCTGGAGGGTGCTGGTGAGGTAACTCTCGTTCTCGTGCTTGAAGCCCTCCACCCACTGGCGACAGGACCCGTGCCACGTCTTGTGGAAGTAGTCGACGGCGCTCTCCGCGTTGGAGTCCAGCAGCTGGCGGTACAGCAGGTCGTAGTCCTCAGTCGACGTCGCGTAACACATACTGTGCAGGATCTGCAGCAGCTGGCTCCTGGCGGGAAGAAAGGGAAGAGGAGACAAGGTGAGGAACCTCCCGGTGCAGCAAGGTGGCGTAGCGGTAGAGTTGCTGCCTTACAGTGCCAGTCCCAGGATCCATCCTGTCTACAGGCATTGTCTGTGTGGAGTTTGCACGTTCTCCCTGTGACCATGTGGGTTTCCTCCGGGTTCTCCGGTTTCCTCCCAAGTTCCAAAGACGTGCAGGTTTGTACGTTTATTGGCCTCTGTAAATTGTTCCGTGTGTAGCCCAGAACTAGTGTGAACCAAAGATACTAGAGGAACAAGATGGACCACTGAAATGTAGTGTGCAAAGGAGCGGAACATCCGCCATTTTAGTAAGCAAAACCCGCCGTTCGTTCTGCCTCTCGCAGTGTAATCAGTGTTTTGGGGGAACAGTATGTGTGATGATACCATTAAAAAACAGAAAATATCTCTATCAATTCATAGATTTTTGTTATTTTTCTTTTTAAATGTTTCTGCAATTTTCTGCCCACTAAAATGGTGCCATGACCTTCTACGCTTTTTAACGTCGAGTGGTCTATCTTGTTCCTCTAGTATCTTTGGTGTGAACGGGTGATTAATGGTCGGGCTGGACTCAGTGGGGCAAAGGGCCCGTTTCCAATCTGTATTTCCAAAACTAAACCAAACTCTCACCTCAACAGTCCCCAGCGGCTACAAGAAAAACTCCACCATTTCTTTCCCTACGAAAAATAAAGTGACCTCCTCAATGACTACTGAACAGTGGAGTCAAACAGCACGGAAATAGGCCACTCGGCCCAACTCGTCCTTGCTGACCAAGATGCCCCATCTAATGCTGACCAAGATGCCCCATCTAATGCTGACCAAGATGCCCCATCTAATGCTGACCAAGATGCCCCATCTAATGCTGACCAGATGCCCCATTTAATGCTAACCAGATGCCCCATCTAATGCTAACCAGATGCCCCATCTAATGCTGACCAAGATGCCCCATCTAATGCTGACCAAGATGACCCATCTAATGCTGACCAGATGCCCCATTTAATGCTAACCAGATGCCCCATCTAATGCTAACCAGATGCCCCATCTAATGCTGACCAAGATGCCCTATCTAATGCTAACCAAGATGCCCCATTTATTGCTGACCAGATGCCCCATTTAATGCTAACCAGATGCCCCATCTACAGAAAGGGGAGATGAGGAGGCAAAAGGGGAAGGCAGGGGCAAAGCGGGGGGGGGAGGGGAGGGTGGAAAGGAGGAGGGAGAGTGGGGCAGGGGTAGACTGGATTGTGCAGACCATGTTGAGGAATGAGTCGCACCCTTATGTGACCCACGCCGCGACAGGAGGAGGAATATTTTGGACAAACCAATCTCCCCCTCCCCCGCCCGCTCCGGAATCACGATGCCAGCGCTTATTGTTGCCCAATGGTGGAGGAGAGGACGGGGAGGAGAGCAGAGGGAAGGAGAGGAGGGGGGAGAGGAGGGTGAAGAGGGGCGGGGGAAGGCGAGGAGGGGGAAGGAGAGGAGGAGTGGGTGAGGAAGAGGAGGAGGAGGAAACAGGAGTAGGGGAAAGGAGAGAAGGGGCGGAGGAGCGGAGGGGAAGGAGAGAAGAGGGAGATGGGGAAAGGAGGGGGAGAAAGAAGGAAGGGAAGGAGGAGCGGGTAAGAGAAGGAAAGAAAAAAGAGAGAGAGGGCAGAGTGGAGGAGATGGGACATGGGTAGACTGGATTGTGCAGAGGGATGAGAGTCACAACTTTAACAAACCAACACAATCTGACAGGAGGAATATTTGGGCCCCGCTCCGCTCCGGCCCCACGAGGGAATGGCGGTGCCAGTGCTTACTGTTGCCCGGCGGTCACGTGCAGCTTCTCGGCGGTCACGTGGTCCTGGAAGACGCTCAGGGTGTGGGTGAGGCAGGCCAGCGGCTTGCAGTGGGGCAGCACGTCGGTCACCAGCTCCCCGTCACACGCCTGGCCGCCGACCACCACCGCCCGTGTTCCCTCCGCCGCCGGGTTCTTCTGCCTGAAGATGCGCAGAAGCTGCCGGACGGTCTCGCGCTCCTCGCTCTGCAGGAACCACAGGCACGCCAGCTCGCTCTCCCCGTTGCCGTCGATGGCCAGCAGCAGGTAGGTGGGCAGCCACAGGCCCGCCCAGCTGTAGGTGGCGCCCACCAGCAGCACCTCGGGGAACCTCTCGAAGGTCTGCTTCATGCGGCCGTCCTGGTAGTAGATGGCCTGCAACACGTTGGCCTTGTTCACCACCACCACCACCGTGCCGTCTGCAAGCAAACGCAGACAAGAGTTATAGAAACACAGAAAATAGCTGCAGGAGGAGGCCATTTGGCCCTTCGAACCAGCACCACCATTCACTGTGATCATGGCTGATCATCCACAATCAGTAACCGGTCGGTGCCTGCCTTTCCCCCATATCCCTTGATACCACTAGCGCCTAGAGCTCTATCTAACTCTCTTTTAAATTCATCCAGTGAATTGCCCTCCACTGCCTTCTGTGGCAGAGAATCCCACAAATTCACAACTCTCTGGGTGAAAAAGTGTCTTCTCACCTCAGTTTTAAATGGCCTCCCCTTTATTCTTAGACTGTGTCCCCTGGTTCTGGACTCCCACAACATTGGGAACATTCTTCCTGCATCTAGCTTGTCCAGTCCTTTTATAATCTTGTACGTCTCTTTAAGATCCCCTCTCATCCTTCTAAACTCCAGTGAATACATCCCCAGTCTTTCCTCATATGACAAGAACAGGCAGAACAAGGGACTGACCCGCTCTCACCCTGGCCACAAACTCTTTGAAGTAGAAACACAGAAAATAGGTGCAGGAGTAGGCCATTCGGCCCTTCGAGCCAGTACCGCCATTCAATATGATCATGGCTGATCATCCAGAATCAGTACCCTGTTCTGACTTTCTCCCCATACCCTTGATTCCATCAGCCCTAAGACCTACAGTGCAATCAGAAAGTATTCAGACCCCTTCACTTTTTCCACATTTTGTTACATTACAGCCTTATTTTAAAATGGATTAAATTCTTTTTTTTAAATCATCAATCTACACACAATACCCCAGAATGAAGAAGCAAAAACAGGTGTGTAGAAATTTTTGCAAAGTAATTAAAAAGAAATAGCTGAAATATCACATTTACATAAGTTACCTTTGCTATGACGCTCAAAATTGAGCTTAGGTTCATTTTGTTTCCATTGATTATCCTTGAGATGTTTCTACAACTTGATTGGACTCCACCAGTAGTAAATTAAATTGATTGTACATGATTTGGAAAGGTACACACCTGTCTATATAAGGTCCCACAGTTGACAGTGCATGTCACAGCAAAAACCAAGACATGAAGACGAAGGAATTGTCCATAGATCTCCAAGACAGGATTGTGTCAAGACACAGATCTGGGGAAGGGTATAAAACACTTTCTGCAGCATTGCAGGTCCCGAAGAGCACAGTGGCCTCCATCATTCCTAAATGGAAAAACTTTGGAACCACCAGGATTCTTCATAGAGCTGGCCACTCGGCCAAACTGAGCAATCAGGGGAGAAGGGCCTTGGTCAGGGAGGTGACCAAGAACCCGATGATCACTCTGACAGAGCTCCAAAGTTCCTCTGTGAAGATGGGAGAACCTTCCAGAAGGCCAACTTTCCTGCAGCACTCCACCAGTCAGGCCTTTATGGTAGAATGGCCAGACGGAAGCCACTCCTCAGTAAAAGGCACATGATGGCCTGCTTGGAGTTTGCCTAAAGGCATCTAAAGGACTCTGACCATGAGAATGGATTCTGAAATGGATTCTGAACAAAGCACTGGTAACGCACAGTGGCATTGGTGATGTACGTTTGCCTTCATCGGTCGGTGCACTGAGTACAAGAGTCAGATAGTCAAGATGCAGCTCTATCAAACTCTGGAGAAACAAGAATCTGCAGGTGCTGGTTCATGACAAAAGACAAAGTGCGAGAATAACTCAGCAGGTCAGGCAACATCTCTGGAGTTTCCCCTCGCCCCTGACTCTCGGTCTGAGTAAGAGTCTTGACCTGAAATGTCTCCTATCCTTTTTCTCCAGAGATGCTGCCTGACCCGCTGAGTTACTGCAGCATTTTGTGTCCATCTCCAGTGTAAACCAGCATCTGCAGTTCTTTCCCACACATGTCTGGAAAACATGGATACGTGATATTTCAGGTTGGGACCCTTCTTCAACTAATTGTGGCAAGTCGGGGGTAGGGGAGGAGGAGGAAGAAAGCTGGAAGAGAGATGGGGGCAGGACAAAGCCTTGCAAGTGACAGGTGGAGGAAGGAACTGCAGATGCAGCCTGGGTGGGGTGGGTGGGGTTACAGGAGGGAAGAGTCATCTAAAGAGAGCGTGGCACGATCCAAGAGTGATCCAATGAGAAAGTATTGGGGACACAGCGGTAGAGTTGCTGCCTTACAGCGCTACAGACCCGGGTTTCATCTTGACTGTGGGTATGGTCTGTATGGAGTTTGTACTTTCGTGGGTTTTCTCCGGGTGTTTCGGTTTCCGCCCACACTCCAAAGACTTGCAGTATTGTACGTTAATTGGTTTCAGTAAGTTGTAATAAGAAATTGCCGCTTGTGTGTGTAAGTTAGCGTACAGGATCATCGTGGGTCAGCACCATCTCGGTGGGCCGAACGGCCAGTTTCCGTGCTGTATCTCTGAAGTCTAAAAGTCATTGACTATCCCAGGGGAGAGGAGGGAGCGATCTAGTGACAAGACAGTGCACTATCATGAGATGGAGGAATGGGGATCCACACCCAATCCTCATCCATTTATTTGGAGTATTGTGAGCAGTTTTGACCCCATGTCTAAGGAAGGATGTGCTGGCAGTGGAGAGGGTCCAGAGGAGGTTTACCAGAATGATACCAGGAATGTCTGGGTTAACATCTGATCAGTGTTTGATGGCACTGGGCCTGTACTCGCTGGAGTTTAGAAGAATGAGGAGGGGCCTCGTTGAAACTTACCAGATAGTGAAATGCCAGGGTAGAGTGCATCTGGAGAGGATCTTTCCACTCGTGGGAGAGGCTAGGAATCATGGCTGATCTATCTTTCCCTCTCAACCCCATTTGCCACCCTAACGAATGAAGAACCTGTCAATCTCTGCTTTATAAATAGCCACAGACTTGGCCTCCACAGCCATCTGTGGCAATGATTTCCACAGATTCATCACCCTCTGACTAAAGAAATTCCTTCTCATCTCCTTTCGAAAGGAACGTCCTTTTATTGTGAGGCTGCACCCTCTGTTCCATGACTCTCCCACTAGTGGAAACATCCTCGCCACATCCACTTTATCCGGGCCTTTCACTATTCGGTAAGTTTCAGTGAGGTCCCCCCTCATCCTTCTAAACTCCAGCGAGTACAGGCCCAGAGCCATCAAATGCTCATCATACGTTAACCCAATAAAGGGGTGATCCGCATTATTCCGGAATGAAGGAAGGATGCAGGATACCCCAGGACAAGAGAGGGAGTGGTGCAAACCTGGAGCAGCCGGTTAGGCCTGGGACAAGCGAGGACACCTTCACCTACCTTGATTCTTGATCAGTACGGGTGTCAGAGGTTATGGGGAGAAGGCAGGAGAATGGGGTTAGGGGAGAGAGATAGATCAGCCATGATTGAATGACGGAGTAGACCCGATGGGCCGAATGGCCTAATTCTACTCCTATTCCTTATGACCTTACCCTTGACGGCTGCCAGTGTGGGCACCATTATCTCCAAGTCGGTTTTGTTGGTCTTGAACTCGTCCCATTTCTCCTTGCGTGAGGGGCTATGGGCATCCTCATCAGCGAGCACCTTGCCGGCAACCTCCCCCAGCTGCACCTGGACACCTGCTCCATTACTCCGCAGTGAGACGATGGAAGTGGGGTCCACGCGCAGCGCTGTAACAAAGCGCCTTTGGTGCCGGAGCCTCTCCTCCTCTTCCTGTGGGGTACAAGCAAGATCCTAGGGTCAGTTCATCCGGTTTGGAGGTCAATTGTCCTCTGTAAATTGCCCCGAGCGTGTCGGGAGTGGATGAGAAAGTAGGACAACATAGAACCAGTGCACGCAGGTGGTCGATGATCAGCGTGGACTAGGTAGGCCTATGTTTCCATGCTGTATCTGTAAACTAAACTCAGATTCCGTATTAGAACACAGAACAGCACAGGAATGGGCCCTCCAGCCTACATTATCTGTGCCAAACATGATGCCAAGTTGAACTGATCTCATCTCCCTGTACATGATCCATATCGCTCTATTCCCTGAACTTCCATGTGCCTTTCCCAAAGCCTCTTAAACACCACTATCGTATCTGCATCCACCACCATCTCTAGCAGTGCATTCCCAGCCCCCACCCCTCTCTGTGTAAAAATCTTGCCTCGCACATTAAACCTCCCCCCTCTCACCATATCACTCTGCCCTCTAGTGCTGGACATTTCCACCCTGGGGACAAGCCTCTGATTGCCGACCTTATGTGTGCCTCTCAAAACTTTATATACTTCCATCGAGTCTTCCCTCAACCTCTGACGCTCCAGAGAAAATAACCCAAGTTTATCCAACCTCCCACTGTAGCTGAAACCCTCTAATTCAGGCGGCATTCTTGTAAACCTCCTCTGCACCCTCTCCAAAGCCTCCACACCTTTCCTGTAATGGAGCGACTGGAACTGCACGTAATACTCCAAATGCAGTCTAACTAAAGCCCTATAGAGCTGCATCATGACTTGCTGACTCTTATATTTAATGCCCCTAGCACAGAAGACAAGCACACCACACGTTTCACCCATACTGGTTAACATATGATGATCGTTTGTCAGCACTGGGCCTGTACTCGCTAGTGTTTAGAAGAATGAGGGGGGACCTCATTGAAACGTAATGAATAGTGAAACGTTTGGATAGAGTAGATGTGGAGAGGACGTTTCCACCAGTGGGAGAGTGTCAGACTAGAGGCCATAGCCTCAGAATTAAAGGACGTTCCTTTGGGAAGGAGAGGAGGAGTTTCTTGAGTCAGAGGGTGGTGAATCAGTAGAATTCTTTGCCACAGAAGGCTGCGGAGGCCAAGTCAATGGATATACTTTTACGGCAGAGATAGATGGATTCTTGATTAGTATGGGTGTCAGGGGTTATGGGGAGAAGGCAGGAGAATGGGGTTAGGAGGGAGAGATAGATCAGCCATGATTGAATGGCGGAATAGACGATGGGCTGAATGGCCTAATTCTTCTCCTATCACTTATGACGCCTTGTTCCTCTCCCCATCTACTTGTGCTGCCTCCTTCAGTGAGCTATGAGCTTGAACTCCAAGATCCCTCTGCACATCAATGCTGTTAATGGTCATGTCATTAACTGTATACTCTTCTTGCATTTAACCTGTCAAAGTGCATCACCTCACACTTGCTCAGGTTAAACTCCATCTGCCATTTCTCCACCCCTTTCTGCAGCTGGTCTACGTTCTGATATCTACTGACAGCATTTCTCGCTGTCTGCAACTCCTAATTTTGGTGTCATTAGCAACCTTAGTCACCAACCCATCTACATTTACGCCTCGGTCAGATATATATATATAATACAAAATCTCTCTAACTCTGCCCCAGCCCATTCCTGAATTTTAATCCCTGTCCAATTGACTTTGCCTTTAGCAGCTATTTGGAACTTTCTCCCTCTGTGTCTCTGCACCTCCACAACTACCAAGGGGGAAAAACAATCGGACCATCTTCCCCATCTAGTTTAGTCTAGTTTCTTGTCACGTGTACAAAAAAGTTTTTTTGTTGCATGCTACCAGTCCATGGAACGACTATCCATGATTACAATCAAGCCGTCCACAGTCGAAATGTGTTGGAAGGAACTGCAGATGCTGGTTTAAACCGAAGATAGATACAAAAAGCTGCTGCAACTCAGCGGGTCAGGAAGCATCGATCTGAAGATGGGTCTCGACCTGAAATTTATAAGAAAATAACTGCAGATGCTGGTACAAATCGACGGAATTTATTCACAAAATGCTGGAGTAACAGCAGGTCAGGCAGCATCTTGGGAGAGAAGGAATGGGTGACGTTTCGGGTCGAGAACCTTCTTCAGACCTGAAATTTCACCTATTCCTTTTCTGGTCTGAAGAGGGGCTCGCCCCGAAACGTCATGTATTCCTTTTCTCCAGAGATGCTGTCTGACCTGCTGAGTTCCTCTGGATTTTTGTGTTTAAGCCGTCCACAGTGTACAGATACAGTATAAAGGGAATAATGATTAGCATCAGATAAAGTCCAGTAAAGTCCAATTAAAGATAGTCCGAGGGTCTCCATTCTATGCCTCTCATGAACAGATATACTTCTCTCAGATCACCCTCAGACACTCTTGCCTCTTTAAACCCCATTATAAGACATTCCTTGAAATCCACCAACTCCACCTAAATTATAGGTCATCTCCAGAATCCCTGCTAAGGCAGTTCACATCAATTACTTTGATAATGTCCCTGAAAGCTGAGATGTTTTTTGTGCGTTAGAACTACATAAATAAAACTTGTTCCTGTGAGGGAAATGACTAGTGATATTGAGTGTATCAGTCTGACTCTGTTAAACAATGCCAAAGTTGTCAGAGTTCAGAGGCTGGATTGATATCTCAGTGGGGGAGTGTGATATCATCCCATAGAATCACACCGGCTCTTCCACCTACATTGTCAGCAATGACCATCAAGCACCCATCTTGTTCTGTTCTATGTGTCGGGGCAGCACGGTGGTGCAGTGGAAGAGTTGCTGTGTTACAGCGCCAGAGACTCGGGTTTGATCCTGACTACGGGTGCTGTCTGTACGGAGATTGTACGTTCTCCCCATGTGTTTTCTTCGGGAGCTGCGGTTTCCTCTCACACTCTAAAGATGTACAGGTCTATAGGCTAATTGGCTTGCTAAAATTGAAAGTTGTCCCTGATGTGTGTAGGATAGCGTTAATGTGCAGGGATCGCTGGCCAGCCTGGACTCGGTGGGCTGAAGGGCCTGTTTACACGCTGTATGTCTAAACTAAACAGCAGATTCTAGTTTACGCCAATTCGAGACACAAAAAGACGTACAGGTATGTAGGTTAATTGGCTGGGTTAAAATGTAAAAAAAAATAAAAATAAAAAAAAAAATAAAAATTGTCCCTAGTGGGTGTAGGATAGTGTTAATGTACGGGGATCGCTGGGCGGCACGGACTTGGTGGGCCGAAAAAGCCTGTTTCTGGCTGTATATATATGATATGATATGATAATTCAGCGGGTCAGTCAACATCTCTGGAGAAAAGAAAAAGGTGACATTTTGGGTCGAGACCCTTCTTCAGACCAGCCAGGAAGGACCCGAAACGTCACCTATTCCTTTTCTCCAGAGATGATGCTTGACCCGCTGAGTTACTCCAGCTTGTTGTGTCCATCTTTGTTGCTATGTATTATGTTTTCTTGAACCAATGCTGCACAAATCCATTTTATTGCAGCCTACAGCTTTAAGTCCCAACGATATGTGTTGGTGCCACAGGTAACATTCTCTCACAGGCAAAGACACGGGCAGAGAGACCGTTATTAAGCTCGTTGTAAATATTACGTGGACATATTCTGGATGC
>NC_135971.1:33626523-33728490 GCF_053455715.1 Rhinoraja longicauda
ACTTTTGCAGCGACTCCCTGCACATTATCCAGAGGCCAATTAACCTAAAATACGCACGTCTTTCTGATATGGGAGGGAACCGGATCACCCGGACAAAATCCTTGCTGAGGCAGCGTGAGGTATAAATGGAGTCAATGGAAGGGAGGTTGGATTGTGTGATGGTCTGGGCTGCCTCCACAATTCGCTGCAATTTCTTGCGGTCTTGGATGGAGCTGTTACCGGACCAAGCTGTGAAGCATCCTGATAAAATGCTTTATATGGTGCATCTGTAGAAGTTGTTGAGAGTTGTAGGTGACATGCCAAACGTCCTAGGCCTTCTATGGAAGTAGAGGCGTTGGTGTGTGTGCTTTATTGGTAGTTGTTTCAATATGGCTGGTCCAGGAGAAGTTGGAATTAAAGGCAGTTAAATACAACCTACACCTGTTGTAACTTCATGCTCCACTTGGAGTTCGCCTCTGACCACGGTATCCCTTCTCTTACTCGAGTTCTGCCAACTTGTAGTGCTATTTGTCTGTGCGTGTCCTTATTCTTCCCTTTTAATCTTTTTTCAAATTAGGTTTGCTGCGATCACAGCACCTTTGTAAATCAGTTATACCATCCCTCTGCAGTGTGGGAACCTTCCTCCGAGCACACGGGGGATTGCTTTAATGACCCTGTACTGGTCCCATCCTTTCCAGCCATGCAGTAATCTGAAACAATTAATTCAGCGCCATTTCTCAAATTCCACTCCAGCTATTCCCCATTTCTACCCACACAGTCTGCCGTGTGCCATCGGCGTCAAATCAGTGAGAAATCACTTCATTATCCAGTCTCCCTAGCATGTGCCAGCAAAACAACATTGTTCAGTTCAGTTTAGTTTATTGTCTCGTGAAACGAAGTACAGTGAAAAACTTTTGTTGTGTGGTAACCAGTCAGTGGAAAGACAAGACATGATTACAATCGAGCCATTTATAGTTTACAGATACATGATAAGGTAACAACGTTTAGTGCAAGGTAAATCCAGTAACGTCCGATCAAAGATAGTCTGAGGGTCACCAATGAGGTAGATAGTAGTTCAGGACCAAAGGTGATAGAGCAGAGCAAGATAGACCACTCGACCCTAAAATTCTTAGTAGGTCTGGGCGCCAATTTAGTCGGCAGAAACTTGCAGAAACATTTAAAAAGAAAAATAACAAAAATGTGTGAATTGAGAGATGAGATATATTCTGCATTTTTATGGTATCATCACACATACTGTTCCCCCAAAACACTGATTACACTGCGAGAGGCAGAACGAAAGGCGGGGTTTGCTTACTAAAATGGCGGATGTCACGCTCCTTTGCATACTGCACTTCAGTATAGGCAATTTCGACGGAGTGGTTGATCTTGCTCCTCTAGTATCTTTGTTCAGGACTGCTGTCTAGTTGTGGTCGGATGATTCACTGCCTGATAACAGGGTAGAAACTGTTCCTGAATCTGGAGGTGTGCGTTTACACACTTCTATAATAGTGCCCTTTCTACCCATGTCTTTGGCACCATTTGTTCTATTTGTCCATGCCAAAATTGATGCTGTCTTATGTCCTGATAAAGTTCTATCTGCCAGTGGTCCTCTCAACTTAGCAGCTGATCCACGCACCTTTCTATCCTTCCATACTCTCTCCTTCGCTATCCAGTAGCCACCAATTTCCGCGCCACCAGTAGGTCCACCAACGTTCACATCCAAGCCATTTATGTTACTAATGCAACAATGCTCCCACTGCCCCTTGCACTACTCCGTTGATACTCCTGTCAGAGAAACAGCTCTAGCAATCTCTTCCTTTGCTCCCCATAAAACCTCAGATAGATCTATTTATATTCACCGTTATATCTGATTCAACTGAAATCAGCTCTCTCTTAATTCAGGACTTTAATTCAAAAACTACACTTATCCTTTCTGATAACCATCTTTAAACATACAGAATTGTGGCCATTGTTCCCAAAGTGTTCCCAATTGACATTTGGGACCACCTGCCCAATTCCCAACAAAGTGTGGAGTACTGATCTCTCGAAGGACTCTCTGTTTAATGACCATAAATGAATCTATTAAATTCTGCACTATTTCAGCGCCTGGCACTAAAGCAAGCCCTCGCTATCAGAGAAGTGTAAAACCACTCACTACTATCACCCTAGTGCTTTTACACCGTTCTGCGATTTATGTACATATGTTCCTTCAAGTAGTGCTGAATATTGGGTGAGATATATAACAGTATAACAGTATAACAGTATAACAGAGCTTTATTTGTCATTCGGTACCGAAGTACCGAACGAAACTACATAGCAGTCATAGAAAAAAAAAGAACACAAGACACATAGCCCCAACACAAACATCCATCACAGTGACTCCAAACACCCCCTCACTGTGATGGAGGCAACAAAACTTCCACTCTCTTCCCCACCCCCACGGACAGACAGCTCGTCCCCGACCGACCCGCACAGTCCCCGCAAGGGGATGGAAGTCCCCCCCGGCGCTGAAACGTCTCGCGGCCGAGCCGGGCGATGAAAGGCCCCGCGACCAAGCCTTGCGCAGTTAAGTCCCGTGGTCGAGCCGCACCAGCAATGTAAAGTCCCGCAGCCGAGCCGCACCTGGCGATGTTAAGTCCCGCAGCCGAGCCGCACCGGGCGATGTAAAGTCCCGTGGTCGAGCCGCACCAGCGATGTAAAGTCCCGCAGCCGAGCCGCACCGGGCGATGTTAAGTTCCGCAGCCGAGCCGCACCGGGCGATGTAAAGTCCCGTGGTCGAGCCGCACCAGCGATGTAAAGTCCCGCAGCCGAGCCGCACCGGGCGATGTTAAGTCCCGCGGCCGAGCTGCACCGGGCAATGTTAAGTCCAGCGGCCAAGCCGCACCAGCGATGTAAAGTCCCGCGGCCGATCCGCACCAGGCGATGTAAAGTCCCGCGGCCGAGCCGCACCGGGCACTGTTAAGTCCAGCGGCCAAGCCGCACCGGGCGATGTAAAGTCCAGCGGCCAAGCCGCACCGGGCGATGTAAAGTCCAGCGGCCAAGCCGCACCAGGCGATGTAAAGTCCAGCGGCCGAGCCGCACCGGGCGATGTTAGGCCCCGCAGCCGAGCCGTGAGCCGTGAGGAAGAGAAAAGTTTCCCCCCCCCCCCCCCCCCGCCACCCCCCACCCACACCACCACCCCCACCCACACCACCACCCCCCACACATACACAACCAAAAAAAAAATACAAAAACCATCCAAACACCGACACACAACAAAAAAAAAGGAAAACAGACGAACAGACTGCTAGCGAGCCGCAGCCGTTAGGCGCCGCCACTTCTGCATAATCTGTGCATAATATTAGACTCAGGAAGCATTTAAGTTAGTGAAATACACACAAGCATCTCAAAAAAGGTACACAAAATACACATATAAAATAAGGTGCATTTCAAACAACGGGCATGACCACCAAAATTAAAATCTTCTGTTCTCAGCATATCCCGAACTAAATCTTAATAATAGGCGACACGGTGGCGCAGCATGTCTTTAGATTATTTGAAGAAACCCGAGCACCGGAGGAAACCCACACAGTCACAGGGTGAACCTGTAGATTTGCTGACCTTTTATCAGCATTCCAGAATTTTGTGTATATTTAAGTTGAGCAAAATAGGAATAAATGAAGATGGCTAAGCTCAGTGTTAATTGGCCAAAAAGATGGGTAGTGAGGGCAAGTTTAACGCATCAGAATGTGTTAGAGATGTTTGGCTCAGGAATGTTTGCAGATAGGGACATCGACATACTAAAACTGTCGTTTGTTTGTTTGTTTGTCTGTTCCTGAACTACAGCCAAAACGTTACACGATAGCGTGACAATTTTAGGCCCACCTTACTCATCCCTTTGGTGCGAATGGAAGAAGTTTCATTGAAATCGGTGTATATTTTTAAAGTTATTCACATTTTAAAGTTTAAATCTATCTCCTAGGGAGGGAAGGGGAGGGGGGTGTAGGGGGGAGGGGGAGAGGAGAGGGTGCTGCACCAATGCATGAGAGATTTGGGCCCCAACAGGTCCACTTGGTCTTAGATATCTAAAGATGGAGTTTACAGGTGGAGACATTGTTGGAACGACTTATCAGACACTGATTAACACTGATAACCCCTGGAGTAGGGCAGTTTCAAGTGTCTCCCCATAAAGGTTGACCGCGCATACACCAAATAAACCTATATATGCAAGTGGACTATTTGCAATGAATCAATGTTGCAGCCCGTTAAGAAGAAAGGATAGAGTTTCTCGGTGAACTTGTCCGTGAAAGTGTACAGATGTGACATGTAATCGGCATTGTACAGTGTCACCTGGCCAGCCTCATAGTTCAGGTAGACGCCCAATCTCTGGGGTTTGGCTGGAACAGGGAGGGCAGTACGTGGTGCAGACATAGTGGTATATTCCTCTCCCAGACGCCACAATACCCAGGCTCCGGATTTCTGCTCCGGTGTGAACTCCGCTTTCCTCGGTACCGATGCCTTTACCACTCCCACACTCCACATGGTGTTCCTTCCGACCTCTACCTCCCAGTAGTGGCTCCCAGTGTTGAAGCCCTGAGAAGCCAGGACACCGTGCCACTGCACAAATCGCTCTGGTCTGTCAGGGACCATCTGTTTAGCACCGAGTCTGATGGCTGTCAGGTCACTGGACAGGATGAGTCTCGGATGCGCAGTGTTCGGATTCAGCTTCAGTTTGATCGGGACTGAAGGGGAGAAAAAGGTCTGCATGGTGAATTCACACGATTTGCCAATCAAACATTTTGACACATTGCTCCCCCTCTCCCCATTCGTAACAAGGACAGAGTCCCCCTTGTCCTCGCCTTCCAACCCATCAGCCATCGCATACAACATATAATCCTCCAACATTTTCGCCACCTCCAACAGGATCCCACTGCTGGCCATATCTTCCCATCTCCACCCCTTTCTGCTTTCCGCAGAGACCGTTCCCTCCAAAACTCCCTGGTCAGCTCGTTCCTTCCCACCCAAACCACTCCCTCCCCAGGTACTTTCCCCTGCAACTGCAGGAGATGCAACACCCGTCCATTTACCTTCCCCCTCGACTCCATCCAAGGACCCAAACAGTCTTTCCAGGTAAGGCAGAGGTTCACCTGCACCTCTGAGGATGTAACTAGGATCATTGACAGGGGAGAGCCGGTGGATGTGGTATACCTTGACTTTCAGAAAGCCTTTGACAAGGTCCCACATAGGAGATTAGTGGGCAAAATTAGAGCACATGGTATTGGGGGTAGGATACTGACAATGTGATCATGGATCGAAAATTGGTTGGCAGACAGAAAGCAAAGAGTGGGGATAAATGGGTCCCTTTCAGAATGGCAGGCAGTATCGAGTGGGGTACCGCAAGGCTCGGTGCTGGGACCGCAGCTGTTTACAATATACATTAATGACTTGGATGAAGGGATTAAAAGTACCATTAGAAAATTTGCAGATGACACAAAGCTGGGTGGCAGTGTGAACTGTGAGGAAGATGCTATGAGGTTGCAGGGTGACTTGGACAGGTTGTGTGAGTGGGCGGATGCATGGCAGACGCAGTTTAATGTGGATAAGTGTGAGGTTTTCCACTTTGGTGGTATGAATAGGAAGGCAGATTATTATCTGAATGGTGTCAAGTTAGGAAAAGGGGACGTACAACGAGATCTGGGTGTTCTAGTGTATCAGTCACTGAAATAAAGCATGCAGGTACAGCAGGCAGTGAAGAAAGCCAATGGAATGTTGGCCTTCATAACAAGAGGAGTTGAGTATAGGAGCAAAGAGGTCCTTCTGCAGTTGTACAGGGCCCTAGTGAGACCGCACCTGGAGTACTGTGTGCAGTTTTGGTCTCCAAATTTGAGGAAGGATATTCTTGCCATTGAGGGCGTGCAGCGTAGGTTTACTAGGTTAATTCCCGGAATGGCGGGACTGTCATATGTTGAAAGATTGGAGTGACTAGGCTTGTATACATTGGAATTTAGAAGGAAGAGAGGGGATCTTATCGAAACATATAAGATTATTATGGGTTTGGACACATTAGAGGGAGGAAACATGTTCCCAATGTTGGGGGAGTCCAGAACCAGGGGCCACGGTTTAAGAATAAGGGGAAGGCAATTTAGAACGGAGATGAGGAAAAACCTTTTCAGTCAGTGAGTTGTAAATCTGTGGAATTCTCTGCCTCAGAAGGCAGTGGTGACCAATTCTCTGAATGCATTCAAGAGAGAGTTAGATAGAGCTCTTAAGGATAGCGGAGTCAGGGGGTATGGGGAGAAGGCAGGAACGGGGTACTGATTGAGAATGATCAGCCATGATCACATTGAATGGTGGTGCTGGCTCGAAGGGCCGAATGGCCTCCTCCTGCACCTATTGTCTATTGCATTTTTCGTGGTCATCTTCATCTAGGCCAGATATTCCAAATTATTCCAAAATTCCAAATTATGAAATTCCAAATTCCAAATTATGGACTGAATTTAAATGACACAGTTTCCATCGTGTGATATGAAGCTGATAGCAATGCTTAAACTGATGGAAGGCAGAGATAAGGTAGACATTCACAACCTTTTTTCCCAGGGTGAAAATGTTGTGGACCACAGGACGTGGCTTTAAGGTGAGAGTGATGAAGTTAAAAAAATATGTACGGGGCATGTTTTTTTTAACACAGAGGATGCCTGGAGCATATTGCTGGATGAGACGGTGGAGGCAGACACCATAGTGTCTTTTAGAGAGGTGCATAGATATGCAGAGAATGGAGGTATAGGTTTCAGGTAGAGGAGATGAGTTTATCTTGGCTTCATTGTCGGCATGGACATTGTGGGCCAAAGAGTTTGCTCCTGCACTGTACTGAACGCTTTAAACTGTTAGTTCAGGCCCCAGGATTACCAGCCGTGTTACATATCTGGTGTATCGCTACTGAACCTGTGGGCTGGCCTGTCCCAAATGTGTAGGAAGGACATGCAGGGGCTAATTTACACTGAACTTAGACACAAGAAGCTGGAGTAACTCAGTGGGTCAGGCAGCATCTCTGGATAAAAGGAATAGGTGACGTTTCAGGGCGAAACCTTTCTTCAGACTGGACCAAATGTGTCAATTTTTCCTCACAACTCTATCAAAATCGTTTCCATATTTCAAACACCATAATTCCTCGACTCTACCGGAAGATAAGTTTACCTGGATTAATTAGCTTCAGCATCCGTTTCCACAGACTGAACTGAAAGGGGCCGCTGAAATCATCTTGACTGAGGTCAATGGAAACTCTGGCGGGTCTTTGGAACTGCATGTTTTCACACCTGTGTTGGAAATAGAAAGTATCGCTGAGATGCAAAAGTAGAATGATACACCATATCTATGATCTCACTTTATATACTTGTCAGCACTACCCTCAACTTCTGACTTTTCAGAGACTACTATCCAAGACTTAGGTCATAGGGAAATATGAACAACATTTTCTAAGAAATATATAAATCAAGCTATTCTATGTGTTGATTGGGGATAGTTATTGACCAAGGAGGAATTTTCAGTTGGTTTTAATAGTATTCTGCAAGGGCTACCTCAGAAAGCAAATGGAGACCTCAACCAAAAGGCAGCACTGGATAGTATTGAACTCCCTGTACTGCATCTCAAATCTTGGACTTTCCACTCACCACTTTAATTCCATGTTTCATGTATCTTGTGTTTTATGTTGTATTTTGCTGGCAGACCAATTTCTCTCCTGGGATAAGTAAAGTTCTATCGTATTGTATCATATCTCATCCCTTGCACATGAGGCATTGGTTTTTATTATCCATTGCTGGTAGCTTAACAGCCACCAGCTATTAACCTTCTCCATGGGTAATGGATATTCCTTCTGAACTGTGTGTGTGTTAGAGGAATTAAGTGTGAGGATATTGGAGCGGGTGTGGAAATGATGTACAATAACAGTGCTGTGGTTACATTGATTAGAAGGACTGGAGCCTCAGGGGCGTCCCAGGTAACGATCACGTGACCGAGTGAAAGACTGGTTTCATGCAAATCCTCCCATGCGTTTTCAATGGATTATTTAAGCCAGGAATAATTATAGAGACATAATCCTGAAACAAACCTGTTGGCCCACCAAGTCCACACCAGCTATTGATCACTCGTTCACAATCGTTCCATGTTATCCCAATCTCCCATCCAGTCCTTACACCCTTGGGGCGATGAACAGAGGCCAATTAACCCTGCCCGTCCCGCTGGGTAACTCAGCGGGACCGACAGCATCTCTGGAGTGAAGGAATGCACCCATTCCTTCTCTCCAGAAATGCTGCCTGTCCTGTTGAGTTACTCTAGCATTTAGCGTCTATCTTCGGTTTGAACTTGCATCTGCAGTTCCTTCCGACACAAGAGAAAGTACAAGCTCCCCACAGACAGCATCCGAAGTCAGGTTCAAAACAGGTCTCTGGCGCTGTCAGGCAGCATCTTTACCAGCTGCACCATAGTGCTATCCTCAGCAATAATAAATAAGAATAAAGCAATACACCTTGCACTTTAGAGATACAGTGCGGAAAAAGGCCCTTCGGCCCACAAGTCCATGCCGCCCTCCGATCACATTAACACTATCCTGCACACTAGGGATAATTTACTATTTTACCAAAGCCAATTGCAAACTTGTACATCTTTGGAGTATGGGAGGACACCGGAGCACCTGGAGAAAACCCACATGGTCACAGGAAGAATGTACAAACTCCATACAGAAAGCACCCATAGTCAGGATCGAACATGGGTCTCTGGCGCTGCAAGGCAGCAACTCCACCGCTACACCACTGTGCCACACCAATAATGAAATTTTTCATGGTATTCATTAACTAATGGATCCAATGTGTGTTCCATTTGTTTGATCACAGGTAAAATTAGGGTTATTATTCAATGATTCTAAAGAACTTTAGCAAGTATATTGTGAGATGGCCATGGAAGATTACTGTTTCTGACTTGCTGAATAATTGACTTACAGACATTTCTGAAGAATGAAGCCTTTACATAAGCTGGGAGAAGAGAAGGTTGAGGAGAAATGTAATTGATTATGTGAAATAATGAAGGGTCTGGATAGATTTGATATTGAAGGACTCTTCACATTGGTGGAAGGGTAAAAGATTATATGTAACGGGTATACAATATAGGGGAAGAGTACTAAGAACATCATAATGAAAAAATGATTCTAACTTCCACACCAGGCACAGCGGTAGAGTTTCTGCCTTACAGTGCCAGAGACCCGGGTTAGATCCTGACTATGGGTGCTTATCTCTATGGGGTTTCTACGTTCTCCCCGTGACCTGCGTGGGTTTTCTCTGGGATCTCCAGTTTGCTCCCACATTCCAAAGACATACAGGTTCATAGGTTATTTGGCTTCGGTAAAAATGGTAAATTATCCCTTGTGTGTAGGATAGTGTACAAGGATCACTGGTCGGCACGGGCTGAAGGGCCTGTTTCCACACTGTATCTCTAAAAGTCTAAAAATGTCTCAGCCTGCACAACCACCCCTGCCTTTTGGACATCCCTTGGCAGTTCTTCTGATGGGCATCATTTCATTCTAAACTAAACTGCTGGCATGTTATCACAGTTGGAACATACGCATGCTGAATTGGTGGAGACATGTTTCACTGTAGTCTTTGAGGGAACTGGATAAACATATTCTGGAAACAAGTTTGTAAGGCTGCAGAGAGAATGCCAGTAGGTGGAACTAGTGAAACATAGAAACAAAGAACAATATGTGTAGGAGTAGGCCATTCGGCCCTTCAAGGCAGCACGCCATTCAATATGATCATGGCTGATCATCTAAAATCATTACCACATTCCTGCTTGTTCCTAATATCCCTTGATTCCTTTAGCCCTATGAGCTAAATCTAACTCTCTCTTGAGCTAGAGATTGGTAGATGCTGTATGATGTTGTGGAAATTACGAAGACAAGGCTGCAAGAGGATCGGAGCTGGGAAGTGAATATTCAGGGTTGTACGTCCTATCGAAAAGACAGACAGGTGGGCAGAGGGGGTGGGGTAGCTCTGTTGGTAAGGAATGAAATTCAGTCCTTTGCGAGTGGAGACATAAAATCAGAGGATGTAGTTATTGTGGATAGAACTGAGAAATTGTAAGGGCAAAAAGACCCTAATGGGAGTTATCTACAGGCCCCCAAACAGTAGCCTTGATATAGGGTGCAAGTTGCATGAGGAGTTAAAAGTGGCTTGTAACAAAGGTAATGTTTTGGTGGTTATGGGAGAGATTTCAATATGCAGGTAGACTGGGAAAATCAGGTTGGTACTGGACCACAAGAAAGGGATTTTGTAGGGTGCCACCAAGATGGATTCTTAGACCAGCTTGTACTGGAGCCTACCAGGGAGAAGGCAATTCTGGATTAGTGTTGTGTAATGAACTGGATTTGATAAGGGAACTCAAGGTAAAGGCTCTACAAATAGTGGAAGCATTGGAGATTATTTTTCAATGTTCTATAGATTCAGGATCAGTTCCTGTGGATTGGAGGATAGCAAATGTTATCCCACTTTTTAAGAAAGGAGGGAGAGAGAAAACGGGTAATTATAGACCAGTTAGTCTGACATCAGTGGTGGGGAAGATGCTGGAGTCAATTATAAAAGACGAAATTGCTGAGCATTTGGATAGCAGTAACAGGATCATTCCGAGTCAGCATGGATATACGAAGGGGAAATCATGCTTGACAAATCTACTGGAATTTTTTGAGGATGTAACTAGGAAAATTGACAGGGGAGAGTCAGTGGATGTGGTGTACCTCGACTTTCAGAAAGCCTTCGACAAGGTCCCATATAGGAGATTAGTGGGCAAAATTAGAGCACATGGTATTGGGGGTAGGGTACTGACATGGATAGAAAATTGGTTGACAGACAGAAAGCAAAGAGTGGGGATAAATGGGTCCCTTTCGGAATGGGAGGCAGTGACCAGTGGGGTACCGCAAGGTTCGGTGCTGGGACCCCAGCTATTTACGATATACATTAATGACTTAGACGAAGGTATTAAAAGTACCATTAGCAAATTTGCAGATGATACTAAGCTGGGGGGTAGTGTGAATTGTGAGGAAGATGCAATAAGGCTGCAGGGTGACTTGGACAGGTTGTGTGAGTGGGCGTATACATGGCCGATGCAGTTTAATGTAGATAAGTGTGAGGTTATTCACTTTGGAAGTAAGAATAGAAAGGCAGATTATTATCTGAATGGTGTCAAGTTAGGAGGAGGGGGAGTTCAACGAGATCTGGGTGTCCTAGTGCATCAGTCAATGAAAGGAAGCATGCAGGTACAGCAGGCAGTGAAGAAAGCCAATGGAATGTTGGCCTTCATAACAAGAGGAGTTGAGTATAGGAGCAAAGAGGTCCTTCTACAGTTGTACTGGGCCCTGGTGAGACCGCACCTGGAGTATTATGTGCAGTTTTGGTCTCCAAATTTGAGGAAGGATATTCTTGTTATGGAGGGCGTGCAGCGTAGGTTCACTAGGTTAACTCCCGGAATGGCGGGACTGTCGTATGTTGAAAGGCTGGAGCGATTGGGCTTGTATACACTGGAATTTAGAAGGATGAAGGGGGATCTTATTGAAACATATAAGATAATTAGGGGATTGGACACATTAGAGGCAGGAAACATGTTCCCAATGTTGGGGGGGGGGGGGGGGTCCAGAACAAGGGGCCACAGTTTAAGAATAAGGGATAGGCCATTTAGAACAGAGATGAGGAAGAACTTTTCCAGTCAGAGAGTGGTGAAGGTGTGGAATTCTCTGCCTCAGAAGGCAGTGGAGGCCAGTTCGTTGGATGCTTTCAAGAGAGAGCTAGATAGAGCTCTTAAGGATAGCAGAGTGAGGGGGTATGGGGAGAAGGCAGGAACGGGGTACTGATTGAGAGTGATCAGCCATGATCGCATTGAATGGCGGTGCTGGCTCGAAGGGCTGAATGGCCTACTCCTGCACCTATTGTCTATTGTCTATTGTCTATTAGGAGGTAGTGACCATAATATGATAAGTTTTAATCTGCAATTGGAGAGGGAGAAGCTAAAATCAGAAGTGTCAGTTTTGCAGTTGAACAAAGGGGACTATGGAGGAATGAGGGAGGAGCTGGCCAAAGTTGACTGGAAAGGGTCCCTAGCAGGGATGACGGTGGAACAGCAATGGCAGGAATTTCTGGAAATAATCCAGAAGATGCAGGATCATTTCATTCCAACGAGGAGGAAAGATTCTAAGGGGAGTAAGAGGCAACCGTGGCTGACAAGGGAAGTCAAGGACAGGAGAAAACTAAAAGAGAAGACGTATAACATAGCAAAGATGAGCGGGAAGCCAGAAGATTGGGTAACAAGAACAACAGAAGTTAACTAAAAAGGCAATACCGGGAGAAAAGATGAAGTACGAAGGTAAGTTAGCCAAGAATATAAAGGAGCATAGTAAAAGCTTCTTTAGGTATGTGAAATGGAAAAGATTAGTTAAGACAAATGTGGGTCCCTTGAAGACAGAAACAGGTGAATTTATTATGGGGAAGAAGAAAATGGCAGACGAGTTGAACAGGTACTTTGGTTCTGTCTTCACTAAGGAAGACACAAACAATCTCCCAGATGTACTAGGGGATTGAGGATCTAGGGTGACAGGAACTGGAGGAAATTCACATTAGTCACGAAATTGTGTTGGGTTGACTGATGGGATTGAAGGCTGATTATTCCGCAGGGCCTGAGGTGCTGCATCCCAGGGTACTCAAGGAGGTGGCTCTAGAAATTGTGGACGCATTAGTGATCATTTTCCAATGTTCTATAGATTCTGGATCAGTTCCTGTGCATTGGAGAGTAGCTAATGTTATCCCACATTTTAAGAAAGGAGGGAGAGAGAAAACAGGAGATTATACACCAGTTAGCCTGACATTCATTGGTGGTGGGGAAGACGATGGAGTCAATTATTAAAGATGTAATAGCGGCACATTTGGATAGCAGTAACAGGATCGGTCCAAGTCAGCATTGATTTACGAAGGGGAAAGCCTGCTTGACTAATCTTCTGGAATTATTTAGGGATGTAACAAGTAAAATGGATAAGGGGGAGCCAGTGGATGTAGTGTATCTGGTTTTCAGAAAGTCTTTGATAAGGTCCCACACAGGAGTTTAGTGGGCAAAATTTAGTAGGGTATTGACATGGATAGAAAATTGGTTGGCAGACAGGAAACAAAGTGTAGGAATTAACAGATCTCTTTCAGAATGACAGGATGTGACTAGTGGGGTGTCGCAAGGCTGGGTCCATAACTATTTACAATATATATTAATGATTTAGATGAAGGAATTAAAAGTAACATTAGCAAATTTGCAAATGACACAAAGCTGGGTGGCAGTGTGAACTGTGAAGAGGATGCTTTAAGGATGCAGGGTGACTTGGATAGGTTGGGTGAGTGGGCAGATGCATTTTAATGTGGATAAATGTGAGGTTTCCATTTTGGTGGCAAGAACAAGGCGGCAGATTATTATCTGAATGGCATCACATTAGGAAAAGGGGAGGTGCAACGATACCTGGGTGTCCTAGTACATCAGTCACTGAAAGTAAGCATGCAGCTACCGCAGGCAGTGAAGAAAATTCTCTGCCTTAGAAGGCAGTGGAGGCCGATACACTGGATGCATTCAAAACAGAATTAGATAGAGCTCTTAGGGCTAGTGGAATCAAGGGATATGGGGAGAAGGGAGGAACGGGGTACTGATTGTGGATGATCAGCCATGATCACATTCAATGGCGGAGCTTGCTCGAAGGGCTGAATGGCCTACTCCTGCGCCTATTTTCTATCTATCTACTGTATGTTTGTTTCCATGAAAACATCCAGCGTATTGGCCTCCACTGGCTTCTGTGGCAGAGAATGCCATAGATTCACAACTCTCTGGGTGATAAAGTTTTTCCTCATCTCAGTCCTAAATGGCCTACCCCTTATTCTTAAACTGTGACTCCTCGTTCTGGATTCCCCCAACACCGGGAAATATTTCTCTGCATCTAGCCTGTCCAATCCTCTAAGAAATGTATATGTTTGTATAAGATCCATTCTCATCCTTCTAAATTCCAGTGAATAGAAGCCCAGTCGACCAATTCTTTCATCATATGTCAGTCCCGCAATCCCGGGGAATTAACCTGGTGAACCTACGATGCACTCCCTCAATAGCAATAATGTCCTTCCTCAAATTAGGAGACGAAAATTGCACACAATACTCCAGGTGCGGTCTCACCAGGACCCTGCACAACTGCAGCAGGACCTCCTTGCTCCTAAACTCAAATCCTCTCGCAAAGAAGACCAACATGCCATTAACTTCCTTCACTGCCTGCTGTACCTGCATGCTTACTTTCAGTGACTGATGTGCAAGCATACCCAAGTCTCTTCCTAATCTGACGCCATTCAGATAATAAATTGCCTTCCTGTTCTTGCCACCAAAGTGGATAACTTCACATTTATCCTCATTATACTACATCTGCCATGCATCTGCCCACTCATCCAACCTACCCAACTTACCCTGCAGCCTCATAACATCTTCCTCGCAGCTCACACTGCCATGCAGCTTTGTGTCATCCACAAACTTGCAGATGTTACATTTAATTCCCACATCTAAATCGTTAATATATATTGTAAATAACTGGGGTCCCAGCACCGAGCCTTGCAGCACCCCACAAGTCACTGCCTGCCATTCTGAAAAGGACCTGGCAATTCCTACACTTTACTTCCTGTCTGCCAAGCAGTTCTCTATCCTTGTCAATATCCTACCCCCAATACTACGGCCTCTAATTTTGCACACTAATCTCTTGTGAGGGAACATGCCAAAGGTTTTTTGAAAGTCGAGATGCACGATATCCGCTGGCTCTCCCTTATCCAATCTACTTGTTACATCCTCAAAAAAGTATGTGCAAGCAGGTAATGGTTTATCTGGCATCATGTATGGCGTACACATTGTGGGCTGAAATGCCTGTTCTTGTGCTGTCTGTTCTATGTATCTTGCCCTGTCCCCTTCCATCTAGATCCCTCCCTTTTACTTTGCATTTCACCCATCCTCTCTTCTTATCTGACACATATTTGTTGCCTTTTTATCTCCAGCCTGTGTCACTTATTCCACTGCCAATAAAACCCGCGCCCAAACTGTATCTACCTATCACTCGCCAGGGTTTGTCCCACCCACAACCCCATCTCAGCTTTCTCCCTGCTATTACAATCAGTATGAAGAAGGGTCCCGACCCGAAATGTCGCCTGTCCATTCCATCTACAGATGCCGCTGAGTTCCTCCACCACCCTGTGTTTTGCTCAAGATTTCAGCATCTGCATTTCCGTGTGTCTCCTGTCTTTGTTCTGGATTTCCAGCCCCTAAAGTTTTTTGCTCCAATGAATCCAATTATTCATTCACTTTGCCTGCCATCCGTATCCAACAATGCAAAGGACTACAGGTGGAATGGGTTGCATTACAGAATATATAATTGTCAGCCAAATATGGACATAAAGCACTTACCGGCCAAGAATATTTTTAATATCCTGAAAGAGAGGAGATTGTTTTAGTTTTACTTTTTAATTGTAGAGATACAGCAGAAAAACAGGCCCTTCGACCCACCGAGCCCACACCGACCAGCGATCCCCGCACATTGACACTATCCTGCACATACTGGTGACCAATTACATTTAAACCAAGCCAATTATCCACAAAATTGTACGGCTTTGGAGTGTGTGGGGAAACCGAAGATCCCTGAGAAAGCCCACGGAGGTCACGGGGAAAACGTACAAACTCTGTACAGACAGTACCCGTCGTCAGGATCAAACCCGGGTCCCTGGTGCTGTGAGGCATCAACTTTATCGCTGAACCACCAATAAAAGGGTGGGCCTTTTATTACAACATTGCATTACAAAGATCTGTCAGAAACTTAGACAATGGTAAAAATGCATTTCGAATATTATTGTGTAAAAATTGCAATTTGACGTTACAATGTCACAAGATTTGGACACAGAATAGTTTCAATACCGAACTCATAGTTCGAAATTCTCGGTGGAGGGCATGTCGATAAAATGGCAGCATTTAAGTGGCTTTTAGATAGGCACATGTATATGTAGGGCATGGAGGGATATGGATCATCTGCATGCTGAAGAGATTAGTTTAGCTTGGAATCATATTCAGCTGTGAGATTGTGGGTTGAAAGGTCGGCTCCTGTGCTATGTTCCAAGTTCTATGGTCTATTAACAGAAAAAACTGTTAAAATTGAAGCTCACAGACCTATGAGGAAATGATTATTTGGTGCAATAAACCTCTATTATTTCACAGTGTGACTATTTGGAAGTCCTGATGCATCCAATTTGCCACATCACTTGTTGATTTCCCTGTTCCTTTTAACACACCAGGGTCTTAGTCGCCACTGATAGACACAAAATGCTGGAGTATCTCAGTGGGACAGGCTGCATCTCTGGAGAGAAGGAATGGGTGACGTTTCAGGTTGAGACCCTTCTTCAGATTGAGAGTCAGGGGAGGGGGAGATACAGAGATAAGAAAGTATAAGGTGTGAGAACGAGACATCAAAGGGGGTGGAGATCAAGGAAAATGTAGAATAGATCATTGTTAGTGAGGAGAAGGTAACAACAAAGCAATCAGAGATAAAATGTAATCAGGGACAGTCAGACTGGTTGGAGTACTGGGAAGGGGGAGGGATGGAGTGAGAGGGAAAGCAAGAGTTAATTGAAGTTAGAGAAGTCAAACTATCTCCGGTTTAAACTAGCATCTGCAGTTCCTTCCAACTCTTAGTTGCCATTCTTCCTTCAGCATTCTGGTGCTAAAGTTCCACACTCACAGAGCAGCACGGCACAATACTGGAGCAGGCCCTTTGGCCCACAATGCCTGTTCCAAGATAAACTAATCTCATCTGCCTGCACGTGACCATGACGTGCCTGTCTAAAAGCCCATAAACACCAGTATTGGTCCTGCACCCACCACCACCACCCCTGGCCCTGCATTCCAGGCACCAATCACCCTCGCCTGCCCCACACATCTCCATTATATTTTGTCTCCTCACCATCAAGCTATGCCCACTAATCTTTCATATTTCCACCATGAGAAAGGGTTCTGACTGTCTACCCGGTGGCTCTCTTAATTTGATCTACTTACAGCAGTCCAGAGAAAACAGCGACAGTCCAGAGAAAACGATCCAAGTTTGTCCATCCTCTTCTGATACTAATTCCCTGTAATCCAGGCATCATTCTGGTAAACATCTAGTGCATTCTCTCCAATGCCTCTACAGACTTCTTATATTGGGGTGTCCAGAACTGCACGCAATACTCCAAATGAGGTCTAACCAAAGTGCTAAAAATCTGCATTGTGTCTTCCTGACACTTATACTCAATGCCCAACTAGTCTTTTCCTTTTCACTGGCTTGCAGAACTTGAGTCTAACATGATTCTGTGTGCTGATCGTGTCTATAAGCTTGTGATGGTGCAAGAGGCAAGATTTTCACTGCATCTGTCCCTCACTGTATTCATATGACAATAAGCTCAACTTGACTTAACCAGTCTCCCTTAAAACTCACCTGGGCCCCACTCTCCATGCTTCCTTGAAACTTGCCTCGTTCTGCTTCCAGTGCTCTGTTTACATGTACCTGGTTAATTGGAATAGACTCTAAAATCTGGAGTAACTCAGTGGGCCTAGCAGCATCTCTGGATGAAAGGAATAGGTTTTGGGTCGAGACCCTTCTTCACACTGAGATTCAGGGGAAAGGGAAATGAGAGATATAGAAGGTACACGGAAGACATGAATTAAAGATATGCAAAAAAAGAAGATCAAGGAAAGGTGTAGCCCACAATGGTCCATTGCTGTCTGTGGGGTAGGTGATAACGAGTTAACTGGAATGTTTATTGTTATTCTACATATCATCCGTAAACAATGATTTAAAACAGTGCAAAACACAAAGTGCCTGAGGAATTCATCAGATCATGCAGCATCTGTAGAGGGGGATAGGAAACATGATGAATTGGGTCAGAACCTCCTCAGACTGATTCGTGTACATGCTGCCGTTATAACTCAGCAGGTCAAGCAGCATGTTCAATGGTGCTGTTATAACAGCAGGTGAAGCAGCATGTTTGATGGTGCTGTTATAACAGCAGGTGAAGCAGCATGTTTGATGGTGCTGTTATAACAGCAGATGAAGCAGCATGTTTGATGGTGCTGTTATATCAGCAGATGAAGCAGCATGTTTGATGGTGCTGTTATAACAACAGGTGAAGCAGCATGTTCAATGGTGCTGTTATATCAGCAGGTCCAGCAGCACGTTTGATGGTGCTGTTATAACAGCAGGTGAAGCAGCATGTTTGATGGTGCTGTTATAACAGCAGGTGAAGCAGTATGTTTGATGGTGCTGTTATAACAGCAGGTCCAGCAGCATGTTTGATGGTGCTGTTATAACAGCAGGTGAAGCAGCATGTTTGATGGTGCTGTTATAACAGCAGGTCCAGCAGCATGTTTGATGGTGCTGTTATAACAGCAGGTGAAGCAGCATGTTTGATGGTGCTGTTATATCAGCAGGTCCAGCAGCATGTTTGATGGTGCTGTTATAACAGCAGGTGAAGCAGCATGTTTGATGGTGCTGTTATAACAGCAGGTGAAGCAGCATGTTTGATGGTGCTGTTATAACAGCAGGTCCAGCAGCATGTTTGATGGTGCTGTTATAACAGCAGGTGAAGCAGCATGTTTGATGGTGCTGTTATAACAGCAGGTGAAGCAGCATGTTTGATGGTGCTGTTATATCAGCAGGTGAAGCAGCATGTTTGATGGTGCTGTTATAACAGCAGGTCCAGCAGCATGTTCAATGGTGTTTGACCTGCTGAGCTATTCAAGAACTTTGTATTCTCTTGTGGAAACCAGCATCAGCAATTTCTTGTTTCTACATTAATTAAGTGTGTTGGAGTATTAATGAATACGATCCAAGAGTCTGGAAAAGCTGCGATATTGGTTTAGAGTATAGAGATACAGCCCGGAAACAGGCCCTTCTGACCACTGGGTCTGTGCCGACCAGCGATCCTCGCACATTAACACTCTCCCACACACACTTGGGACAATTTACATCTCTACGAAGCCAATTAACCTACAAACCTGCACGTCTTTGGAGTGTGGGAGGAAACCAAAGTTCTCGGAGAACATCCATGCGGTCACAGGGAGAATGTACAAACTCCATACAGCCAGCACCCGTGGTCGGGATCGAACCTGGGTCTCTGGCGCTGTAAGTGCTGTAAGGCAACTATACCGCTGTGCCACCGTACCACCCATTCTGGAACTGATGCTGCCAAAGTTCTGAATGTGGACTGATGGAGTTCTCTACTGTACATTGGGTTTTAGAATCTGAATGGTAATGGCATCATGTTTCCCATGTAAACAATAGACAATACCTGCATAAACTCTGCATCTTCCAGACTCAGTTTTTCTTGCATGTCCAAGATTGCTTTCTTAAGTGATGCATGCTGTTCGGAGATTTTCTTTAGATTTTCATCTTTTTGTTGCAATATGGCATTTTCCTTTTGCTCCAGTATTGTTTTCAGCTTTTTCTCTTCCTGGTGCAGAAACTGGTGCAGTTCTTCGAACTTAGATTCAATGTTCTTCTGCAGAGCCGCAGATTCTTTCTGATGGAATAAACAACAGGTGGATTTACCTAGTGCAAGGTGAGAAGTTCATGGGTCGTGGAGCACAGAACAGGAAACAGTACAGCACAGGAACAGGCTCTTTGTTCCACCATGCCACAGCTGAACATTATGCTAGGTTATAACTGAAAACACACACCTCCAGATTCAGGGACAGTTTCTTCCAGCTGTTTCCACGCAACTGAACCATCCTCTCACGAACCAGAGACCAGTTCTGCCCAACCATCTACCTCATTGGAGACCTTTGAACTATCTTTAATCGGTCTTTACCTTTCTTTTTATTTTAGCGATACAGCGTTGAAACTGGGCCTTTGGCCCACCAAGTGTGTGGTGACCAGTGATCACCCATTCACTACCTCTATCCAACACACTGGGGACAAATTACAGAGGCCATTTAACATATAAACCTGCACATCTTTGGAACGTGGGAGGAAACATCTTTAAGGTGAGAGGAGCAAGTTTAAGGGAGATGTGCAGTGCAAGTATTTTTATTTACACAAAGGGTGGTGAGTGCTTGGAATGTGCTGTTGTAAGGGGGGGGAGTTGAGGCAGATACATTAGAATCATTTTAGAGGCTTTTGGACAGGCAAGTGAATGGTGGGATATGGACAATGTGCAGGCAGATAAGAGTTGGTCCTGTCATTATGTTTGGCAGACATTGTGGGCCAAAGGGCTTGTCCCATGTTCTGGGATGGTGATGGTTTTACACTGTGGTGCAGATTCAATCTCCTTGTTTACAGTAGGCTGTGTTGAATAGGTTCATTAACTTGACATCATTAAAAGGAGTTGTATTATATGGGAAGTGAATAAGGTTCTGAGTGGAGTTGTTGACAGGATATGTTGCAGGAAGGAACTGCAGATGCTAGTTTAAACCGAAGATAGACACAAAACATATTTCATTATCTCTGTATCACCCTCTCCCCTCATTCAGTCTGAAGAAGGGTCAAGACCCAAAACGTCACCCATTCCTTCAGACAGAGATGCTGCCTGTCCCACTGTTACTCCAGCATTTTGTGTCTGTCTTGTTGACAGGATACTTTCTCTGGTTGGGACAATCTAGAACAGGATAGATTCAGCCAACAGCTTTACCTACTGAAGGAGGGAATGAAGAAAGAAATCTGAGGAATGAGCCTGAAGAAATGTCCTGATCCAAAATGTTACCTATTCATTTCGTCCGCTGATGCTGCCTGATTCCCTGAGCTCCTCCAGCACTTTATGTTTTGTCCAAGATTCCAGCATATGCAGTTCCTTTTATCTCCAAGGGAAAGGGAATGATTTTTGTTTGCTCAAAGGTTTGTGAGCCTCTGGAACTCTTCAGACTGGAGAGATGTCATAGATGAATTGATGTAATAGGTACGGTAGCGCAGCGGTAGAGTTGCTGCTTTACAGCGAATGCAGTGCCGAAGACTCAGGTTCGATCCTGACTACGGGTGCTGCACTGTAAGGAGTTTGTACGTTCTCCCCGTGACCTGCGTGGGTTTTCTCCGAGATCTTCGGTTTCCTCCCACACTCCAAAGACGTACAGGTATGTAGGTTAATTGACTGGGTAAAAATGTTTTTTTTTAAATTGTCCCTAGTGGGTGTAGGATAGTGTTAATGTACGGGGATCACTGGGCGGCACGGACTTGGTGGGCCGAAAAGCTGTATATATATGATATGATGATATGATAATAGAGAGAAGTCAAAAGTTATGACTAGAAAGGTGGACAGGCTTGATGGAGCACATGGAGATACAAGGAAGTGCAGATACTGGAATCTTGAGCAAAATACAAAGTGCTGTCGGAAATATACATCGTGTAAGATTTGAGAAGTTTCCCCTCATTCTGAAAGCAACACAAAACCAAAGAGCTGCAGTTTGGACATTTTAAACGGGAGACTGGGGCTGAAAGGCTGCGGTCGGTTTTTTCCAAGGGATGTCACAATCTTTTGGTCCTAAGATGGCCGCAGGACCTCGTGACCAGCCACAAAAGCAAAAACCTTACAGCCCAGTCTCTAGGTTTCTGCAAAGCCACGGCCAGAACAATGGATGGGTATTGGCCATGCAGAAGCTTGCGAAACCAGGTCGAAGTCCAGACACTGGGGCACTGACATCAGCATACTCACAATGCCCCAAGCCGACCTACACAGTTAATCTCGTTAAGGGGGCACAATAGCCCATAGAAAACTACCTGGTAGGTGATGGGAAACCAGTTAAACCCATCACCTTGCAACGAAATACCAATTAACACCGTCTGGCCATCCCCGGTATCCCCGGACATAAGCGCAGATCAGAGAGAAAACTCATACATATCTTTTTAAACAAAGAGATTCCAAGATCTGGCGGGAGATAGGACGGGTCAGAAATAGTATAACTGGCCACGACTTTTGGGTTTTAAACGGAAGAAGAAAACCTGCAAGGAACGCAAGCAGGCAAGAAAACGGATGCAGGAGGAAGAAAAGACAGGCAAGAAAAACGGATGCAAAGAGAGAGGAACAGGCACGCAACTCGAGGAGAAATACTGCAAAACCAACAGCCAGTAACCCCAGTAATAGCCCCATGGTGAGCATGCACCCAGATCTTGCATATCCTGGACATAGTTTAGTGTAGAGGGGAGGGTAGTTTGAATAAACGTTGGGTGTGTAAAGAAATATGTGTTGGTCAATTTTGCGATGTGTCGTACGTTCCCCATCTTACAGTCGTGTATATGTCTTGTAGAACTGTGTGTTTAAGAATTCAGCGAAAAAGGTATTCGTGTATACGTCTTGTGGAACTGTGCATTTTGTGATTCATAAGTCCAAGGTATTCATGTGATTCAATATGTGTTTAATAGATATGTCGTATAGCAATATATAAGTATTCATGGACAATAGTCCCAAGCGCTAAATAAAAGCCTTTTTCATTTAAACCCTGGTTTTCAAATCTGGTCTGGTGGAATTTTTCTGCACTATAAACGCTCCTGCATCTAAGTCCAGTGTCTAGAACCGTAGGGGGTGAGTGGGTCGAACCACTCACGGGGAACCAGTGTGCACGGCCTGGTCAAGGGATCAGAGCAAGGCACGGGGACCTTAGGTCGGGCGAAAGATCGGCGCAGAAACCCCTTACAATCGCATGGGATCAAAGGAAAGAAAGCTGAATGGATAGAAAACTGGCTTCATGGAAGGAAGGAGAGGGATGATGGTGGAAGGTTGCTTTTCGGACTGGAGGCCTGTGATTAATGGTGTGCCATGGGGTTCGGTGGTGGTCCCATTGCTGTTTGTCATTTATAGCAAAGATGTGGATGAGAACATACATGCAGAGGGGAAAGATTTAATAGGAACCCGAGGGGTTACTTTTTTATTCACAAAAAGCTGGAGTAACTCAGCAGGTTACTTTTTTACACAACGGGTGATAGGTGTATGGAACGAGTTGCCTGAGGAAGTAGCTGAGGCAGGTACCCTTGCAACGTTTAAGAAACATTTAGACAGGTACACGGATCAGGTAGGTTTAGAAGGATATGGGCCAAACACAGGCTGGTGAGACTAGTGTAGATGGGACATGTTGTCCCGTGTGGGCAAGTTGGGCTGAAGGGCCTGTTTCCACGCTATATGACTATGAACTGATCGGTTCAGGAGCATCTGTGAAAGGAATGGACAAGCAGCCCGAAACATTGCTTATCCATTCCCTGCAGAGATGCTGCCTGACCTGACCCACTGCATTACTCCAGCACTTTGTGTTTTGATGGACCACTTGTCTGATTCCTGCTCCCTTCCCTACGCTTCTCATGCTGTGTAGTTGGAGAAAACATCGGGCCTTTCAATGAAGGCACAAGAAACTCAGGATGCTGGAACCATGAGCAAATGATCATTGTGATCTTTGGCCTGGAATCGGAGGAAACAAAATATTACAACAGATCAAATATATAATGGAGTGAAAGGCACGGAAATTAAATATTTACCTGGTGCTAGATTGAGTCAATATCTCACATGCATGACATTGGACCGCCACACTAGTTTTTACATTAACTGTTTCGTTTCCCATCTCAACTGTGCTTTGATGTGGGACCTTTAAACGGCCCTTCGTACCTTCAGTTTATTTACATCTTCTTCTTCTTCATCCTGACTTTCACAGCAATCAAGCATTTGTTCACTCAGGGACTCGATTTCTTTCCGTAGCATTCCCTGGAACAGAGAAACGCGCAAAAAAAGTCACATCGGTCTCCTGAAAAAGACAACATTTTTAAAGTCTGTTGTCAATGATCTGGAAGATCAACCCCAATTATAGTCTGGCTCAGCTGGAAGAGCAGCCTCACAGCTCCAGCCATCTAGTTTCAACCTGGTCCACCATGTTTGTCCATGAGGCGTTCTCCTTGTGTGGATTACACCCATTTGCTCGTAATTTTTTCCATGTTCCATAAAACAGGCAATCCGGCATGTTTCCAGTGACTCCAACCAATTTCTACAGATGCACCCTAGAAAGCATCGTATTAGAATGTATCACAGCTTGGTTTGGCACCTACTCTGCCCAAAACTGCAAGAAATTGCAGAGAGTTGTGATGTCGCCCAGTCCATCATTCAAACCAGCCTCCCCCTCATCAACTCCATCGACACCACACTTCCTCAGGAATGCAACCAACATCATCAACATGGCTGTAGCTGCAATGTATCTGGTCAAGGACAGAATTTCCATTCATAATTATAATAACAATTAAAAAATTGGGGAAGGGATTATCTAAGAATGTCAGAAATTGGAGCAGATTTTGATAACTGTGTCCTTCACCCGAGCACCACCCACTTCCCTTCCCCATTCTCTTGGTCCTCGTCTCTCTTAGGGGCAAATTCTCTCTTGAACGTATTTAACGACCTTTACTCCGCCACACTCTGCAGTAAACTATTCCAAAGATTCACCATCCTCAGTGAAGAAGTTTCTCTTCTCCATCTAAACGGATGGCACGGTAGCGCAGCGGTAGAGTTGCTGCTTTACAGCGAATGCAGCGCCGGAGACTCAGGTTCGATCCTGACTACGGGTGCTGCACTGTAAGGAGTTTGTACGTTCTCCTCGTGACCTGCGTGGGTTTTCTCCGAGATCTTCGGTTTCCTCCCACACTCCAAAGACGTACAGGTATGTAGGTTAATTGGCTGGGTAAATGTAAAAAAAAAATTGTCCCTAGTGGGTGTAGGATAGTGTTAATGTGCGGGGATCACTGGGCGGCACGGACTTGGTGGGCCGAAAAGGCCTGTTTCCGGCTGTATATATATGATATGATGATATGATGATTAACGAGGAACTGCCCGTTCTTAAATAACGACCCTGTTTTTAGATTCCCCCACAAGGGAAATCATCTTCTCAACATCTGTCTTGCAAATCCCCCTCATAACCTTCCGTGTTTCAACAAGGTCACATCTCATTCTTCGAAGCAGCAATGAATACAGACTAAACCTGCTCAACCATTACTCATAGGGCAAACACGTAATGTGAGCAATCAAACAATATGCATTATCTGGGCTGCCTCCAATGCAAGTTATCTTCTCCTTGAAGGGCCTGTTTCCCTGCTGTATCTCTAAACAAAACTAAACTGCAGATGTTAGAATCTTGAGTAAAACACTGCTGGAGGAACTCCGCGGGTCAGGCAGCATCTGGGGAAAGAACTAACAGATGGGTTTTCAGGTTGGGTCTAAAGAAGGGTTCAGAATGTTGTCTCGATGGGTGGGTATTACGTATAAGGAGTGGTTGTTTTCCCCAGAATGCCAGCAGGTGACGGGAGATCCCATAGACGTTTATAAAATTATCAAAGGCATATGATAGGGTGGAAAATCAGAACATTTTCACCACAAAAGGTAGGAAATGTCAAAGACTAGAGGCATAACTTTAGGTGAGAGGTGCAAACTTTAAAGGAGATGTGCATGGCAAATATGAAAGTGGCTTTTAGGAGACACGCATTAATATATGTGGAATGACATGGATCATATGCAGGAAGAGATTTGTGGATGTAATCCTGTCCGTCACACAGACCACACTCCCCACCAATGACTCCATCTATACTTCAAGCTGCCTCGGAAGAACAGCCAAATTAATTAACGACCTTTCCAAGCCTGGTCATTCCTTCTGCTCCCTGGTCCTGTCAAGCAGAAGATTCAGAAGCTTGCAAGAGAGCAACTTCAGCGTCAGAAACACCTTCTTCCCCTCTTATTGCACTTCTGAATGGTCCTTTCAAAATCTAGGCAACCGACCTGATTTTCTATCCGACCTTATTGCAGGCAGTGGACTTTTTCTGTGGAACTGTTGCATTGTTCAGTTTAATTTAGTTTAGTTATACAGCGCGGAAACAGGCCCTTCGGCCCATCAAGTCCGCACTGATCGGCGATCCCTGTACATCAGCACTATCCTACACACGAGGGACAATTTACAATTTTTACTGAAGCCAAATTAACCGACAAACCTGTACATCTTTGGCTTGTGGGAGAATGTACAAACTCATTACAGACAGCACCAGTAGTCAGGATTGAATCTGGGTCTCAGGCGCTGTAAGGAAGCAACTCTACCGGTGTGCCACCATTGCCACCCCTGATTGTAAAGCTGGGAAACGACATTCTGCACTCTGGCATCTTTCTCTTTGCTCTGGATTTTCCTCTTGTGTTTGGCTTGATTCTATTCTTTTATAGCATTATCTGATTTGATTAGATAAGCATGCAAACAAAAGCTTCTCACCGTACCTTGGTACGTGTGTCAATAATAAACCTGAACCAGAGAAGCTTAGTTATACAGCATCATGGTCAGCATAGATATTGTGGGTTCCTGTGCTCTGTTTTTCTATGTTCTATGAAACTGTGAGGGTCAGTTCTTGCCGTGTACCTTTCTATCTATATACTAAAACTCTCGTTTGTTTGTTTGTTTGTTCCTGAGCTACAGCGAAAACGGGACACAATAGCGCGACAATTTTAGGCCCAATTTACTCACCGTCGTCCCTTTGGTGCAATGGAAGAAGTTTCATTGAAATCGGTGTTATATTTTTAAAGTTATTCACATTTTAAAGTTTAAATCTATCTCCTAGGGAGAGAGGGGGGGAGGTGGAGGGAGGGAGGGGGAGGATAAAGGGGTTGAGGGGGATGGATTGGGGTGGAGGGGAAGGAGAGGAAGGGAGGGGAGGATCGAGGGGGACGGGGGGTGAGGGGGAGTGGGTAGGGGAGGAGAGGGTGCTGCATCAATGCAGGAGAGGTTTGAGTCCAACGGGTCCACTTGGTCTAGTATTCTATACCATTGTGGGCTGAATGGCCTGCTCCTGTGCTGCGCCGTTCTATGTCCAATGACACTGTGGGCTGAATGGCCTGCTCTAGTGCTGCACCGTTCTATGTCCAACGACACTGTGGGCTGAAGGGCCTGCTCCTGTGCTGTACTTTCCTATAAAAAGACACAAAGTGCTGGAGTAACTCAGCGTGTCGGGCAGCATCTCTGGAGAACATGGATAGGAAACTGAATCAGGAACATTGCAGCAGATTAGGTTAGAGGAGGTGTGTGTGAACCTCTCTCTCGCTTGGAAAGTCTGTTTGGGTCCCTGGAAGGTGACCTTTCTATATTCTGTAACATAGTGGGCTGCAGGGCCTATTTCTATGCTATATTTTTCTACATTCTATGACACTGTGGGTGAAGTTCCAATTCCTCTGCCACACCTTTCGATGTTCTGTGATACAGTGGGCCACAGGGCCTGATTCTGTGCTGTATATTTCTGTTACATAACACTGTGGGTCGAAGGGCCTGTTCCTGTGCTGTTGTATATTCTATGACACTGTGGGCCGAAGCACTGTTTTATCGGAGATAGACACAAAATGCTGGAGTAACTCAGCGGGATAGGCAGCATCTCTGGAGAGAAGGAATGGTTGACTTTTCGGGACGAGACGAATCGAAATGTTACCCATTCTTTCTCTCTAGAGAGATTGACTGTCTCGCTGAGTTACTCCAGCATTTGTGTCTATCTTTGGTTTAAACCAGTATCTGCAGTTCCTTACGACACTCTACTTTTCTACAGTCTATGATACTGTGGGCTGATGGGCTTGTTTCTGTGCTGCACTTTACTACAGTCTATGGCACTGTGGGCTGAAAGGCCTGTTCCTGTGCTGCACTTTTCTACAGTCTATGGCACTGTGGGCTGAAGGGCCTGTTCCTGTGCTATACCTTTCTACAGTCTATGGCACTGTGGGCTGAAGGGCCTGTTCCTGTGCTATACCTTTCTACAGTCTATGGCAATGTGGGCTGAAGGGCCTGTTCCTGCACTATACCTTTCTACAGTCTATGGCACTGTGGGCCGACAGGCCTGTTCCTGTGCTATACCTTTCTGCAGTCTATGACACTGTGGGCTGAAGAGCCTGTTCCTGTGCTGTACTACTCTCTGTGTCGGAAGGAACTGCAGATGCTGGTTTAAACCGTAGACACAAAAAGCTGGAGTAACTCAGCAGGACAGGCAGCATCTCTGGAGAACATGGATCGGAGACCGAATCAGGAACATCGCAGTAGATTAGGTTAGGAAGGGTGCATGTGAACCTCTCTTTCGCTTGGAAAGCCTGGAAGGAGGTGACATTTCTATATTCTATGACATAGTGGGCAGTAGGGCCTATTTCTGTGCTATATTTTTCTACAGTCTATGACACTGTGGGCTGAAGTACCAATTCCTCTGTGGTACGTTTCGATGTTCAATAACACAGTGGGCAGAAGGGCCTGTTACTGTGCTGTATATTTCTATATTCTATGACGCTGTGGGCTGAAGGGGCTGTTACTGTGGTGTACAGTTTTATGTTCTGTGACAGTGGGCCGAAAGGCTTGATTCTGTGCTGTACTTTTCTATGACATTGTGGGCCGAAGGGCATGTTCCTGTGCTGCACTTTTCGATGATATATGACACTGTAAGTCGAAGTGCCAGTTTATGTGCTGTACTGTTCTATGATCTATGACACTGTGGGCCGAAGGGCCTGTTTGTGTGCTGTACTGTTCTATGATCTATGACACTGTGGGCCGAAGGGCCTGTTCCGTTGCTGTCCTGTTCCATGTGCTATCACAGTGGGCCAAAGGGCCAGTTTCTGTGCTGTACTGTTCTATGTTCTATGACACTGTGAGTCAAAGTGCCAGTTCCTGTGTTGTACTATGTATATCCAATGACACTGTGGGCCGAAGGGCCTGTTTCTGTATTGTACTGTTCTGTGTTCTGTGTGGTGGGTGAGAACTGGGTGGACAGAGAGGCCTGTCCCTGTGCTGCTCTGTGTTCTACATGGTGGGTGAGGAGATGGACAGAGAGGCCTGCCCCGTCCTGCTCTGTGTTCTGTGTGGTGGGTGAGGACTGGGTGGACAGAGAGGCCTGTTCCCGTCCTGTGCTGCTCTGTATTCTACATGGTGGGTGAGGAGATGGACAGAGAGGCCTGTTCCTGTCCTGTGCTACTCTCTCTGTGTGGTGGGTGAGGACTGGGTGAACAGAGAGGCATGTTCCTGTTCCCGTCCTGTGGCAGTTCACTGTGAGCGCGGTGTCTCACCTTATGGAGTTCAGCGGCCTCGCCAAGCGGGCTGGTGGAGTGGCCGTGGTGATGGCGGGACGTGGCACACACCACACAGATCGGCCTCTGGTCATCGCTGCAGTAAACCTTCAGCCTCTCGTCGTGCTCCTGGCAGCGGAGCTCCGTCTGAACCACCGCCTCGTCCACTCTGAGCTTCATTACATTCTCCACGATGTTGGACACGAACCGGTTGTGTCTGAGCGTCTTGTCGGGCAGCAGCGCCCGGCACTGTGGACAAGTGGCCGGCCCTCGCTCCGATTGCCAGTGCCGGACGATGCAGGTCCGGCAGAAATTGTGGCCGCAGTCTATGGTTACAGGCTGGACAAAGAACTCCAAGCAGATGGGGCAAAGCGCCTCATCTTTCATGGACTGTAGCACGTCTATACTCGCCATTACTGCTGCCCTCTCCGGTCCCGGGCGCTTAGTTTCACTTCCGCGCTGCTGCAAAGTCGGCGATTTCCGGGTACGTTTCTTTGCAACAAACCTGCAGATTTCAAACATGGACACAACAACGCTGGAGTAACTCAGCGGGTCAGGCAGCCTCTTCCTCTTCTCCCGTGGTGTTGCCCGACCCGCTGATTTACTCCAGCATTTTGTGTCGACCGTCGGTGTAAACCCGCATCTGCAGTTACTTCCTAAACATTTTGTCAACAGATTTCAAGATTCAGTTTTATTTTTTTGTCCCGAAGCGGAACAACGAGATTCTTACTTGGCAGCAGAACAACAGATTATATAAACAGTACTCGCTAGACCCCATTGTACAGAACAAAAAGCTTCAATTAATAATAGTCTGAATATAGTCCAAAACAAAAACAACAAAGCCCGAAGTCCTGAGTGCAGCCACGGCAGCGGGTAGATCAGATTTCTGTTTACATTGGGCGTGTAGTTCAATCGCCTCGTGTTTGTTGGGAAGCAGCTTCTCCTGAACCTGAACGTTTGCAGTTTTCAGACACCCATAATTAACTTCTTCCGATGGCAGGGGGGAAATAAGAGCGTAGCCAGGGTGGTGTGGGTGCTCGATGATGCTGGCTGCCTTTTTGAGGCAGAATCACCTTCCATGGCAGGGAGGGGGACTGGGACTGGGTAGTGTCTGACACTTTTTGTAATCTCCATCATTCCCGGGCGTTCGAGTTGCCGAACCAGGCCGTGATGCAACTGGTCAATATGCTCGCTACTGTACACGTGTAGACATTCAAGAGTATTTGTCCATATACCGAATCTCCTCTATTTGGGGGGGGGGGGAAATCCCTGAAGGGGAAAAAATAAATCACTTAAAATGTAGTGCGAGTGTTTGCTGGAGTCGAGGCAAGTTGGGGAGAATAAAATGAGATTCGTGTAAATGATTGGTACAGATTCAGTAAATCGCTGGAGGCACAAGCTGGAGTGAAATACAAAGTGCTGGAGGAACTCAGGCAGATGTTTTGGGTCGGGATCTTACTTCCGACTTATTACTGTAGTGGGGGGGGGAAGCTGAAATAAGAGAGATGTGGGGGCAGGACAAAGCCTGGCAAGTGATAGGTGGATACAGGTGAGTGAGCTGGGGGGGGGGGGGTAGATTGGCAAATGGCTGAACAAAGGCAAGAGATGAAAAGTAGACAAAAGGGTGTCAGGGAAAATGAGTGAAATGTAAAGCCGGAGAGAGGGGTATAGATGGAAGGGGAGAGGGGGAAAGTGGGTCAGGATGGTGGAAGTAATGAATGCACACTGGGGGTGGGGTTACTGGAAATTGAGGGGGCGGGGGGGGGAGCGGGAGGGTGCTTAAAACTGGAGAATTTAATGTTCATATTGTTGGGTTTTAAGCTATCAAAATGGAATATGAGGAGCTACTCCAGTTTGCAAATTGCCCCACTCTGGCAATGGAGGAGGCCCCAGATGGAAAGGTCAGTTTTGGATTGAAGACAGACACAAAATGCTGGAGTAACTCATCGGGTCAGGCGGCATTTCTGGAGAAAAGGATTAGGTGATGTTTTGTGCCGAGGTCAGGTTTGGAATGGGAAGGGGCGTTAAAATGGTTAGCAATCGGGAGATCCAGAAGGCTTTGATGGACTGAGTGCAAGTGTTCAATGAAGGAGTTGTATCATTGTGTGTGTGTATGTGATTTTGCATTTGCATTGTTCCATCCCTACCCAGTGCACATTAAGGCCAGACTCCCCTTGGGCCTCGAGAGATTCGGGGCAAATAGGCTGCTCGGCCCACTGAACTTTACAAAAGCCCAGCACGCAGATGAAAGCAGTGACATTTTCTTGAGATTTAAAGAGATTCAGCATGTCACCAAATACTCTGACAAACCTATACAAAACTCAAAATGCGGAGTAACTCAGCAGGTCAGGCAACACCTATGGACGGAAGAAAGAGGTGGTGTTTTGGATCGGGACTCTTCATAATTCCCAACCCGAAGCATCATCCATCTATCCACTCAGTCTACAGATGCTGCCTGACCCACTAGACTACTCCAGCACTGTGTGTTTTTCTCCAGGGTCCGGTAAATTTAGTTCCTTGTATCAAAACGTATATATATATGCACTGTAGAAATTCTCCTCAGTGCAGTTCAGTTCAGTTTCACCGAGGTACAGTGAATCAGGATACAATAGATTGCATCGTGGCCTGGTCCGGCAATTACAATCCACAGGAACGCAAGGCACAGCAGAGAGTGGTGGAGTCAGGCCAGTCCATCATGGGTACAGCCCTGCCCTCCATGCAACACATCTAACAAAGATGCTACCATCGGGCAGGGGGTACAGATGCCTGACGTCCCACACCAGTAGATTCAGGAACAGGTACTTTCCCATCGGGCAGGGGGTACAGATGCCTGAAGTCCCACACCAGTAGATTCAGGAACAGCTACTTCCCTGCAACCATCAGGCTCTTTAACTGACTTAATCAGACCTCAACAATGGAACACCACAGACCATAATTGTTCTCCCATGGAGTTGTTTTTCTAATTGTGTTTTGCATTAATACTTTGTTTTTTTTTCTTCTTTCTTTTAACTGTCGTGTAGAATGTGTGTAGATTATCTATGATTTATGATTTAGTGTGTCTGAGTGTAAGTGATGCAAGCTGTACCTCACCATACTTGTGCATATGACAATAAACTCGACTCAATTCAACTTGATCATGGCTGATCACGGCTGATGTGCTTGTAAGCTTAATTCCACATTCCTGCCTATACCCATAACTTTTTACCCCTTTATTGAAATGCCTTCAAGCTGCTGCCTCACGGTATCAGAGACCTGGGTTTGATCCTGACCTTGGGAGCTATCTGGGTGGAATGTTGTCACATAGGTTTTCTCTCACATCCAAAGGTGTGCAGTTGTGCAGAATAATTGGCCTCTGTGAATTCCAGAGTGGTGCAGCGGTAGACTTTAGAGATACAGTGCGGAAACAGGCCTTTCGGCCCATTGAGTCTAGCACCAGAGATCCGGGTTTGATCGTGGCTACAGGTACAGTCTGTAGGGAGTTTTGTACGTTCTCCCCGTGACCGCGTGAGCTTTCTCCGGGTGCTCCAGTTTCCTCCCACATTCTAAAGGCGGGCAGGTTTGCAGGTTAATTGGCTTCCATAAATATCCCAAGTGTGTCGGTCATGAACATAGAATAAGTGGTGATTGATGATCGGCGTGGAGTATTGCAAGCAGTTCTGGTTGTCCCATTACAGAAGGCATGTGGAGGCTTTAGAAAGGGTGCAGAGGAGGTTTAACAGAATGATATAATAAAGAGGAACTGCAGGTGCTTGTTTATGCTAAAGATAGACACAAGATGCTGGAGTAACTCAGCATCATGATGCTGCCTGACCCGCTGAGTTCCTGCAGCCTAACCTAGTCTAAACTAAACTCATGAAATATATTTTAAACTCACTTCTTTATTTTTTCCTACGGCCCGCAAAAATGTGCCAAATATATAATGTGGCCCTCATGCTGAAAAGTTTGGAGGCCCCTGATTTGGACGAAGGAATTAAATATAACATCTCCGAGTTTGTGGAGACACGAAGCTGGGTGGCAGTGTGAGCTGTGCGGAGGATGCTATGAGGCTGCAGGATGACTTGGACAGGTTGGGTAAGTGGACAGATTCATGGCAGATGCAGTATAATGTGGATATATGTGAGGTTATCCACTTTGGTGGCAAGAACAAGAAGGCAGATTATTATCTGAATGGTGTCAGATTGGGAAAAGGGGAGTTGCAACAAGACCTAGGATCCTTGTACATCAGTCATTGAAAGTAAGCATGCAGGTACAAAAGACAGTGAAGAAAGCTAATGGCATGTTGGCCTTCATAGCGAAAGGAATTGAGTATAGGAGCACGGAGGTCATACTACAGTTATACAGGGCCCTGGTGAGACCGCACCTGGTCTCCTAAATTGAGGAAGGCCATTCTTGCTATTGAGGGAGAATCAGAACATCCAGAATCAGTAGCCCATTCGTGCTTTCTCCCCATATCCCATTAGCCTGTAGAGCTATGTCTAACTCTCTCTTGAATACATCCTGTGAATTGGCCTCCACTGCCTTCTGTGGCAGAGAACTTAACAGATTCGCAACTCTCTGGGTGAAAAAGCTTTTCCTCATCTCAGTCCTAAATGGCCCACCCTTATTCTTTAAATTGTGACCGCTGGTTCTGGACTCCCCCAACACCGGGAACATTTTTCCTGCATCTAGCCTGTTCAATCCCTTAAAAATGTTGTGTTTTTATAAGATCCCCTCTCATCCTTCTAAATTCCAGTGAATATAGCAGTACTTAAGAGAGTTTAAGATTGGCACATGGATATGCAGGGGATGGAGGGATATGGATCATGTGTAGGCAGTGGAGATTAGCTCATTTCGTTCAGCACAGATATTGTGGGTTAAAGGTCCTCCTCCTGTGCTGTTCTGTTGTATGTTCTTGGGGTACACACCATAGCTTTAAGGTGAGAGGAGACAAGTTTAAAAGAGTTTTATGTGGATTTCAGTTTTGGTTTATTACTATCACATGTACTGCAGGGAAAGCGATGGAAGCAAATAAACAGCAAGACTGAGGACACATTTCAAAAGGCACATAAACAGTTAGAGATTTGAGGGGATATAGACGAGGTGCAGGAAGATGTACAGATTAGATCCTCATCGGCACAGACACGGTGAACCGAAGGGCCTGCTGTTGGTTCACACTGAAGATAGACACAAAATGACGGAGCATCTCAGCGGGACAGGCAGCAGGGGAATTTATTATGGGGAACAAAGAAATGGCAGACGAGTTAAACCGTTACTTTGGATCTGTCTTCACTGAGGAAGATACACACAATCTCCCAAATGTTCTAGGGGCCGGAGAACCTAGGGTGATGGAGGAACTGAAGGAAATCCACATTAGGCAGGAAATGGTTTTGGGTAGACTGATGGGACTGAAGGCTGATAAATCCCCAGGGCCTGATGGTCTGCATCCCAGAGTACTTAAGGAGGTGGCTCTAGAAATAGTGGAAGCATTGGAGATCATTTTTCAATGTTCTATAGATTCAGGATCAGTTCCTGTGGATTGGAGAATAGCAAATGTTATCCCACTTTTTAAGAAAGGAGGGAGAGAGAAAACGGGTAATTATAGACCAGTTAGTCTGACATCAGTGGTGGGGAAAATGCTGGAGTCAATTATAAAAGACGAAATTGCTGAGCATTTGGATAGCAGTAACGGGATCGTTCCGAGTCAGCATGGATTTACGAAGGGGAAATCATGCTTGACAAATCTACTGGAATTTTTTGAGGATGTAACTAGGAAAATTGACAAGGGAGAGTCAGTGGATGTGGTGTACCTCGACTTTCAGAAAGCCTTCGACAAGGTCCCACATAGGAGATTAGTGGGCAAAATTAGGGCACATGGTATTGGGGGTAGGGTACTGACATGGATAGAAAATTGGTTAACAGACAGAAAGCAAAGAGTGGGGATAAATGGGTCCCTTTCGGAATGGCAGGCAGTGACCAGTGGGGTACCGCAAGGTTCGGTGCTGGGACCCCAGCTATTTACGATATACATTAATGACTTAGACGAAGGGATTAAAAGTACCATTAGCAAATTTGCAGATGATACTAAGTTGGGGGGTAGTGTGAATTGTGAGGAAGATGCAATAAGGCTGCAGGGTGACCTGGACAGGTTGTGTGAGTGGGCGGATACATGGCAGATGCAGTTTAATGTAGATAAGTGTGAGGTTATTCACTTTGGAAGTAAGAATAGAAAGGCAGATTATTATCTGAATGGTGTCAAGTTAGGAGGAGGGGGAGTTCAACGAGATCTGGGTGTCCTAGTGCATCAGTCAATGAAAGGAAGCATGCAGGTTCAGCAGGCAGTGAAGAAAGCCAATGGAATGTTGGCCTTCGTAACAAGAGGAGTTGAGTATAGGAGCAAAGAGGTCCTTCTACAGTTGTACCGGGCCCTGGTGAGACCGCACCTGGAGTACTGTGTGCAGTTTTGGTCTCCAAATTTGAGGAAGGATATTCTTGCTATGGAGGGCGTGCAGCGTAGGTTCACTAGATTAATTCCCGGAATGGCGGGACTGTCGTATGTTGAAAGGCTGGAGCGATTGGGCTTGTATACACTGGAATTTAGAAGGATGAGGGGGGATCTTATTGAAACATATAAGATAATTAGGGGATTGGACACATTAGAGGCAGATAACATGTTCCCAATGTTGGGGGAGTCCAGAACAAGGGGCCACAGTTTAAGAATAAGGGGTAGGCCATTTAGAACGGAGATGAGGAAGAACTTTTTCAGTCAGAGGGTGGTGAAGGTGTGGAATTCTCTGCCTCAGAAGGCAGTGGAGGCCAGTTCGTTGGATGCTTTCAAGAGAGAGCTGGATAGAGCTCTTAAGGATAGCGGAGTGAGGGGGTATGGGGAGAAGGCAGGAACGGGGTACTGATTGAGAGTGATCAGCCATGATCGCATTGAATGGCGGTGCTGGCTCGAAGGGCTGAATGGCCTACTCCTGCACCTATTGTCTATTGTCTATTGTCTATTGTTTCGGGTCGAGATCCTTCTTCAGACTTTTAAGACCTGTTGCTGTGTTGTTTTGTTCCAGCTTTGATGAAAGGCTGAGCAGTGTAAGACTGGAGGTTTCAGCATTGTAGCCATCAGGGGGATGTGGATGGATGCAGAAAGACACATCATGTCATTTGGCATTCAAACTTTATTTAACTTCATAAAAACCATTCTCCCCGCCTGAACAACTCATCCCCCACAAAACAGCAAAGTGCGAATATTTGTGCTCACAGCAATATCAAACTGGACCTTGGATCCACACGCTTGTTAAACCCCCTACACCCGTGAAAGCTTTTTAAAGCAGTTATCACCGTACAATAGTTTGCACAGGTGAAGTTGGAGGGGCATCTATCTGCAAGCACCACACAGCGCCCAATATGCTTTATCCACACCGTGAGGCAGTGGATCTACCACCTGCACCACTCTGCCGCCCTTATTACCTTTAATGCTTCAAACCAAGGGGCAAGAGTGAACAGGAAAAGCCTTGGGATTATCCATCCCAGGTTGGACCAGCCCTGCGGATACCCTCCCAGGGTGAGTGTCAGTGTCAGGGGGCCAGCCTGAGTGGGCCGCTGCTCCTTGAGACCAGCCCTGTGGACACCCTCCCAGGGTGAGTGTCAGGGGGCCAGCCTGAGTGGGCCGCTGCTCCTTGAGACCAGCCCTGTGGACACCCTCCCAGGGTGAGTGTCAGGGGGCCAGCCTGAGTGGGCCGCTGCTGCCTTCCTTCTTGTTGTGGGGGTTGAAGAGAGGGAGGAGTGTCTGGGTGAACTTGTGGTGCAGGGTGTAGAGGTGGCACAGGCTGTCGGCATCGTAGAACGCCAGGTGCCCCTCCTCGTAGTCCAGGTAGACGCGGACTGTTTGCGGCTTGTGTCGGAGGGGGAGGCTCTGGGGCCCAGGGCCTCCCAGGTTGACCAGGTTGCCGTTGACCATCTCCAGCACCCAGTAGCCGTCCTGCGGCACCAGCGGCCCGGTGATCAGCCGGTCGGCCAACTCGCTGGCCACCCCCAGCACCCAGGCCTGGTTGCCCCCCAGCTCCACGTCCCAGTAGTGCCGCCCCGACTTGAAGCCGCTGTCGGCCAGCACGCACAGCCAGTAGTTGAAGCGCTGGGGTGAGAGCAAGCACTCCCGCCGCTTCTGGCCATCCACCACACTGCGCAGGTCCTCGGACAGGAGCAGCCGGGGGTGAGCTGTCCTGGCGTTCAGCTTCAGGGACTCCCGGGCTGAAAGGCATGAAACAGTCGGTCAGTGGAGATTGTTACCCACTGTGGGGCTCACACAGTTGGCTTCATGGAAGGAAGCAGAGGGCGATGGTGGAAGGTTGCTTTACGGACCGGAGGCCCGTGACTAGTGGTGTGCCTCAGGGTTTGGTGCTGGGCCCATTGCTGTTTTGTCATCTCCATCAATAATCTTGATGAGAATGTGCAAGGCACGATTAGCAAGTGAAGATAGACACAAAAAGCTGGAGTAACCCAGCGGGACAGGCAGCATCTCTGGAGATAAGGATGCCTGATGATCGAGAAGGATGAAGTAGGGTCTCAACCCAGAACGTCACCCATTCCTTCTCTCCAGAGATGCTGCCTGTCCTGCTGAGTTACTCCAGCTTTTTGTGTCTATCTTCGGTTTAAACCAGCATTTGCATTTCCTTCCTACACATGATTAGCAAGTGCGTGGATGACACAAAAGTGGAGGGTATTGAAGATGGTGAAGATAGTTGTCACAAATTGCAGCAGGATCTTGATCGTTTGGCCAGGTGGGCTGAGGAATGATTTCTGGAATTTAATGTAGAGAAATGTGAGGTATTGCATTTTGACAAGTCTATCATGGGCAGGACCCACACGGTAGACAGGGCTCTGGGGAGTGCTGTAGAACAGAGGGATTTAGGAGTACAGGTACATAGTTCTTTGAAAGTAGCATCTCACAAAGATAGGGTGATCAAAACGGCTTTTGGAACGTTGGCCTTCATCAATCAGAGTATTGAGTATTGAAGATGGGAGGACATGTTCCAGTTGTATAAGACATTGGTGAGGCCACATTCAGAGTGCTGTGTTCAGTTTTAGTCACCATGTTGCAGGAAAGATGTTGTCAAGCTGGAAAGGGTGCACAGATGATTTACGAGGATGTTACCAAGGGTCAGGGGCCTTAGCTGTAGGGAGATGTCAAGCAGGCTAGGACTTTATTCCTTGGATCGCAGGAGCATGAGGGGTGATCTTATGGAGGTGCACAAGATCATGAGGGGAATAGATTGGGTAAATGCAATCTTTGCCAAGAGTAGGGGGATCGAGAACCAGACGACATAGGTTTAAGGTGGGGGAGGGGGAAAGGTAATAGGAACCTGAGGGGTAACTCTTTTATTTTACACAAAGGGTGGTGGGTATATGGAACAAGCTGCCGGAGAAGGTAATTGAGGCAGGTACTACCAGAATGTTTAAAAGTCATTTGGACAGGTACATGGCTAGGATAGGCTTACAGGGCTATGGGCCAAGCGAGGGCAGGTGGGACTAGAGTGGATGGGGCATGTTGGTCAGTGTGGGCAAATTAGGCCAAAGGGCCTGTTCCTGTGCTGTACTGTTTTAAGTTCTGTGATCAATGATCTATGACCTGAAATATTAACGCTCTGTTTCTCTGTCTAAATGCTGCTTGGTCTGATGATTATTTCCATCCTTTTCTGTTTTATATTTTGTAATCCAGGACAAAGCATGATTGGTTCCCCATCCACATTGGACTTTACTGGAGTTAACTTGCACTAAACATTATTCACGTTATTCGCTTTATAATGTGTCTGTACACTGTGGATGGCTTGATTGTAATCACGCATTGTCTTTCTGTTGACTGGTTAGCACGCTGAAACAGCTTTTCATTGTGCCTCGGTACACTTGACAATAAACTAAACTCAAACTCCCTTCATCACCAGTACAAAGTTGCTACAGTGGTCAAGTTTCTGCAGTGGGATTTGCAACCTTCTAAGAGGCACGTGTGGGACCACTGAGTCATCGCGCAATATAGCCCCCATGTAATGGATGTATGAGCAGAACATCCCGAACCCTCAATCTCCTTGCACCGCCCCCCACCCCTCACCTCTCACCGCCCCCACCCCCCCAACCTCTCACCACCCCCTTTCCCTCCATCCCAACTCTCCAAAAAGCAGGGTCACGTACCTGGCACAAGTGCTTTCAGCTCATCCCAGATTTTAACGTAACGGAAAGGTGTGATGATGGAGTCAGTGTGGAGGTCGGTGGGAAAGTCCGTTGGTGCGATGAATTCCTGTTTGCATCTGGAACGTAGGATTGGAAGCTTGTGCAACGTGAAGGAAGCTTTGCAAAGACACAGACACCCACATTTCCCCTCACCCTTCTGCAATCTGAGCCCTGGAACCAGCAGTGGGCCATCTCTCTCTATGACTTCCCTCTCTCTCGATGTAACTTCAGGCAGCCCTGGGCTGCTTACTGTGCCCATTGAAAGTAAAACAAGAAAGGCTTTGAAACGCACCCTGCAGCCAACAATTTTATTTATATTGTCAGACTGCAGTCATTTCCCAGTTCCCCGAGGAAGTCAAGCAGCCAAATTATTTAGAGTGGGGTCCCACCACGTGTGATAATGGTGATGGCAAAGGAATAAATATTGGCCAAAACTGTACCTGTCCATCTTACACATGGATAGACACAACAATGTTTAAAAGAGCCATCAAGTGGAGTCACACTCAGAGTATTGACTAGAGGAGGTCATGTTGCAGGTATGCAAGGTGTTGGTGAGGCCACATTAAGAGTATTGTGTTCAGCTTTGGACACCAAGTTGTTGGAAAGATGTTGTGAAGCCGGAAAGTGTGCAGAGAAGTTTTACCAGGATGTTGACAGGACTCGGGGGGGGGGGGGGGGGGGCTCAGCTATAGGCAGAGGTTGAGCAGGCTAGGACTCTATTCCTTGGAGTGCAGGAGTATGAGGGGTGATATTATAGAGGTGTAGATAAGTTAAAGGCGCAGCCTCTTACCCAGAGTACGGGAATTTGAGAACCAGAGGACGTAGATTTAAGGTGAGTAGGGGAAGATTTAATAGAAAACCGAGGGGTTACACAAAGAGCGGTACTCTCTCAACGTTTAAGAAACACAGATGGATAGTTTAGTTTAGTTTGGAGATACAGCACAGAAACAGGCCCTTTCAGCCCACCGGGCCTGCGCTGACCAGCGATCCCTACACATTAACACTATCCTATACCCACTAGGGACAATTTTTACATTTACCAAGCCAATTACCTACATACCTGTACGTCTTTGGAGTGTGGGAGGAATCCGAAGATATCGGAGAATACCCACGCAGGTCACAGGGAGAACGTACAAACTACTTATGGACAGCACCCGTAGTCGGGATTGAACCAGGTCTCCGGCGCTGCATTCGCTGTAAGTCGGTAACTCTACCGCTGCGCCACCGTGCCGACAGGTCCCCGATAGGATAGGTTTGGATGGATATGGGCCAAATGCAGGCAGGTGGGACCAGTGTCAATGAGACATGTTGGTGGGTGTGGGCAAGTTGGGCTGAACGGCCTGTTTCAATGCTGTATGAATCTATGACTTTACGACACAAGAGGCTGCAGACCCTGGAATCCAGAGCATCTCCCGCCCTTCTCCACCCCAGGCCCCGCATTCCAAACCTGCCCCGTTCCCTTCAAACCACCATCCCACTGTGCGGTTTCATATTTTGCGCCCCAGCTCATCATATTCCACCACCCACACCCTTTTGTCTTCTCCACTTTTCGCCTCCAGTATCAGTTACAATCTCTACCCTCTCTCCCTCATCTGCCAATCTACCCGTACCCACCTAGATCCACCTGTCACCAGCTCCTCCCCTACCTTTTACCCTCACCTCTCTCCACCTGCTTTCTCCTCTCTACGCCATTCGTGCCCTAATCCAAAACATCTTCTGTCCATTTCCTTCCACGGATGCTGCCTGACCCACCGCGTTCATGCAGCACTTTATTTTTTCTAATCCAGTGGAGTGCCTGGTATTCTGTGCTCATACTGTATCTCTGGGAGCTCAAACTTGAAGCACGCATTTTAAATAAAGCAGAGAAATATTAACCAGAGATAACTTTATGTAGAAACAAGGACCTGCAGATGCTGGTGTACAGAAAAGGACACAGCGTGCTGGAGTGACTCAGCAGGTTGGGCAGTATCTCTGGAAAACATGGATAGACAATAGACAATAGACAATAGGTGCAGGAGTAGGCCATTCAGCCCTTCGAGCCAGCACCGCCATTCAATGCGATCATGGCTGATCACTCTCAATCAGTACCCCGTTCCTGCCTTCTCCCCATACCCCCTCACTCCGCTATCCTTAAGAGCTCTATCCAGCTCTCTCTTGAAAGCATCCAACGAACTGGCCTCCACTGCCTTCTGAGGCAGAGAATTCCACACCTTCACCACTCTCTGACTGAAAAAGTTCTTCCTCATCTCCGTTCTAAATGGCCTACCCCTTATTCTTAAACTGTGGCCCCTTGTTCTGGACTCCCCCAACATTGGGAACATGTTTCCTGCCTCTAATGTGTCCAATCCCCTAATTATCTTATATGTTTCAATAAGATCCCCCCTCATCCTTCTAATTTTTTATTCTCTGGCCCTTTATCTTTCTAGCTGCTTTTTTTTTTACAAATCTCTGGACCTTTATATTTCCAACTGCTCTTTAGATGACTTTACATGTGCTGCCCAGCCAAGGTTCATGGGAAGCGAGCAGAAACAGGAGCTCTGTGCACTAAGTCCGCTTCCCTACAAGTGCCTGCCGAACAGTAACTGGGACTGTGACCTGCGATGGGACCAACTCACTCAGGGAAGAGTGAAGCAAAGAACTCCTAGCTCTCTCAGGGCTGTGAACTCCCTGCACAGCTCCCAACGGTGAACTAATCAGCCACATACAGAAAACCGATGCAGCCACGTACCTGTCCAACAACTGCTTGATGTCCTAAAAAGTAAAAAAATTAATAAGGTTTAAATTCTCATGATCTGATCAGTTCATTCAAATATAATTAAGGATGGCGCATTCAATTAAGGGCTGCACAATGGGGCAGTGGTAGATTTTCTGCCTCACAGGGGCAGAGACTGGGTTTGATCCTGACTATGGGTGCTGTCTATATGTTGGGTGCAATGGATGTCCCATTGCTATGGGTGCAGTTTATATGTTCTCCCTGTGACCATGTGTTTATATGTTCTCCCTGTGACCATGTGTTTATATGTTCTCCCTGACCATGTGTTTATATGTTCTCCCTGTGACCATGTGTTTATATGTTCTCCCTGTGACCATGTGTTTATATGTTCTCCCTGTGACCATGTGTTTATATGTTCTCCCTGTGACCATGTGTTTATATGTTCTCCCTGTGACCATGTGTTTATATGTTCTCCCTGTGACCATGTGTTTGTTCCCCGAGTGCTCCAGTTTCCTTCCACATCTCAAAGATGTGTAGGTTGGCAGGTTAATTGGCTTCTGTAAATTGTCCCTAGTGGGTGGGAAAGAACTCGTTTAGGGGTGATTGTTGGTTGATGTAGACTCGGTGGGTGGAAAGGCCCATTTCCACACTGCATCTCTAAACTAAAATAAAATAAATTGAGCACTTTACGACACAAATAAAAAAACTTGTGGTGGGATTCTTCTTCCGAGGGATGATAGAAACAAAATGGAGAAAGATTGTTTTGAGTGATGGGAAGGTGAGGAAAGAGAGGGGAAATGAATAGCGAGTCATGGCTCAGGTGCAGAGAAGCTGTCAAAGTGGACCTCAGAATGATCAGGGAATTTGGCTAAGGGAAGACAAATATCCCATCTATAAATAAGAATTGCTGCTCCTTCAAAAAAATAAAATAGATTAATGGGTGTTGCACTCCGGACCTCAGTCTTGCAAATTAAACGTGACAATATTTAATTAGCTATTAGCCAAAATGGGAGCATGATTTTTTTACACTGGCATAGACCACCTATCCCTTTAGTCTTTTAACTCCACAATTCCTTGGGTTATTTCCTTATTTAAAAGGAACCTCCAGAAGCTAGGCACAGTCCGATTCGCCTCGACTGCTCAGTGAACAGTGGGCTTTGTCTATGGAACTGATGATTAAATCCTGTGCCCTGTATCTTCCCTTTTGCTCCACCTATTGTACTTGAGTTTGACTTGATTGTATATATCTGGTCTGTGAGGATAGCATCCAAAACAAAGCTTTCCTCTGTATCCCGGATCACATGATCCCAAACCAATGTTTAGTTTAGAGATATAGCATGGAATCAGGCCCTCCGGCCCACAAGGTCATTGCCGACCAACAATCAACCATACACTTGTTCTATGCTACACACTAGTGACCATTTCAGAAGTCAATTAGTCTACAACCCTGCAAGTCTTGGGAATGTGACAGGAAACCGGCGAAGACCCACGTGGTCACAGGGAGAATATGAAAACCCTGTGCAGACAGCACCTGTAGTCAGGATCGAACCTGGGTCTCTGGTGCTGTAAGGTAGCAACTCACCAACTTTACCACTGCACCACCGTGCCGTCCAATGTGATGGGCTGAAGTCATGTGTAGACTAGACTGGATGTGGAAGGTAGATTCCTTCCCAGTCCAGCAAGGTAGATTATAATTCATAGGAATAGGACATTTGACCCTTCAAAACTGATCCCACCATTCAATCTGATCAAGGGGGGATCACTGACTTTCCCAGTTTCAATATTTGCCCACATTCGCTGATTCTACGAACTCAGAGAAAATACAGAAATCCTCGATGAACAAATGTAATGATTTTGTTGCAACTCCATCCTAAAGACAATAGACAATAGACAATAGACAATAGGTGCAGGAGGAGGCCATTCAGCCCTTCGAGCCAGCACCGCCATTCAATGCGATCATGGCTGATCACTCTCAATCAGTACCCCGTTCCTGCCTTCTCCCCATACCCCCTCACTCCGCTATCCTTAAGAGCTCTATCCAGCTCTCTCTTGAAAGCATCCAACGAACTGGCCTCCACTGCCTTCTGAGGCAGAGAATTCCACACCTTCACCACTCTCTGACTGAAAAAGTTCTTCCTCATCTCCGTTCTAAATGGCCTACCCCTTATTCTTAAATTGTGGCCCCTTGTTCTGGATTCCCCCAACATTGGGAACATGTTTCCTGCCTCTAATGTGTCCAATCCCCTAATTATCTTATATGTTTCAATAAGATCCCCCCTCATCCTTCTAAATTCCAGTGTATACAAGCCCAATCGCTCCAGCCTTTCAACATACGACAGTCCCGCCATTAACCTAGTGAACCTACGCTGCACGCCCTCCATAGCAAGAATATCCTTCCTCAAATTTGGAGACCAAAACTGCACACAGTACTCCAGGTGCGGTCTCACCAGGGCCCGGTACAACTGTAGAAGGACCTCTTTGCTCCTATACTCAACTCCTCTTGTTACGAAGGCCAACATTCCATTGGCTTTCTTCACTGCCTGCTGTACCTGCATGCTTCCTTTCATTGACTGATGCACTAGGACACCCAGATCTCGTTGAACTCCCCCTCCTCCTAACTTGACACCATTCAGATAATAATCTGCCTTTCTATTCTTACTTCCAAAGTGAATAACCTCACACTTATCTACATTAAATTGCATCTGCCATGTATCCGCCCACTCACACAACCTGTCCAAGTCACCCTGCAGCCTTATTGCATCTTTCTCACAATTCACACTACCCCCCAGCTTAGTATCATCTGCAAATTTGTTAATGGTACTTTTAATCCCTTCGTCTAAGTCATTAATGTATATCTTAAATAGCTGGGGTCCCAGCACCGAACCTTGCGGTACCCCACTGGTCACTGCCTGCCATTCCGAAAGGGACCCATTTATCCCCACTCTTTGCTTTCTGTCTGTCAACCAATTTTCTATCCATGTCAGTACCCTACCCCCAATACCATGTGCCCTAATTTTGCCCACTAATCTCCTATGTGGGACCTTGTCGAAGGCTTTCTGAAAGTCAAGGTACACCACATCCACTGACTCTCCCTTGTCAATTTTCCTAGTTACATCCTCAAAAAATTCCAGTAGATTTGTCAAGCATGATTTCCACTTCGTAAATCCATGCTGACTCGGAATGATCCCGTTACTGCTATCCAAATGCTCAGCAATTTCGTCTTTTATAATTGACTCCAGCATCTTCCCCACCACTGATGTCAGACTAACTGGTCTATAATTACCCGTTTTCTCTCTCCCTCCTTTCTTAAAAAGTGGGATAACATTTGCTATCCTCCAATCCACAGGAACTGATCCTGAATCTATAGAACATTGAAAAATGATCTCCAATGCTTCCACTATTTCTAGAGCCACCTCCTTAAGTACCCTGGGATGCAGACCATCAGGCCCTGGGGATTTATCAGCCTTCAGCCCCATCAGTCTACCCAAAACCATTTCCTGCCTAATGTGGATTTCCTTCAGTTCCTCCATCACCCTAGGTTCTCCGGCACCTAGAACATTTGGGAGATTGTGTGTATCTTCCTCAGTGAAGACAGATCCAAAGTAACGGTTTAACTCGTCTGCCATTTCTTTGTTCCCCATAATAAATTCCCCTGTTTCTGTCTTCAAGGGACCCACATTTGCCTTGACTATTTTTTCTCTTCACGTACCTAAAAAAACTTGTGCTATCCTCCTTTATATTATTGGCTAGTTTACCCTCGTACCTCATCTTTTCTCCCCGTATTGCCTTTTTAGTTAACCTTTGTTGCTCTTTAAAAGAGTCCCAATCCTCTGTCTTCCCACTCTTCTTTGCTATGTTATACTTCCTCTCCTTAATTTTTATGCTGTCCCTGACTTCCCTTGTCAGCCACAGGTGTCTCTTACTCCCCTTAGAGTCTTTCCGCCTCTTTGGAATAAATTGATCCTGCAACCTCTGCATTATTCCCAGGAATACCTGACATTGCTGTTCTACCGTCTTCCCTGCTAGGGCCTCCTTCCAGTCAATTTTGGCCAGCTCCCGCCTCATGCCTCTGTAATCCCCTTTGCTATACTGTAATACCGACACTTCCGATTTTCCCTTCTGCCTTTCCATTTGCAGAGTAAAACTTATCATGTTGTGATCACTGCCTCCTAATGGCTCTTTTACCTCTAGTCCCCTTATCAGATCAGGATCATTACACAACACTAAATCCAGAATTGCCTTCTCCCTGGTAGGCTCCAGTACAAGCTGTTCTAAGAATCCATCTCGAAGGCACTCTACAAACTCTCTTTCCTGGGGTCCATTTCCAACCTGATTTTCCCAGTCTACCTGCATGTTGAAATCTCCCATAACCACCGTAGCATTACATTTTTGACACGCCAATTTTATCTCCTGATTCAACTTGCAGTAGATAACTCGACAGACTCACAACGGTCTTGGGAGAAAAAACCTGCCAAATCTCAGTCTCAGTCTTAAACGTATCACACCTTATCTTTATACTGACTTCTAGATTTCAGAAATATCCTTCCTGTATCTAACCTTTCCAGGCCTGATAGAATGGGAGTCACAGAGTGATACAGTGTGGCAACAGGCCGTTCGGCCCAACTTGCCCAAACCGGCCAACATGTCCCAGCTACACTACTCCTACCTGCCTGTGTTTGGTCCATAACCCTCCAAACCTGTCCTATCCATGCACCTGTCTAACTGTTGGGATAGTCCCAGCCTCAACTAGCTCCTCTGGCAGCTCGTTCCATACACCCACCACCCTTTGTGTGAAAAGGTTACCCCTCAGATTCCTATTAAATCTTTTCCCCTTCACCTTAAACCTATGTCATCTGGTCCTCGATTCATCTACTCCGGGCAAGAGACTCTGAAATCTCCACTCTGTGCATGTGTATGGTACATCTGTGAATTCTGCAGGTTTCTGCAAGTTTCTCTCTCATTCTTCCAAACTATCATGAAATTAAGCCTTCATTCATCAGTCCTGCCGTCTCAGGGATCAGGAAAGCTTCACTGAACTCACTCCATAGCAAGAACATCCTTCCTTAGACAAGGAGATAAAAGATGTACACAATACTCAAAGGTACAATCTTACCAAGACTCTGTACATAAGACACATGAGCAGAATTAGGCCATTCAGCCCATTGAGTCTGGTCTGTCAATCAATCATAGGCGATCTATTTTTCCCTCTCAACCCCATTCTACTGCTATCTCATTGTAACCAATAACGCTCTACCTAATCAATAACCTATCATTTGGCCTCTACGGATGTTTGTGCCAATTTCCACAGATTCACCACCCTCTGGCTAAAACAAATCCTCCAACTCCATTTTGAAGGTACATCCTTTTATCCCGAGGCTGTGCCCTCTGGTTCTAGACTCTCCCATTACTGGAAATGTTCTTGGAAACAGTCGAAGCAAGACCTCCCTGCTGCTATACTGAAATCCACTCGCCACGAGCACAAGTAAATAACAGTCGGAGTTGGCCATTCGGCCCTCAAAACTACCCCACACGTTCAATATCATCATGGGTGATCTATGCTGGCCTGTATACCTCTATTGTGCAGAGGTGCACCAAGAGGGTCTCAAGGACAATAAAGCACCATTTTGATGCAAGCTCTTTTATCGACTGGCAGAAATTAGGTACCAGAAATGTGAAATAATTAAGAAGCATGGTGAAGGTCCATTGCATGTTCCACACGCGTGGGCTGCCTGCTGCTTCTTACCTGAAGCATCTCCTGGGGCTCCCCGTAGCTCAGTTGCAGCTGCACATCCTGGATGGTTCGCTCCATCGTGCAGGCTTCCTGGCAGATCTTTGCCAGGTCCTCCTGCAAGGGCTGAACCGTCCTGCCCACCTCTTCATCGATCTTCGCCTCCAGCTCCCGCTTCCTCACGTCCAGGAATCGGTAGACGCTGGAAAGATCGATCTCGACCTGCTCCTTCAGCAGTCGGCCCTTCTCCTGTGGAGAAACAGCACGCTCAGTGGTTTAGGTTTATTAATGACACCGTGTACAGTGAAAGGCTTTGTGTTGCAGGCCATCAACACAGATCAGATATACAATACCAGATATATTAGATATCTCAGTTATACAGTAAACCCTCGCTGTAACGGGCCACAGGGGGAGATGGTGTCCGTTATTACTAATTGTCCACTCATACCGAATGAGGGGTTTAATATGAACAGTACTTCATATTCTTGCTATTGAAGGCGTGCAGCATAGGTTTACTGGGTTAATTCCCGGAATGGCGGGACTGTCGTATGTTGAAAGACTGGAGCGACTAGGCTTGTATACACTGGAATTTAGAAGGATGAGAGGGGATCTTATCGAAACATAAGATTATTAAGGGGTTGGACACGTTAGAGGCAGGAAACATGTTCCCAATGTTGGGGGAGTCCAGAACCAGGGGCCACAGTTTGAAAATAAGGGGTAGGCCATTTAGAACGGAGATGAGGAAAACCTTTTTCAGTCAGAGAGTTGTAAATCTGTGGAATTCTCTGCCTCAGAAGGCAGTGGAGGCCAATTCTCTGAATGCATTCAAGAGAGAGCTAGATAGAGCTCTAAAGAATAGTGGAGTCAGGGGGTATGGGGAGAAGGCAGGAACGTGGTACTGATTGAGAATGATCAGCCATGATCACATTGAATGGTGGTGCTGGCTCGAAGGGCCGAATGGCCTACTCCTGCACCTATTGTCTAATGCCGCTGCTCCAGGCCCGGGTCTGATCCAGGCCCGGGGCGCTGCTTGAAGCCGTGTGGGTTTCCTTCAGGTGCCCCGGCCCACTGGTTCTATACCACACACCGAACTGTCCCCAGTGTGTGGGGGGAACTTGTGTGCCGGAGTGCTCAGAGTCAGGCCCGGGTCCCTGGTGCTGTGGGGCAGGGATCTGCTGGTGGCTCCCACACAGTTGGGCTGCAGGCCCACACATCCTTGCGGCTGAGTGGGGGGGTGTGTGAAGGTTGTGGTGTGGGGGATCGCAGCACCTGGGAGAGCCCCATGCTGTCACTATGTCTTTGTGTTCACACTGTGGGAGGAGAGAGAACCACTGTGACTGTTCTATCCTACACACTGTTAATTGTCCCTAGTGTGTCGGGTGGAACGTGTGTATGGGTGATTTCTGACAGAACCACTGTGACTGTTCTACCCTGCGCACTGTCAATTGTCCCTAGTGTGTCGGATGGAACATGTATGAGGATCGTTGACTCGGTGTTTCAATGCTGTATCTCGAAACTAGACTAAAATGGATCAAAAACAGCATTCGTTCCATCCACCTAGTCATCATTCTATGAAAGAACAAACTCGGTCTGCATCAAAGTCAGCCTGATGTAACCAAAATTTGTTATAGAGGTCCGTTAAATCAACGGCTTACTGTACTGAATGGTCTACTCCTGCTCCTATATTTTCCTGAATTATCATTGACACCCAGCTTACTGGATTGGGAAGGAATCTGCCTTCTGTGCCCTGTCTGGTCCACACGTAACTCCAGCCCATCAGACTGGGTGAGCTTTAGTTCTATTATTGTCACCTGTACCAAGATACAGTGGAAAGCTTTGTTTTGTATGCTATCCAAACGGATCCAATATAGCATACATAGATACAATCAGTTCAAACTCACGTACAATAGATAGAGCAAAGGAGAAGATACCGAGTGCAGAATATAGTTCTCACCATTGTAGCGCATCAATCCCTTGGACAAAGTACAATGCCCTCAATGGTGTAGATATGGATTGATAAATTTCATTGGGAATAAACATTGTTGTTACCAAGGCACCAAAGAGAGGAGGAGCAGGACAAAGCATGGCAGGTAATAGTTGAACACAGGCGAGGGAGGTTTTCTGATAGGCAGATGAATGGACAAAGTTCATAAGTTGTCGGAGCAGAATTAGGCCATTCAGCCCATCAAGTGTATTCTGCCATTCAACCGCGGCTGATCATTCTTTCCCCATTCTCTTGCCTCCCCCCCATAACCCCTGACATCCGTACAAATCAAGAATCTGTCAATCTCCAGCTTAAAAATATCCATTGACTCGGCCTCCACGGCCTTCTGTGGCAATGAATCCCATAGATTCACCTCCCTCTGACTAAACAAATTCCTCATCGTCCTTCTAAAGGTATGGCCTTTAATTCTGAGGCAATGAGGGATTCTAGACTCTCCCACTAGTAGAAACATCCTCTCAATATCCACTCTATCCAGGACTTTAGGGTCCAGAGATGAAAAAAACGTCTTCTTTCGTATGTCAACGACAACAATCAAAAGTGGCAATTGGTGCTTCAGAATACCGTAGTTGATGCATTGCTGCAAATTTTGCCAGTTCTGTAGAACTAACCAGGGTGGACAACGAGGACGTAAAGCAGTTCCCACCCCTGAAAAAAACTGATGGTATGAACAAAAGGATTGAAGAGTTGCAAATTGTGAAACCAGAGGAAGGAATATAAGTGGAGGGAAATATATTGGTGCATCCAGGAGGAGGGGGGGGGGGGGGGGAGAGAAAGGGCCGGAAGTGGGTAGGACAGGAAAAACGATATCCTTACCATCAAGCCCTGTGAAAATGATGTACACTTCAACAGGACCAGCATGGTGGAGCAGCGGTCGAGCTGCTGCCTCACAGCAACAGAGACCCGGGTTCAATCCTGACTATGGGTGCTGTCTGTACAGAGTTTGTGCATTCTCCCCACGACCTGCGTGTCTTCTCTCTGGGAGCTCCGGTTTCCTGCCACATTCCAGAGACGTACAGATTTACAGATTAATTGGCCAGTAAAATTGTAAATGGCCCCTTGTGTGTGCAGGACTGTGTCAGTGTGTGGGGATCGCTGGTCGGCACGGACTCGGTGGGCCGAAGGGCCTGTTTCCCCGCTCTATCTCTGAACTGAACTATCTGTAAGTTCAACGTGCATAGGTCACTTCAAAACTAAACCTGGTGTAAGAAATCGTACCTTGATTTTATAAATCTTTGCTTCTTGTTGGCTCTGACTGTGACTTGCTTGCTCCTTATGGATCTGGAGAACATCTTTGGATTTTTCCAACCTGTCCTGGTGAAAAGGTGCACAGTATTAGTGCAGGCACTGACATATTACTGAGCAGAATCAGTAAGTCAGCAAAAGGCAACACAAACACAGAAAATGCCCCAAAATACACGTCAGGCCAGAGCATTTCCATGGAAGTGGATTAAAGTCTTTAATGTCATAATCTTCAGCCACATCAGACAGTTTAAAACACATTGCTGCCTCACAGCCCCAGAGACCTGGGTTAGATCCTGACCTCTGCTGCTGTCTGTTTCAGTTGTTTATTGTCACGTGTACCGAGGTACAGTGAACAGCTTTTGTTGCGCGCTAACCAGTCGGCAGAAAGACAATACATGATTAATATACTGTCTGTGTGGAGTTTGCACGTCCTCCCTGTGACCATGTTGGTTTCTTCTGGGTGCTGCAGTTTCCTCCCACATCCCTAAAACATGTGGGTTTGTACCTGTTTAATCAACCTCTGTAAGTTGCTCCTAGTATGTGGGTGAGTGGCTGAGGAAGTGGGATAACATGGATCTGGTGCAAACGGGTGATCGTTAGCTGGGGTGGGCCTAGAGAGGCGAAGAGTCTGTATCCATGGTGTATCTTTCAATGATTTAGTGATTCAACCTCACCAGACAAACTGCAAGCTCAGCAGATCATGAAGTGCTGAAGTAACTCAGCGGGTCAGGCAGCATCAGTGGAGGGAACGGACAGGCGGTCTTCAGGTCTGGACCCTTCTTCAGGCTGAAAACTGCAAGCGTCGGGCGTGTGCAATGAGTGCTTCTCATCCTTTCTTCTGGATATGACTCTCAGCCATCTTTGCTCCAGATATCGAAGGGCAGGAGACAACAGCAGGAGCAGGAGCAGGAGCAGGAGACAACAGCGGGAGCGGGAGCAGGAGACAACAGCAGGAGACAACAGCAGGAGACAACAGCAGGAGACAACAGCAGGAGACAACAGCTGGAGCCAACAGCAGGAGACAACAGCAGGAGCAGGAGACAACAGCAGGAGACAACAGCAGGAGACAACAGCAGGAGCAGGAGACAACAGCAGGAGCAGGAGACAACAGCAGGAGCAGGAGCAACAGCAGGAGCAGGATCAGGCTACTCAGACCCTCAAGTCCAGCCCACCATTCCATGGGATCATGACTGGCTCCGCTGGTCTCAACTATTCTTATTTATCAACATTGTCGTTACCCCTCCATTATTTCTCAGAGCAGAATAAAAATCACAGTAATGTTTTCTGGACGGTGAGGTGGGGGTGGCGGGGGGGGGGGGGGGGGGGGGGGGGGAGGGGTGAGTTATCAGGAGAGAATGGGAAGGCGATTGACATTTTCTTTTAAACAAAGTTTATAAAATTATGAGGGGCACAAACAGGGTAGATAGTAATGCTTGGATGGAGTGGATGTGCAGAGGATGTTTCCACAAGTGGGAGAGTCTAGGACTAAAGGTCACAGCCTCAGTATTAAAGGACATTTGTTTAGGAAGGAGATGAAGAGGAATTTCTTTAGTCAAAGTGTGGTAAATCTGTAGAATTCTTTGCCACAGCCAGCTGTGGAAGTCAATTCAATGGATATTTAAGGCGGAGCTAAATAGATTCTTGATTAGTACAGGTGTCAGGGGTCATGGAGAGAAGGCAGGAGAATGGGTTTAGGAGGGACAGATAGATTTGCCATGATTGAATGGCAGAGTTGACTTGATGGGCCAAGTGGCCTAATTCTACTCGTATCACTTGTGCCCTTACGAACACACTGATCTTCTCAGCCAAGTCCAGAACCAGGTTCCACACACAGCCCCAAACTCAGCAGTACTGAACTGGAAGGTACATTCATATTACTGCAACACTGGGGAACAGGTCTGCCATTGCATGACATAGGATACAGTAGCAGTGGATACAGGCAGGTATAACACAGGGGGAACAATGCTTGTGGGGGCGGGTCTGTCGGTGTGGTGGAAAAACTGAGCAGGTCAGGCAGCATCTGTGGAGGGAAATGGGCCATCGATGTTCTGGTTGGGACCTGGTGCAGCGGCAAGCAGAAGCTAGGACTGTTCAGTGACCTTTTGTGACGTTGTCAGCGCCAGAAACATGGTGAACTGCCTTGGTGAGGTCCGCTGTGTGATTTTACCGGGTTGTAAACAAAACAAAGCAATTCACCGTGCCTAGGTGCATGTGACAATACAGTATAATTTAATCTAATCATTCCTCAGACAAATCACTAGATGTTATTGTCGATTAGCTTTCTGTGACCCAGGAAAACCTTAACCTTAACTTTGAATGTCAATTTTTAATCAGTACTTTATCAAGCTATTTGCCAATATTATTCTCTCCACCACCATCAGCCATGTTACAAACGTGGATGGCATTTTCTAGATGTCTGAAGAAGGGTCTCGACCCGAAACGTCACCCATTCATTCCTTCTCTCCTGAGATGCTGCCTGACCCGCTGAGTTACTCCAGCTTTTTGTGATACCTTCTAGATGTTGGAGGTTGAGGGGGGAGACCTGATAGAAGTATATAAAATTATAAGAGGCATAAATAGGGCAGACATTCAAAACCCTTTCCAAAGGGTGGAAATGTCCCAGACGAGAGGGCAGAGCTTCAAGGTCAGAGGCAGAAATATTAAAGGAAATATGTGGGGTCAGTGTTGTTGTTGACACAGAGAGGTGGTGGATATCTGACAGGGGTAATGGTGGAGACTGATATGATAGTGGTGAAGTGGCATTTAGATAAGCACATGCAGGAATGGAGGGATATGGATTAGGTTCAGGCAGAGGGGAGTAGTTCAACTTGCCATACTGTTCAGCACAGACTTTGTGGGCTGAAGGGCCAGTACCTGTACTATATTTTTTTCAACGTTCTTGCTCACACAGTCAATATCCCTTTTGAAGTTTCCTTGTATCACATCACAACCTCACCTCTTCCTTCCACCAGCTTTTCCCATTGCCGCCCGTTTATCTCCCTCCTAGGTAGGAAGAGGGATGAGACCCTGCGGAGTGAACACAGGGAGTTAGGCAAAAGGCTAAAGTGTGGGACCTCCAGGGTAGTAATCTCTGGTCTGTTCCCAGTGCCACGTGCCAGTGAGGGCAAGAATGGGAAGATAGGACGTGAATGAGCAGCTGAGGAGTTACTGCAGGGTCAGGGATTCAGATCTTTGGACCATTGGGATCTGTTCTGGGGCAGAGTTGACCTGATGAAGAGGGATCGTCAAGTCAAGTTTATTTGTATAGCACATTTAAAAACAACCCACGTTGACCAAAATGCTGTACATCAGTTCAGGTACCAAGAATGAACATACAATGGCACACAAACATAACAGCACATACATAAACAATTCACAGCGCCCCCTCAGAGGGCCTCAAATGCTAGGGAGTAGAAATAGGTTTTGAGCCTGGACTTAAAGGAGTTGATGGAGGGGGCAGATCTGATGGGGAGAGGGATGCTGTTCCACAGTCTAGGAGCTGCAACCGCAAAAGCGCGGTCACCCCTGAGCTTAAGCCTAGACCGCGGGATAGTGAGTAGCCCCAAGGCGGCCGACCTGAGGGACCTGGAGATAGAGTGGTGGGTTAGATTTTTTTTGATGTAGGGGGCCAAGCCCGTTTAGGGCTTTGTATGTGAATAGGAGGAGCTTGAAGTTGATTCTGTACCGTACTGGGAGCCAGTGGAGAGAGGCCAGAATCGGGGTGATGTGGTCCCTTTTACGGGTACCCGTCAGGAGTCTCGCTGCGGCGTTTTGGACCAATTACAGGCGGGACAGGGATGATTGGCTGATCCCAGTGTATAGGGAGTTGCAGTAGTCTAGGCGGGAGGAAATGAATGCGTCGATGATGTTTTCAATGTCGTCAAATTGGAGGAATGGTTTGATTTTAGCTATGGTACGAAGATGGAAGAAGCTGGCTTTTACCACAGCGTTGACTTGCTTGTCAAACTTTAATGCAGAGTCAAATGGGTTGCAGCTGAACTACAGGGGAACCAATATCCTGGCAAGTATGTTTACTAGTGCTGATCGGGTTGGTTGTTAACTAGATTGGCAGGGGGATGTGATCCACAGCAGGAGTGATACAGGTCAGGCTAGAGGTTGATGAAAGCAAGGTCTGTATGTAGGAGCAAAGCTGGGAGTGAGGATTAATTAGCATCTATTTCAATGCAAAAGGCCTGATGGGTGAGGCGGATGAGAACAGGGCCTGGATAGGTAGGTACGTGTGACTGGAATGTCATACCTGTTATGGAAGCCTGGTTAAGGGAGGGACAGGACTGGCAGCTTAATGTTTCAGGGACAAACACAAAATGCTGGAGTAACTCAGCAAGTCAGGCAGCATCTGTGGAGAAATGGAATAGAGTCCCAGGTTCGATCTTGACTACGAGTGATGTCTGTACACAATTTGTACGTTCTCACTCTGACTGCGAGAGTTTCCTCCCACACTCCAAAGATGTACAGGTGAGTAGGGTAATTGGTTTTAGTAAGTTATAAAATGATCCTTGGTATGTAGGATAGTATTAGTGTAGGGGGTGATCGCTGGATGGTGCCGACTTAATGGGCCAAAGGGTCTGTTTCTGTGCTATATCTCTAATATCTAAAGTAAATGTGATTTTGATTGGACAGCATGCAAAACAATGTGTAGGAAAGAACTGCAGATGCTGGTTTAAATTGAAGGTTGGCACAAAATCCTGGGGTAACTCAGCAGGACAGGCAGCATCTCTGGAGAGAAGGAATGGGTGAAGTTTCGGGTCGAGACCCTTCTTCAGACTTTTTATTAGCAGAAACAATGGGTCTGCCAGGGCGGTTCTGTTTGTGGATTTTGGGGAGAAGATAAAATCGAGCCGTGCGGGGCTGGGGAACGATAAGGTTGGAGGCTTTAGAGGGCAGAGAGCCGGAGGTAATGACATCAGTAATAGACAATAGACAATAGACAATAGACAATAGGTGCAGGAGTAGGCCATTCAGCCCTTCGAGCCAGCACCGCCATTCAATGCGATCATGGCTGATCACTCTCAATCAGTACCCCGTTCCTGCCTTCTCCCCATACCCCCTCACTCCGCTATCCTTAAGAGCTCTATCCAGCTCTCTCTTGAAAGCATCCAAAGAACTGGCCTCCACTGCCTTCTGAGGCAGAGAATTCCACACCTTCACCACTCTCTGACTGAAAAAGTTCTTCCTCATCTCCGTTCTAAATGGCCCACCCCTTATTCTTAAACTGTGGCCCCTTGTTCTGGACTCCCCCAACATTGGGAACATGTTTCCTGCCTCTAATGTGTCCAATCCACTAATTATCTTATATGTTTCAATAAGATCCCCCCTCATCCTTCTAAATTCCAGTGTATACAAGCCCAATCGCTCCAGCCTTTCAACATACGACAGTCCCGCCATTCCGGGAATTAACCTAGTGAACCTACGCTGCACGCCCTCCATAGCAAGAATATCCTTCCTCAAATTTGGAGACCAAAACTGCACACAGTACTCCAGGTGCGGTCTCACCAGGGCCCGGTACAACTGTAGAAGGACCTCTTTGCTCCTATACTCAACTCCTCTTGTTACGAAGGCCAACATTCCATTGGCTTTCTTCACTGCCTGCTGTACCTGCATGCTTCCTTTCATTGACTGATGCACTAGGACACCCAGATCTCGTTGAACTCCCCCTCCTCCTAACTTGACACCATTCAGATAATAATCTGCCTTTCTATTCTTGCTTCCAAAGTGAATAACCTCACACTTATCTACATTAAACTGCATCTGCCATGTATCCGCCCACTCACACAACCTGTCCAAGTCACCCTGCAGCCTTATTGCATCTTCCTCACAATTCACACTACCCCCCAGCTTAGTATCATCTGCAAATTTGCTAATGGTACTTTTAATCCCTTCGTCTTAGTCATTAATGTATATTGTAAATAGCTGGGGTCCCAGCACCGAACCTTGCGGTACCCCACTGGTCACTGCCTGCCATTCCGAAAGGGCCCCATTTATCCCCACTCTTTGCTTTATGTCTGTCAACCAATTTTCTATCCATGTCAGTACCCTACCCCCAATACCATGTGCCCTAATTTTGCCCACTAATCTCCTATGTGGGACCTTGTCGAAGGCTTTCTGAAAGTCGAGGTACACCACATCCACGGACTCTCCCCTGTCAATTTTCCTAGTTACATCTTCAAAAAATTCCAGTAGATTTGTCAAGCATGATTTCCCCTTCGTAAATCCATGCTGACTCGGAACGATCCCATTACTGCTATCCAAATACTCAGCAATTTCGTCTTTTATAATTGACTCCAGCATCTTCCCCACCACTGATGTCAGACTAACTTGTCTATAATTACCCGTTTTCTCTCTCCCTCCTTTCTTAAAAAGTGGGATAACATTTGCTATGCTCCAATCCACAGGAACTGATCCTGAATCTATAGAACATTGAAAAATGATCTCCAATGCTTCCACTATTTCTAGAGCCACCTCCTTAAGTACCCTGGGATGCAGACCATCAGGCCCTGGGGATTTATCAGCCTTCAGTCCCATTAGTCTACCCAAAACCATTTCCTGCCTAATGTGGATTTCCTTCAGTTCCTCCATCACCCTAGGTTCTCCGGCCCCTAGAACATTTGGTGTTTGAGATTAAGGTCTGGTGCTCGTCTGTGGGATCATGGTCCAAGGTTAAGTAGGAGAGAGATGTCTGAGAGTTGTCGTCTGGCCTCAGCTCGATAGAGGTCAGTGCGCCAGACTACCACGGCACCTCCCTTGTCAGTGGGTTTGATTATCAAGTCGGGGTTGTTGCAGAGTGAGCGGAGGGCTGTACGTTCAGGGAAGGAGAGGTTAGAGTTAGTAAGGGGAGCGGAAAGTTTGAGGCGATTGATGTCCTGCCGGCAGTTGGAAATGAAAATGTCTAAAGAAGGTAGATGGCCATCCGGGGGGGAGTCCAAGAGGAGGGGTCTGTTGGAGACGGGAGAAGGGGACATCACTGGGTGGTGAGGATTCCTTCCCAGAGAAAAAGGCACGGATGCGGAGGGAACAGAAGAAGAGCTCTACATCGTGGTGGACCCGATGCCTGTCCCACTGAGTTACTCCAGCATTTTGTGTCTTCATGCAAAACAATGTTAGGTACATGTGAGAATAATAAACCTAAACCAAAAACTCAATTTGAAAGACAGTTGGACAAGTACGTGGATAGAGAAGGTTTTGAGGGATACAAAACGCGGGCAAATGGGACTAGCTCAGATGCGATATCCAGATCGGCATGGATGCGTTGGACAAAAGGTAGACACAAAAAACTGTAGTAACTCAGCGGGACAGGCAGCATCTCTGGAGAGAAGGAATGGGTGACGTTTCGGATCGAGACCCTTCTTCAGATGTGGGGCCAAAGGGCCAGTCCCCATGTTGTATGACTCTTTGAAGACACTTACTTTGTAGAAGACGGAAGCCTCCTCGATGGGGATGATGACGTGGCCTTGGTGCTCGCTGGAGCAAGAGCAGACGATGCAGATGGCACCCTGGCACTCCAGGCAGAAGAGCTTGTGTCTGTCCTGGTGCCGCTGGCAGTAGAAGGCCGGCTGTCCCTGGTGGGGCTCCAGCTTCAGCTCCTTCACACCCTCCACAATGTTGGCCAGCTTGCGGTTGGGCTTCAACCTCTTGTCCTTGAACACCTCCCTGCACTCGGGGCAGGAGTAGAAGGCATCGCCCTTCTCCCAGCTCCGCGAGATGCACAGTCGGCAGAAGTTGTGGTCGCACTCCAGGGCCACCGGCTCCTGGAAGAAATCCAGGCAGATGGAGCAGGTCACCTCGCTGTAGAGTCGACCAAGGGGTGGTAGGGAGGCCATTATCCAAGGTCCAGCCTTCTCAGTAACCTCCGTCAAAATCTGTGGAGTAAAACACAAACATCTAAATTTAGTGTCTTCCTGCGCTGTTTCATGGTTGATCAGGTGTACACGTCCTATAGGCTCCCAGTACGAATGTTCCTCTGGAGATCAGAGCTTTCAGCTTAGGCCAAAGCTCCAGCACGAAGAGAGTGGCGGCACAGTGACGCAGCGGTAGAGTTGCTGCCTTACAGCACAAGAGAACCGAGTTCCATCCTACGAGTGCAGTCTGTGCGGAGGTTGTACGTTCCCTATGTGACCACGTGGGTTGTCTCTGGGTGCTCCGGTTTCCTCTCACATTCCAGAGAGATGCAGGTTTGTAAGTTAATTGGCTTTATTGTAAATTGGCCCTGGTGGGTAGGATAGTGCTAGTGTATCACCGGTCGGCATGTACTCGGTGGGCCAAATGGCCTGTTTTCACTCTGTATCTGTAAAGTCTAAAGTCCAAGGAGTGCTCCTGCCTTGTCAGAGGCCCCATCTTTCACCTCCAACACAAGATCATAAATCCTAGTGTACGATCACTGAATTCAGAATGATTTCCTGAGCCCAGTTTCAGCGTTAAAAAAATGTTATTCAGGCAAAATGGTTAATTGGTATCAGAGCAATGCATTAAAGGATCTGCAGACCTTAACTAAAAACTGAATATATCATAGCTAATACAACGAAAAGCTGACTAATTATAACTAAAAGACTGAAGACTGAACTGGTCATTCAACTATAAACTTTCACACAGAACTCACTTTGAACACACAGCTGAAAATCAGGCTTCTTTAGCTCTATAGGATGACCTATGTATCTCTGTATCCAAGGGCCCCAGGACCTAATCTACAGGAAGAGGATGGGCGGGCTTGGACTTTATTCCTGCAGCGCAGGAGGATGAGGGGTTATCTAACAGAGGTGTATAAGATAATGATCTGCATTGACACATATATAGAAAAACTGTATCCAGTAAAAACATATACAAGCCATACACGTTCATTAGGTACTGTGAAGAGAAAATTGGGCATAGTGCAGAATATTGTATTACAGCTACAGAGAAATGGCTTGTAACATGTAACCTGGCCATTTACAACATTGGTCTTTGTACGATCGTTGTGTATGCAAACATCCTATTGTCAACACAGAAAATGTTGGAGTAATCAGAGTAACTCTCTGGGAGATAGACACAAAGTGCTGGAGTAACTCAGCGGGTCAGGCAGCATCCCAGTAGAATGTGCACAGGTGACGCTTTGTGTTGGAAACCGATGGCTGGTAATAGATGAACACATGCTGTGTCCTGCCTCTCCTCTTTTCCAGATTTATTTTCCACTCCCCATAATCAGTCGGAAGAAGGGTTATCATATCATCATATCATATATATACAGCCGGAAACAGGCCTTTTCGGCCCTCCAAGTCCGTGCCGCCCAGCGATCCCCGTACATTAACACTATCCTACACCCACTAGGGACAATTTTTACATTTACCCAGCCAATTAACCTACATACCTGTACGTCTTTGGAGTGTGGGAGGAAACCGAAGATCTCGGAGAAAACCCACGCAGGTCACGTCGAGAACGTACAAACTCCTTACAGTGCAGCACCCGTAGTCAGGATCGAACCTGAGTCTCCGGCGCTGCATTCGCTGTAAAGCAGCAACTCTACCGCTGCGCTACCGTGCCGCCTGACTAAAAACTTCATCGATCCACATTCTCCAAGGTGGAGAACCTCACATTTATCCACATTATATAGCATTTGCCATGCATCTACCCACTCACCCAACCTATCCAAATCTCCCTGCAGCCTCATAGCATGCTCCTCGCAGATCACAGTGCCACCCAGCTTTCTACTTGCACTCCTAGATCCATCTGCTCTAGAATTTACTCCAGTAAGTTCCTGTCTAATACCATTAAAGTTGGATTTGCTCCAATTCAGAATTTTAGCATGTGGGGCTGCCCTGTCTTTTTCCATCACAACTTTAATACTCTTAGAACAGTGGTTGCTGCTCCTAAAAACTTTGTTGACGGACATTTTAGTCACTTGCCCGATCCATCAACCTGTTCAAAACTTTGAACAATAAACCAATTCCCACAAAATTCAAGCTTTAGGTTTTCCCTGTGGCATAATATACTCTGTTCCCACAAATTTCAAGTAAATTAATTTCCACTGCATTTAATTACAATCAATTTTAAATTCATCATCAGAGAGTCAGACTCATATGGCAGGGAAACACGCCACGTGTAGGAAGGAATTGCAGATGCTGCTTTACACCAAAGATATACACAAAATTCTGGGGTAACTCAGCGGGAGAGGCCCATTTCTGCATAGAATGAATGGGTGACATTTTGGGTTGAGACCCTTCTTCAGGGCCCAAAACATCACCCATTCCTTCTAACCAGTGATGCTGGCTGTCCCGCTGAGTTACTCCAGCATTTTGTGTCTGTCTTTGATGGAAACAAGCCATTCACCCCAACCCGTCCAAGCCGAATAAGATGCCTCATCTAAGCAAGACCTATTTGTTTACATTTGACCCATATCCAAACTAATGTTTTTTATCCATGCCTTCTAAATGTTGTTTCTGTACCCGCCACAACCACTTCATCTGGAACGTTCCCACCCCCAGTGTAAAAAGATTGCCCCTCAGGCTGCTATTGTTTATCCCCTCTCACATTAAACCAATGTCCCTATTTCTTCATTTCCCTATCCAGGGAAACAAAAAAATGTATATTTACCATTTCTATTCCCCTCATTATTTTAAACACCTCTATAAAACATTACCCATCAGCCCCCCTGCACTGCAAGGAATAACGTCCTAGACTAACTAATCTCTCCCTGTAGCTCAGGCCTTCAAATCCTGCCATTAACCTTGTCAATTTCTAGTTTATTGATACAGCATGAAACAAGCCCTGTGGCCCACTGAGTCCATGCTGGCCAGCAATCACCCATATACTAGTTCTATCCCACACTCAAGGGACGATTTACAGAAGCCAATTAACCTACAAACCTGCACGTCTTTGGAATGTGGGAGGGGGAAGGGGTAGTGAAAATGTTCCACTGAACTAAAAATCCTTGAACGCAGTCATGTTTCATATCGCGGAGATGGAATGCGGAAGGGACGTGCAGAATGCGATTGGGTGAACGACAACGTTGACAAGGGAAGTTAATTTTAAACTCGACAGTTTGAAGAAGGGTCTCGACCCGAAACGTCACCCATTACTTCTCTCCAGAGATGCTGCCTGACCTGCTGAGTTACTCCAGTTTTTTGTGTCTATCCTCGGCAGTCTGATACATCAGCGTAACATGCAAGAGCATGAAACAGAACAGTGTCGTCACATGTTTAGAGAGAAGACACGTTTAGACGCAGCACAGTGGTGCAGCTGATAGAGCTGCTGCCTCGCAGCGTCACGGTCCCGGGTTCGAGCCTGCCCTCGGGTGTTGTATGTGTAGCGTTTGCACATTCTCTCTGCGACCGCGTGACCACATCGGAAAGACGAGCGGTGTTTGTGGGTTAATTGGCCTCTTTAAAAATGCCGCCCGCCTGTCTCCATACGGTCTCTCTAAACTTACCGATCCAATGTCAAACACAATTAGTAACAATGAAGGACATGTGAAAAGTTCAGCGCCTTTGTATCCGTCCAGGCTTGTTATAATGAGCGCTTATACAGGGGAATCCGCTTTCTACCAGAGAGCTTTGCACACTTAAATCCCTGTCCGAGTGTCGGTCCGAGTCCAGGCTTCATGTCCAAACACCGTTTGCGCCTGAGTTACTATTTAAAGCGCCATTTTACGCAAGGTCGTTAAAAAGTTACAGAGGCCTTCGATTCACTTCAGCCCGGCGCCCAATGTTTACATGTAGTTTGATCGCAAAAAGAACGATCTTCGAGCGTGAAAAAAATTATCGAGGGTTGAATGAACTCAGCCGAACATTGCAAATAAAATAACTTTTCTCGCTGGAAGTTGCAAACCGATCGGGTGTGTATTTAGTGCACTGCAACTGATTACTTCTAGTGCGACTGACTCTCCTCATGGGAACGCCCGACATGTTCACAGCTTGCAAGTTCCAGCTTCGGAACCCTCGATATATCCCGACATGTGTTGGGTCGCGCCGTACCTGAGTCGGGCGTTGAGACGAGTTGCAGTAGGAGCCGTTACAAAACCGCACCTCAACTTGCCTTCACTTGTGGCGAGGGTTTCACTCGCTAATGGCAGCTTTTGATTCTGCCCGCAGGGAGACTGGTGAAGTTGAACGTATTGCACCACCGGCCACAGCCGACAGTGGCGCTACTGAGCGAGTTCCGTGGCCGGCAACGTTGCATTGCCAGTGAAATAGTCTAACAGAATGTGTGGGAAGGAACTACAGAGATGTTGGTTTAAAGCGAAGATGGACACAAAAATTCGGAGTAACTCAGCGGGCCAGGCAGCATCTCTGGGGAAAAGGAATAGGGGACATTTCGGGTCGAGACCATTCTTCAAACTTAGCACCTCATGTTCGTGTGTCTATCTTCAGTTTAAACCAGTATCTGCATTTCTTTCCTACATATTTTTCTTTTATTTTCATTGATTTTGAAGCACTGAAACAGGCCTTTCGGCCCATCTCGTCAATGTTGACCAAGATGTCCCATCGACCTGCCCGCGTTTGGCCCTTATCCCTCGAAACTTTCCTATATTCACTTGAATTTAGAAGGATGAGAGGCGTAGAGGAGTTGGCTGCGCCTAACGGCTGCGGCTCTCTGGCAGTCTGTTGTCTTTTTTTCTTTTTTTTTGTTTGTGTCGGTGTTGGGATGGTTTTTGTTTCTGTTTTTGGCTGTGTATGTGTGGTGGGGGTGTGGGGTGGGGTGGGGTGGGGGTGTGGGGTGGGGTGGGGCGGGGGGAAACCTTTCTTTTATTAGGTCTCTTCCCCGGGGCGCGGCTCGGCTGCGGGCCTTAACATTGCCGGCGCAGCTCGGCTGCGGGACGTTTCAATGCCCGGTGCGGCTCGGCTGCGGGCCTTAACATCGCCGGCGCAGCTCGGCTGCGGGACGTTTCAGTGCCCGGTGCGGCTCGGCTGCGGGCCTTAACATTGCCGGCGCAGCTCGGCTGCGGGACGTTTCAGTGCCCGGTGCGGCTCGGCTGCGGGCCTTAACATCGCCGGCGCAGCTCGGCCGCGGGACGTTTCAGTGTCCGGTGCGGCTCGGCCGCTGGACTTAACATCGCCCGGTGCGGCCGCGGGACGTTTCAGTGCCCGGTGCGGCTCGGCCGCGGGACGTTTCAATGCCCGGTGCGGCTCGGCCGCTGGACTTAACATCGCCCGGTGCGGCCGCGGGACGTTTCAATGCCCGGTGCGGCTCGGCCGCGGGACGTTTCAATGCCCGGTGCGGCTTGGCCGCTGGACTTAACATCGTCAGCGCTGTTCGGCCGCGGGACGTTTCAGTGCCCGGTGCGGCTCGGCCGCTGGACTTAACATCGCCCGGTGTGGCCGCGGGACGTTTCGGTGCCCGGGGCGGCTCGGCCGGGGGGCCTTCCATCCCCTTGCGGGGGCTGTGCGTGTCGTTTGCCTCGGTAGGGGTCGAGCTGCCTGTCCGTGGGTGCGGGGGGAAGAGAGGGGAAGTTTTGTTGCCTCCATCACAGTGAGGGGGTGTTTGGAGTCACTGTGATGGATGTTTGTGTTGGGGTCGGGTGTCCTGTGTTCTTTTCTTTTTTGCTGTATTTTGTGTGACTGCTGAAATTTCGCTCGGTGTTGTGCCGAGTGACAATAAAGTGTTGTTATGTTATGTTATGTTATGTTATCTTATAGAAACATATAGAATTATTAAGGGATTGGGCACGCTAGATGCAGGAATCATGAGTCCAGAACCGGGGGCCACAGTTTTAGAATAAGGGGTGGGCCATTTAGAACTGAGATGAGGAAAAACCTTTTCATGCAGAGTTGTGAATTTGTGGAATTCTCTGCCTCAGAAGGCAGTGGAGGCCGATTCACTGGATGCATTCAAAAGAGAGTTCGATAGTGTTCTTAGGGGTAGTGGAATCAAGGGCTATGGGGAGAATGCAGGAACAGGGTACTAATTGTGGATGATCAGCCATGATCACATTGAATGGCGGTGCTGGTTCGAAGAGCCAAATTGCTTCCTCCTGCACATAATGTCTATGTGTCTACAGTATGTATCTACGTATCGATCCACATCCCTGTCCAAATGTCTTTTTAAATGTTGTTACAGTACCAGCCTCAACTACCTCCTCTGGCAGCTGGTTCCAAATACCCACCATCTTCTGAAAAACCTGCCCCTCAGGTTCCTATTAAATCTTTCTCTACTCACCTTAAATCTATGTCCTCTGGTTCTTGTAAAAACAAGGATCTGCAGATGCTAGTTTATACCACAGATAGATTCAAAGTCCTGGAGTAACTCAGTTGGCCAGGCAGCATCACTGGAGAAAAAGGATTAGGTGACATTTTGTGTCAGGACTCTTCTTCAGACTGAAAGTAGGGGGTGGGGTGAGAGCCAGAGGAGAGAAAAGACCTAAACAAATCAGGGTCAGCAACAAAGGACCTAAAGCAGGGTTGAACCTTGGTTGGCCCATTGTTGGCTGGGGAAGGTGTGAGCTGAAGAATCTGAGGCGAACTGTAGAACTGGTGAAATGACCAGGGTGGTGGAAGTGGGCTCATTTACCCAGTTCCTGAGAACCATCTGAGGCAGGATAGGTGCCCTGCCCAATGGCCCATTGGCCGGTGTAACCGGGAGGGAGCTGGAGATGTTGCATGTGAGGAGCATGGGCTGGTGGGAGGGTGACCCGGGGTATTGCCTCCAGCATCTTAATGGTCGGCCGCAGGAGCCGTTCCTTGGACACAGAAATATCCAGGAGAGGAGAGGGATGTTGGTTCGTGCAAGGGCTCCAGTACATCGAGCGGGCGGACCGACTGGACTTTGGACTTTGAATAATGATGCCAAAACATGGCGCCCGCATGTGTAATATATGCAAAAATAATCATTGTGCAGTTGCACATGTGAAAAATAAAACACTATTCAACCTATTGAACTATTGAGCGTCTGACACCTCATTCTCATAGAGTCATAGATTGATACAGTGTGGAAACAGCCCCTTCAGCCTAACTCGCCCACACCTGCCAACAATGTCCCAGCAACCCTAGTCCCACTTGCCTGCGCTTGGTCCATATCCTTCCAAAACTTGTCCTATCCATGTACTTGCCCAACTGTTTCTTAAACGATGGGATAGTCCCAGCCTCGACGACCTCCTCTGGCAGCTTGTTCCATACACCCACCATCCTCTGTGTGAAAATGTTACCCCTCAGATTCCTCTTAAATCTTTTCCCCTTCATCTTGAACCTATACGGTACAGAATCCCTGTACGGTACAGAATCAACTTCAAGCTCCTCCTATTCATGTATAAAGCCCTAAATGGACATCCCCCCCCCTACATCAAAAATCTTCTAACCCCCCTCTCTAACTCCAGGTCCCTCAGGTCGGCCGACTTGGGGCTACTCACTATCCCGCGGTCTAGGCTTAAGCTCAGGGGTGACCGCGCTTTTGCGGTTGCAGCTCCTAGACTGTGGAACAGCATCCCTCTCCCCATCAGAACTGCCCCCTCCATCGACTCCTTTAAGTCCAGGCTCAAAACCTATTTCTACTCCCTAGCGTTTGAGGCTCATTGAGGAGGCGCTGTGAACTGTTTGCGTGCTACTGTATGTTTCATTTTTTTCCTTAGTACCTAATCAGATGTACAGCACTTTGGTCAACTTGGGTTGTTTTTAAATGTGCTATACAAATAAAATTGACTTGACTTGACTTGACTATATCCTCTGGTCCTCGATTCCCCTACTCTGCGTAAAAGACTCTGTGCATCTACCCGATCTATTCCTCTCATGATTTTGTACACCTCTATAAGATCTCCCCTCATCCTCCTACTCTCAATGGGATAGAGATTTTTATTTTCTTGATCTCTTTTACGCCATCGCAGGCGACAGACTATCAACTGATCTGCACTCTAAACCCACCGATTCCAACAGTTATCTGGACTGCTCCTCCTCTTCCTACTTTACTTTTTGCAAAGATGCCACCCCTTACTCTCAATCTCTTCATCTTCGCCGCATCTGCTCCCGAGAAGAGGTTTCCCATTCGAGATGTCCTCTGCCTTTAGTAAGTGTGGTTCCCCCCCCCCGCTGTCAAAGATGGACCCCTCACCCCCTTCTCCTCTGTGTCCCATAGTTCTGCTCTCACTGCCCCTTGCCCCCAGACCAGAGAAAGGATAGAGTTCCCCTGATCCTCACATTTCATCCAGTGCATTAAGCTCCAATATAAAAAGGATAGAGTTCCCCTGATCCTTTCATTTAATCCAGTGCATTAAGCTCCAATATAAAAAGGATATTCCCCTGATCCTCACATTTCATCCAGTGCATTATGCTCCAATATTTCCGTCTCCTTCAACATGACCTCACCACAAGACACATTTTCCCATCCCCAACTCTTCCTGTTTTCTTCAGAGACTGATCCCTCCACAAATTCCTGGTTCACTCACCTCTTCATCCAACACCATCCCCTTCCCAGGTACTCTCCCCTGCAACTGCAGGAGATGTAACACCTGCCCTTTTACTTCCTCTGTCATATCCATCCAGTGATTCCAACAGCCCTTCCAGGTTAGAGACAGGTTCACGTGCACCTCCTCTAACTTCATCTATTGCACCTGATGTACCAGCTGTGCCCCCTGTACATCAGCGAGAGCAAATGTAGACGAGGCAACTGTTTCACCGAACAACCACTTGTAATGTGAAAACCTGCCAGAACTGCCAGAGGAGGTAATTGAGGCAGGGACTGTCCCAACGTTTAAGAAACAGTTAGACAGATACATGGATAGCACAGGTTTGGAGGGATATCGGCCAAACGTGGGCCGGTGGGACTAGTGCAGCTGGGACATGTTAGCCGGTGTGGGCAAGATGGGCCGAAGGGCCTATTTCCAGGCTGTATCACTGTATGACTCTATGACCTGCTAGGTCTCCTAGTTACTGACAATTTTAACTCCCCTTCACATTCCCCCATTGACTTTTCTGTCTTGGGCCTCCTTCATTGCCAGAGTAAGACCACAAACAAACTGGAGGAACAGCACCTCATATGTTGTTTGGGTATCAGGCAAACCAATGGTATGAATATTGAATTTTCAAATATCAGGTCACGAACCTAAAACCGGCCAACTCAACCTCTCCCTAAAGGGCAACCCCTCTAGTTGTGGCAACATCCTCGTGAATCCTCTCTGTCCTGGCAATGTCCTTGTAAATCATCTGTGCACCCTTTCCAGCTTGACATCTTTCCTACAACATAGAACTGAACACTATACTCTAAATGCGGTCTCACAAACGTCTTATACAACTGCAACATGACCTCCTAATTTCTGTGCTCAAATGCTCTCACTGATGAAGGCGATGTACCAAAAGCCTTTTTGACCACCTTGTCGACTTGCGACTCGACCGTCAAGGAACCATGCACCTGCATTCTTAGATCCCTCTGCTCTCCAACACTCCCCAGAGCCGTACCATTCACTCTGTAGGTCCTGCCCATGTTAGATTTACCAAAATGCAACACCTCACATTTCTCTGTATTAAATTCCATCAACCATTCTCCAGTCCACCTGGCCAATCGATCAAGATCCTGCTGCAATTTTTCACAACCATCTTCACTATCTTCAAAACCATCCACTTTTGCATCATCAGCAAACTTTCTATTCTTGCCATGTATGTTCTCGTCCAAATCATTGATATAGATGACAAACAGTAAGTGGCCCAGCACCGAACTCTGAGGCACACCGCTAGTCACAGGCCACCAGTCTGAGAAGCTACCCTTCACCATTACCCTTTGCTTCCTCCCATGAAGCTGATTTTCTATCCATTCAGCTATCTCTCCTTTGATCCCTTGCAATCTAACGTTCCAGAGCAGCATACCATGTGGTAATCTAGCAATGTATGTGCCAGCAGACACAACAATCTAAAATCAGTCTGAAGAAGGGTCTCGACCCGAAAAGTCACCCATTCCTTCTCTCCAGAGATGCTGCCTGACCCGTTGAGTTACTCCAGCATTTTGTGAATAAATACCTTCGATTTGTACCAGAATCTGCAGTTATTTTCCTTCACAGCTATCTGAACTATATGATAGCAGCACTAATGAGACTTTTAAAAAAGCTTTTAACAAGGCACATGGATATGTGTAGAATGGAGGGCTATGGATCATGTAAAGGCAGATGAAATTAGTATGAGCTGGCATCATGTTCGACACAGACATTGTGGGTCGAAGTGCCTGTTCCTGTGCTGTACTATTCTGCATTCTATGTACACCTCCTCCCAACTGCTTCCTTTAATGAGCCTATTTTATTTCCCCAATTTCACCCTCCCCATTGTATCTCTAGTGATGGTGAAACTTTTTTCGTGCAGAGAAAGTAAGTTGCCATGTGTCGGAGCAAGACGAAGGATACAGAGAAGATTTACAAGGATGCTGCCAGGACTCGAGGGCCTGAGCTACAGGGAGAGGTTGAGCAGGCTAGGACTCTCTTCCTTGGAGTGCAGGAGGATGAGGGGTAATCCTTTCAAAGTGCACAAAATCATGAGAGGAATAGATTGGGAAGATGCACAAAGTCTCGTGCCCAGAGTAGGGGACTCGAGAACCAGAGGGTATAGGTTTAAGGTGAGGGGGGAAAGATTGAATGGGAACCAGAGGGGTAACATTTTCACACAAAGGATGGTGGGTGTATGGAGCGAGCTGCCAGAGGAGGTAGTTGAGGGAGGCATTATCACAATGTTTAAAAATCATTGAATGTCTGTAATGAAGCAGAGGAGAATCACACTGTACTCTTACTGATGGAAAGACTGTTCTGAACCCTGATAATGGAGACATTCTACCAGTCTCATACAAGCAAGCTACAAGGTTGATCTCCCATCACTTCCTCTGTGTCTGCCATCAAAGATCACTCCGAGTTCCGCTCTCTAGTATTAATCTGTTTAAACACTGAAGACAGTGAAACAACCTATTGTTTCCACGGAAGAGATGCATGATGCATTTACTTATAGCAGCCGCTTGCTGCTACCTGTGCCATTTAATCAGTAATCAAACAATCAGTCCCGCTTGTGAATTCCTGCACGTGATTCATAGAAACATAGAAACATAGAAAATAGGTGCAGGAGGAGGCCATTCTGCCATTCGAGCCAGCACCACCATTCATTGTGATCATGGCTGATCATCCACAATCAGTAACCCATGCCTGCCTTCTTCCTATATCCCTTGATTCCACTAACCAATAGAGCTCTATCTAACTCTCTCTTCAATCCATCCAGTGATTTGGCCTCCACTGCCTTCTGTGGCAGAGAATTCCTAAATTCACAACTCTCTGGGTGAAAAAGTTTCTTCTCACCTCAGTTTTAAATGGCCTCTCCTTTAATCTAAGACTGTGCCCCCTGGTTCTGGACTCCCCCAACATTGGGAACATTTTTCCTGCATCGAGCTTGTCCAGTCCTTTTATAATTTTATATGTCTCCATAAGATCCCCTCCATTCCTTCTAAACTCCAGTGAATACAAGCCTAGTCTTTTCAATCTTTCCTCATATGACAGTCCCGCCATCCAAGGGATCAATATCGTGAACCTACGCTGCACGGCCTCAATTACAAGGCTGACCTTCCTCAAATTAGAAGACCAACACTGTATAAAATACTCCAGATGTGGTCTAACCAGGGCCCTATTCAACTGCAGAAGACCCTCTGTATTCCTATACTGAAATCCTCTCGTTATGAAGGCCAACATGCCATTAGCTGTCTTCACTGCCTGCTGTACCTGCACGCCAACTTTCAGTGACTGGTGTACAAGGGCACACAGGTGTCGCTGTCCTTCCCCCTTGCCTGGGATCAACACCTGTGGATTCCAGCATCGAGGAGCTTGCAGTCTCGGGGAGAGACTGATGTCAGGAAGCTCCAAAGATTGAATTTTTGTTCGCCTTCCTTCACAGTGAGGAATGTGGAGGAGTCACTGCGGTGGATGTTTATGTTAAAATGTAATTTTTGTGTTTTGTTGCTTTTTATTGGTATGACTGTATGGCATATCAAATTCCTTGTATGTTGCAAAACATACTTGGCTAATAAAGTATAAGTATGATTATGAAATGTTTCCTGTGGCAGAGTGGTCTAGACCCAGTCAGACAGAGTGTTAGACAGTAGGGTAGGGCATTTACGACTGGGATAAGAAAACAATAATTTGTCCTTGTAAGATGCAACGGATAGAGGAATAAAGTCTTCAGACTTCTCTACCCTGGAAGGCCCTGGAGGTTCACGTCTTGTTTATTCAAAAAAGAGATTTGAAGATTTATGTGCCTTAAGAAATTAAGAGACGTAGAGAGTAGGATAGAAAAAATGGTGCGGAGGTGGAACTTTAATATTTTATTGATAGTGAGCAGTCGTGGTATTAGTAGTGGTTTACTATCGTCACATGAATCGAGATACTGTTTCGCAAATAGTCCAGGTCATTCACACCATCCAGATCATGAGTATAACCACACCACATCCGTACAACGAGTAATGCAAAAAAGAACGCGGAATATAATGTCACAGCCACAAATAAATGTGCAGGTTGAAAATGAAAGCTTCACGGGACATAACAAGGAAGATTGGAAGATCCAAACTATACCCTTAGCTTACAGCCGGGAAGCTGTTCTTGAATGAGATTGTATGTGGTTTCAAGCTTTTGTATCATCAGCCTGATGGGAGAGAGGGGAAAAGGTTATGACCAGGGTGTGGGTCTTTACAGGGGCAGCGGGAAGTGTAGATGGAATTAATTGCGGAGCGGCTGGTCTGTGCGATGGACTGGGCTGTGTGATGGGCTGGGCTGTGTGATGGGCTGGGCTGTGTGATGGGCTGGGCTGTGTGATGGGCTGGGCTGGGCTGTGTGATGTAACAGTCTGTGTGATGGGCTGGGCTGGGCTGTGTGATGGGCTGGTCTGTGTGATGGACAGGACTGGTCTGTGTGATGGACAGGACTGGGCTGTGTGATGGGCTGGGCTGTGTGATGTAACAGTCTGTGTGATGGGCTGGGCTGTGTGATGGGCTGGGCTGTGTGATGGGCTGGGCTGTGTGATGGGCTGGGCTGTGTGATGGGCTGGGCTGGTCTGTGTGATGGGCTGGGCTGTGTGATGGACTGGGCTGTGTGATGGGCTGGGCTGTGTGATGGGCTGGGCTGTGTGATGGGCTGGGCTGGGCTGTGTGATGGGCTGGGCTGTGTGATGGGCTGGGCTGGTCTGTGTGATGGGCTGGGCTGTGTGATGGACTGGGCTGTGTGATGGGCTGGGCTGTGTGATGGGCTGGGCTGTGTTGGGCTGGGCTGGGCTGTGTGATGGTCTGGGCTGTGTGATGTAACAGTCTGTGTGATGGGCTGGGCTGTGTGATGGGCTACGCTGTGTGATGGGCTGGGCTGTGTGATGGTCTGGGCTGTGTGATGGGCTGGGCTGTGTGATGGGCTGGGCTGGGCTGTGTGATGGGCTGGGCTGGGTGATGGGCTGGGCTGTGTGAGGGGCTGGGCTGTGTGATGGGCTGGGCTGTGTGATGGGCTGGGCTGTGTGATGGGCTGGGCTGGGCTGTGTGATGGACTGGGCTGTGTGATGGGCTGGGCTGGGCTGTGTGATGGGCTGGGCTGCATCCACAACTCTCTACAATGTCATCTGGTCTTGGGCAGCACAGTTGTCAACCCCAACTGTGATGCTCACCGAGAGGATGCTTTTTATGGTGAATCTTGAAAATATCATTTGGTTGCTCCTGTTACTATTTTCCCCCCATTCTGACCAGTCACACATATCTCATTTATCCTGCCCCACCATGCATTTCTCTGTCTAGGGTAGAGCCTTTAATCACAATATTACTGCCATCCTCTGTTGGCTTCCGAACAACTGAATTGCACCTTTGTCAGCTGTTAATTTACTGGTCGACGCCATCACTTTGGTTCAACTCTGACCACAGCATAGAATTATGTTCCCCCATTGCCCTTGGACGTCAATAAGAAGTCAAGTCTTATTTCAAGGGGGCAAGGACACAAAAATAGGGATGTGATACCGAGGCTTTATAAAGCACTGGTCAGGCTGCATTTGGAGTATCGTGAGCAATTGTGGGCACCATACCTGAGGAAAGATGTTCTGGCGCTGGACAGGGTCCAGAGGAGGTTTACAAGGACGATTCCAGGAACATATGATGAGCATGTACTAGGCCTGTACTCGTTGGAGTTTAGAGGAATGAGGGAGGACCACGTTGGAATGCACGAATGGGTGAAAGGCTTGGATAGAGTGAATGAGAAGGGAATGTTTCCTCTAGTGGGATAGTCCAGGACTGGACGACATAGCCTAAGAATTAAAGGATGTTTCTTTATGAAGAAGACGAGAAGGAATTTATTTAGTCGGAGGCTGGTGAATTTGTGGAATTCGTTGCCACAGTAGGCTGTGGCGGCCAAGTCAATGGATATTTTAAAAACAGAGATAGATTCTTGATTAGTACAGCTGCCAAGGGTTATGTGGAGAAGGCTTGGAGAGAGAGATCGATCAGCCATGATTGAATGGCGAAGTAGACTTGATGGGCCGAATGGCCTAATTCTGCTCCGATCACTGATGACGACCTTATGAAGTCGTCGCTTGACGCTGAATCAAGCATCCCTTGAATGTTGAGCCAAAGGATCGGAAGAACAGGACTCCTTACCAAAAGAATACAAATGGAAGTGATGAAGAGAGGCAGGCACAGAGGAAGAGAGCTAGTCTTTACGCAGGTAAAGTAAGAAAAGGGGGATAGATAAACTCCAGACTCCGGTTCACCGCTCAGGGCCGTGCGCAGTAGTGAGCCCGGAACGGCCCAGAGTAATCCTGTTTATTGGAGTCACTCGTATCAATTACCGTGCGCCGACATTAGCTGTTCATTCAAATGGAAAGAGCAGGAGATGTTTGTGAGATGAAGTATGCGGAACTGTAATGTAATTTGGTTTCCCAGTGGAGAAGGATGACGTATAAATCAGGCTGCACGGTGAATCGCTTCAGTGTGGCATCTGTATGTTTACATTAACGAAATCTTGCTCCTATCCATCAGAGAATGCAGGGAATAGAGGCGGCTGATGCGACCATGATTTGCTACCCGATTCTTGCAATTATCGGTATACCAGGTGAGTTATTGTGTTGCCACCTCCTTCGCTTTACTTCTGATTATCTGTATTCCTTAGGAATATTTCTGAGTTTCAATCTAGTTTCTTGTCACGTGAGGCGAGGTTCAGTGAAAAGCCCTTCTTGCGTGCTAACCAGTCAGCGGAATGAAAATGCATGATTGCAACCGAGCCATCCACAGTGTACGAATACATGATCACGTTAATAACGTGAATAACGTTTAGTGCAAGATAAATCCAGTAAAGTCCGATCAAAAATGTGTGTAGTGAGGAACTGCAAATGCCGGTTTAAACCGAATACAGGCTGGACAATCTGGTAAATCGGCGGGTCAGGCAGCATCTGTGGAGAAAAGGAATAGGTGCCCTTTTCGGGTCGAGCCCCTTCTTCAGATTGAGAGTCAGGGGGAAGTGGAACGAGAGATATAGACGGTATTTAGGACAAATGAATGGCAGGAATGTCGATTCATTTTCTCCAGAGATGCTGTCTGTCTGATCAAAGATAGTCCGAGGGTTTCCAATGAGGTAGAAAGTAGCTATGAAGCTGCAACCTGACCCTTAGACCCAATGCCCCGATCGATAAAGGCAATTGGTCTGTTGTTGAATATCCAACATCGTCCCCTTCACACAGCCAATGATGTCTGCCCTGCAATATTGACAGCATCAGTTACAATGTTCCCGGTTCAGTTATTCCCAGCGTTTCCATGGCCAAAGACACGGTCTCAATGCTGGTGTTTCACTCTGGTAATTACCTGCCTTGTCATCTTGTTACAGCAAACGTTCTCTCTCTGGTGGTCCTGTCCCGGAGAATGTGCGGCCTCTCCAAAGTGGTCATCCGTTACATGCTAACTATGGCAGTCGCAGACACAATGGTCTGTATATTTAATGTCATCGTGGGTAACGTGCTCAGCTATCATTTTCCGCATTCATTCCTGGCATACACCTGTACGTGTCGTCTTACATCCTTTATACAAATATCCTGCGTGCAATTCTCTGTCTGGTCCACGGTGTCATTCACAATCGACCGCTTCTTCGCCATTTGTTGCCAGAAGTTAAAAGCAAAATACTGCACCGAGAGAACCGCCGCAGTGATTCTAACGACTGTGTGTTTGTTCAGTTTTTTGATCCATATTCCAGTTTATTTTCGGCATGAGCCCCGCTATGTTGCCGGTGATATACGATGGGGCTGCCGTACAGTTACGGAATATGCTACTTCGCCCGCATGGAAGACGTACAAATGGTTCTCCAAACTGTTGGTACCACTGCTGCCACTGCCGCTGGTACTGCTGTTAAATTCACTGACCGTCAGGCACATTGTCCAGGTCAGTCGCATTCGCAGCGCCCTGAAGCGCCGCGTGGACGGTAATATCTGTGATCCCGAGATCAGAAACCGGAGGACTTCAATGATTCTGTTATTTGCAATCTCGGGCAGCTTCACTGCGCTGTGGACTCCGGTTACGATACTCGACTTGCGTTTCGAAGTCACGCACAGTTTTGCGGTCAACGCCCCGAGGTCTCTTTATCTCGCGATTAGAATAGCGCTTCTGCTCATGTATCTGAGTTCCTGCACAAACACTTGTATTTATGCTCTTGTCCAGAGGAGGTTCCGGGAGGAAGCGAAGAAGGTGATAGCTGATCCATTTATTATTATCGTCCGGTTTTTAAAAAGTAATTAGACCGTCGCGTTGAATCGAAGCTCGTTGCCCCGTCTCTTGCTTTACCGGCCATTTAACTACCCTTCCCATTCCCAAACCGACTTATCTGTCCTTGTCCTCCTCCGTTGTCAGAGAGAGGCCAAACGCAGACTGGAGGAACAGCACCTCGTATTCTGCTGGCTTAGCTTAGAACCCAACGGTATGAAGATTGATGTGGAGGAAGGAACTACAGATGTGCGTTCAAACCGAAGACAGACACAAAATGCTGGAATAACTCAGCTGGGCAGGCAGCATCACCGGAGAGAAGGAATGAGAAACGTCACCCATTCCTTCCCTCCACAGATGCTCCCTGTCCCGCTGCGATACTCCAGCATTTTGTATCTATCTTCGGTATGAAGACTGAATTCTCCAATGTTAACTAATATCCCCTACACCCTCTCTCCCTTTCATGTGCCCCTAACCCGAAACGGCACCCGTTCCTCCCACTATCCCCCCACCCCCATGTTCCCTTCCATCGATATCCCTCCCTCTGGCTTTACATTTCACTCCCCTTCTTTCCACACCTAACAGGATTTTGTCTCCTTTTCACCTTTAGCCGTTTTCATTATTTTCAACCATCTGCCAATCGCCCCTCCCCTCACCCGAATCAACGTAATAATTGTGTTGGGAGGAACTGCAGGAGCTAGTTTCCAACGACGATAGACATAAAGTGCTGGAGTAACTCAGCGGGTCAAGCAGCATATCTGAAGGGAAAAAAAGTGACGTTTCGGCTCGGAACTTTTCTTCAGACTGAAAGAAACGTCACCTATTAATTTTCTTCAGAGACGCTGCCTGACCCGCTGAGTTACTCCAGCACTTTGTACCTCTGAAGGAACGTTCCGACACGAAAGATCACCTTATCCTTGTTCTCCAGAGATGCTGCCTGATTTACTGCAGCACTTTGCGTCTATCCACCTCCTACTTGCCAGGCTTTATTCCGGCCCCACGTCTCTTTTGCAGCTTTCTCCCCCTACCACAATCAGCGTGAAAGAGGGGCTCGACCGGAATCGTCGTCTGTCAATTCCCTCCACAGATGCTGCCTGACCCGCTGAGTTCCATCAGCACGTTGTATTCCGATCCTAAAACATCGCGCTGTTGATTTAAAGCCGAAGGTTTGGATGACCGGCCAGTGTAAGGTTCCAAACAATGTAACCTAATGTTCAATTATAGTTTAATCCATTTTTGCCTTGTTGTCATTTTTGCCTAAAAAACAAACGGATTTTTAAAAAAACGGAAAAACCTGGAAATACTCAGCAGGTCGGGCGGGCGGGCCTCTGCGAAGAGAAACAGCGTCAATATTCCAGATCGAAAGGCTGCACACCAGACCTTGCCAGCAAGTGAGATAGTAGGAAAATCCAAAAAATATCACGGTAGACGCTGAATATCTAAAATAAGAACAATTTTGATTGAATATCTTTGTCCTAAAAGATTGGCTCGGTTTCTATTTTCACAGATGCTGCTTGACCAATATTTCCTGCGTGTTCGGTTTACGTTTTCGTTTCAGCATTTGCAGATTTTTGTTTAGATGATCACTTTTCAAATGGCAGTCGTCCAATCTCAGACCCCAGGTTAAAAATACGTTACAATCAGATGACAATTTAGCGAGCTTTCAGTACGAATAGCAGAATCACTGAAATGTACAAAGAAAACGCAACAAAATGGAGATACACGGAACTGCAGGTGCCAGAACCTTGAGCAAAACATAAAGTGTGGGAGGAACTCACCGGGTCAGGCCAGTCTCGTGGAGGGCAAGGTTTCGGGTCGGGATCATTTTTCAGAATGGAGAGCAATCAGCCCATCGCCTCAATACTGCCCCAAAAGACTGCGCTAATCCCACTTGACTGTTAATGGTCCCAGCCAGACCGGTTAGGGCTCTTCAACTGTTGAAATCTGAAGGGCACAGGATTGTTTCTCAAACGTGGCAACTCTTTATGTTCCATATCAGAAGTGTACTGTTATTATAATAAACAGTTGAACATATTTATGCATGACTGTGGTTATGTAGAGCATGTTATTACTGAATTGATAGCAAAACAAATAATGTCACTCTCTATCTACTTGTGACAATAAAGTATCATTTACCCGCTGAGTTTCGGATCACCATCATTTGTTGAGTGAATACATGTGTTTATAATTATCCATCTGCCAACGTCCTGTCGTTACAGGGGCACGGCTGCACGTTCACTTCTTTGTTTTCCCAAGAGATAACGGGTTGTGTTTAATAACGTTGCTATTTCACAGTCAACTTACAATGGAATTACAAATGATGGCAATGCTCGACATGTCAGGCAGCATCTATGAAACAAGAAATAGGAATGATGTTACGGACGAAAGTCCTTGGTCAGAACTGACAGGAGATGTGAATCTCGCCGGAGAGAGGTGCAGAACTTCTTTAAGGCACGGGTATTCCTGGAAAGAGCAGTGGCAGTGAATTTAACATTGAAGGAAAAGACTTGAAGCAGTGCAGAATCTGACGACGCCGCTGCGAAATTCGAAACCGTGTTGGGTAAATGTTGAAATGTACTAATAAGAATAGTGCAGGTGGACAATTTACACCGAACCGAGATGCAGAGAGCTTGAAACGGTAGCGTTGGGTTATTGTCTATTCATTAGCATCAAGTACTGGAGATGTAATCTGAACAGTGGAACCCATTATCGCGTGGAAAATCACGAGGGGAATGGATAGGGTGAATGCACATTGTATGTTACCCAGATTGGGGGAATCAAGAACCAGAGGACATAGGCTTACGGTGAGAGAGGAAATATTTAATAGGAACCTGAGGGGCAACTTTTATACTGAGCCGCTCTTACGTATATGGAACTATCTGCCAAAGGAGGTAGTAGAGTCAGGTACAAAACTGTGACAACATTTTAAAGAGCGTAAGAAGGAACTGTAGATGCTGATTTACATCAAAGATAGACACAGATGCTGGAGTAACTCAGCGGATCAGGCAGCATCTCTGGAGCAAAAGGAATAAGTGAGGTTTCGGGTCGAGACCCTTCTTCAGATTGGGAGACAGGGGAAAGGGAACGGGCAGATATAGAAAGGAACAAATTAATGAAGGAAATATAAAAAGCCATGATGCTCAAGGAAATGTGGAACCCACAATGGTCCATTGTTCGTGTGGGGTAGATGATAACAAGTTATACATACTGTGAAACTCAACAGGACGGCAGTGAAACTAGTATGACGACTAGGATGGAGGAGCAACGGAGAGCGAAGGGATGCAAGCGGTTACCTGAAGATAGATAGACCAGTCTGAAGAAGGGTCTCGACCCGAAACGTCACCCATTCCTTCTCTCCCGCGATGCTGCCTGGCCTGCTGAGTTACTCCAGCATTTTGTGAATAGATAAATCAATATTCATACCGCTGGGTTGTAAGCTGCCCAAGCGAAATATGAGGTGCCGTTTCTTTACTTTATATTTGGCCTCACTCTGACAATGGAGGAGGCCTGGAATAGAAAGATCAATGTGGGAATGGGAAGGGGAGTAAACGAGTTTGACAACCGGGAGGTCACGTATGTCGAGGCGCTCTGAGCGAAGGTGCTCAGCAAAACGATCGCCGAGTTTGCGCTTGGTCTCGCCGATATATGGGAATCCACACCTGAAACAACCGATACAGTAGATGACGTTGCAGTACGTGCAAGTGGACCTCAACCTACGTGCAAGTCTCACCTGAAAGGACTGACGGGGTCCCTGGACAGAGTCGAGGGAGGAGGTATAGGGACAGGTGTTGCATCTCCTGTGGTTACATGGGAAGGTACCTGGGGTGGAATGGTTTGTTTGGGAAGGGATGAGTTAACCAGAGTTGCGGTGGGAACAGAAACATAGAAAATAGGTGCAGGAGTATGCCATTCGGCCCTTCGAGCCAGCACGGCCATTCAATATGATCATGGTTGATCAACCAAAACCAGTACCAGTTCCTGCTTTCTCCCCATATCCCTTGAATCCGTTAGTCTTGAGAGCTATATGTAATTCTCTCTTGAAAACATCCAGTGGATTGGCCTCCACAGCCTTCTGTGGAAGAGAATTCCACAGATTCACAAATATCTTGTTGATAAAGTTTTCCTTCATCTCAGTCCTAAGAAGCCTACCCATTGTTCTTAAACTGTGACCCGTGGTTCTACACTCCCCCAACATCGGGAACATTGTTCCTGCATCTACCCTGCCCAATCTCTTAAGAATTTAATATGTTTCTATCAGATCCCCTCTCATCCTTCTAAATTCCAGTGAATATAAGCCCTATCGACCTATTCTTTCAACATATGTCAGTCCCGCCATCCCGTGTATTAACCTGGTGAACCTATGTTGCACTCCCACAATAGCAAGAACGTCATTTGAGACCAAAAATGCACACAATACTCCAGCCGTGGTCTCACCAGGGCCCTGTACAACTGCAGTAGGACCTACTTCCTCCCATATTCAAATCTTCTCGCTATGAATGCCAACATGGCATTTGCTTTCTTCACTGCCTGCTGCACATCTATGCTTACTTTCAGTGACTGTTGTACAATGACACCAGGTCTCCTTGCACCTCCCCGTTTCCTAAACGGACACCATTCAGATAATAATCTGCCTTCTTGTTCTTGCCACCAAAGTGGATGACTTCACATTTATCCACATTAGACTGCATCTGCGCACTCACCCAACCTATCCAAGGCACCCTGCAGCCTCATAGAGTTCTCCTCGCAGCTCACACTGCCGCCCAGCTTTGTGTCATCCACAAACATGGAGATGTTACATTTAACATTTTCACCCAGAGTGTTGTAAATCTGTGGAATCCTGTGCCACGGAAGGCAGTGGATGCCAATTCACTGGAAGTTTTCAAGAGAGAGTTAGATTTAGCTCTTCGGGCTAAAGGAATCAATGGATTCGGGAAAAGCAGGGACGCGGTGCTGATTTTGGATGATCAGCAACGATCGTATTGAATGGCAGAGCTGGCTCGAACATCTGAATGGCCGACTCCTGCACCTATTTTCTATGTTGAACCAAATTGTATCATTAAATCAATCAAAACATTCAAGGCATTTCCACTGTGAGCTCTCTGCAGTCTCTTATAAAATAAACCTAATACCGGAATGTTCTGTAAGCACATCTGCACTTCCCAGAATAGCGGAATAGTAGAGCCATCGAGTCATAGATTGATACGGCGTGGAAACGGGCCTTTCAGCCCAACTTGCCCAAGCCGGCCAACATGTCCCAGCTACACTAGTCCCACCTGCCTGCGTTTGGTCCATATCCCTCTAGACCTGTCCTATCCATGCCACTGTCTAACTGTTGCTTAAATATTGGATGGTCCCAGACTCAACGACCTCCTCTGGCAGCTTGCTCCATACACCCACCACCCTTTGTGTGAAAAGTTTACCCTCAGATTCCTATGATATTGTTCCCTTCACCTTCAACCAATGCACTCTTGTCCTCGATTCACCTACTCTCGGAAAGGGACTCCGTGCATCTACCCGATCTATTGATCAGCGGCACGGTGGCACAGCGGTAGAGTTGCTGCCTTACAGCGAATGCAGCGCCGGAGACTCAGGTTCGACCCTGACTACGGGCGCCGTCTGTGCGGAGTTTGTACGTTCTCCCCGTGACCTGCGTGGGTTTTCTCCGAGATCTTCGGTTTCCTCCCACACTCCAATGACGTACATGTATGTAGGTTAATTGACTGGGTAAATGTTTTTTTTAAAATTGTCCCTAGTGTGTGTAGTGTTACACTATAGTGTTAATGTGCGGGGATCGCTGGGCGACGCGGACTCGGTGGGCCGAATCTAAATCTAAATCTAAATCTCATGATTTTATACATCTCCATAAGACCACCGCTTATCCTCCTGCGCTCCAACGAATAAAGTTCCAGCCAACTCAACCTCTCCCTGTAGCTCAGACCCTCTAGTCCTGGCAACATCCTCGTAAATGTTCCCTGCACCCTTTCCAGCTTGACAACAGCGTTCCTATAACATGGTGCCCAGAACTGAACAAATTACTCTAAATGCTGCCTCACCAACGTCTTATAAAACTGCAAAATGACTTCCTAACTTCTGTACTCAATACTCTGACTGATGAAGGCCAATGTACCACAAGGCTTTTTGACCACATATCTAGCTGCGACTCCACCTTCAAGGAACCATGCACCTGCACCCCAAGATCCGTCCGCCTGCAACACTCCCCAGAGCTCTACCATTCACTGTGTTGGTCCTGCCCATGTTAGACTTTCCAAAATGCAACACCTCACGTTCCTCTGTATTAAATTCCATCTTCACCGTCGTCCCGCGCCGAAAACGCAGTGTTGCAATCGGCGGTCGAATCTGCCGGCAGAAGCCAGGGCTCTGGATCTCCGGCCCGGTCAGACCGTGTAGATCCATCCCCACAGAAGATTTCTGAGGCTGAATTTGCGGGCCTGTATCGCATCTTCGTTGCGCCGTAGACTGGACATTCCGGTTCCCGTCGACTCGGCGCGGCAGTGCGCGTAGGACAGCGAAGTCCGGGGCTCCTCACAGCCGACCGCGATTTCAGGAGATTCCCGGCAGCGGTACATACACGCGGTTGGTCACCAGTTGACGATTCGCGACCCGATCAGAGCGCCGCCGCCACTTCGCGTGTCCCCGAACCCCGCGCTGCTGCCGCCGAGCTCCCCGCCGACGCCCCCGTGCTGAAAACCCAATGTTGCAATCGGCGGGTCAAATCTTCCGGGAATCTGACGGAATCGCGATAGCCGATATAAAGGCCTGCAAATTCGTCGTTGAAAGACGGTTAGGGGATGGATTCACCCGGTCTGGCCGGGCCGGAGTTCCAGAGCCCTGGATGCTGGCGGTAGATTCCACCCGCCGACTGCAACATTGCGTTTTCGACACGAGTCGTCCGCGGGGAACTCTGTGGTGTTCGGAGACACCCGAAGAGCCGGCTGCGCCCCGACCGGGCCGCGAATCGTTAACTGGTGACCGGCTGTGTGAGTGTACCGCTGCCGGGAACCTGCCGATATCGCGGCTGACTGGAGGCGCACGGCGACCCCGCTATCCGACGCGGAATGCCGCGATGAGTCGCTGTGTACTAGAATGGCGAGCATAAGCCGCCGCGGAGCCGAGATACATGCCCGGAATGGCGAGCACTGGCGGCACGGTAGCGCAGCGGTAGAGTTGCTGCTTTACAGCGAATGCAGCGCCGGAGACTCAGGTTCGATCCTGACTACGGGTGCTGCACTGTAAGGAGTTTGTACGTTCTCCCCGTGACCTGCGTGGGTTTTCTCCGAGATCTTCGGTTTCCTCCCACACTCCAAAGACGTACAGGTATGTAGGTTAATTGGCTGGGTAAATGTAAAAAATGTCCCTAGTGGGTGTAGGATAGTGTTAATGTGCGGGGATCGCTGGGCGGCACGGACTTGGAGGGCCGAAAAAGGCCTGTTTCCGGCTGTATATATATGATATGATAAGCCGCCGCGGAGCCGAGATACAGGCCCGCAGATTCCGCCTCGGAAGTGGTCTCAGAGTACAGATCCACCCGGTGTGGCCGGGCTGGAGATCCAGAGCAGATTCGACCCGCGCGGGGCGTCGGCGGGGAGCTCGGCGGCTGCAGCGCAACTCGTCAACCGAATCTGCGGGTCTGTATCTCGGCTCCGCGACGGCGTAGGATGGACGTTCCGGTGGACATCGACACGTCGCGGCCATCTGCGCCGGATAGCGGGGTCGCCGGGCTCCCCCGATTTACCGCGATTGCGGCAGATTTCCCGGCAGCGGTACTCACGCGGTCGGTCACCAGTTGACCACTCGCGTCCCGACCGGGGAACCGACGACTCTTCGGGGTCTCCAGACCCCGCGCTGTTCCCGCCGGAACTCCCCGCCGACGAACCCCGCGCCCAAAACGCAACGTGGCAATCGGCGGGTGGAATCTGCCGCCTGCGGACGTGTCTCTGGAGCTCCGGAACCCGCACTCCCGGCGAATCCGTCCCCATGGCCGACTCCACATGCGGACTTTGCGGGTCCGTATCTCGGATCCGCGGCGCTCTGGGAAGGCCGTTCCGGTTCGCGTCGCGTTGGCCCGCGTCGGACGGCGGGGTCGCCGTGAACTCCCGGCTTACCGCGACATCAGCAGATTCCCGCCAGTGTTACACTCACGCAGCCGGTCACCAGGTGACGAGTCGAGGCCCGTTCGGGGCGCTGCCGACTCTTCATGTGCCTCTGGAAACATGTGCTCCACCCGCCGATCTCCCCGCCGACGCCCCGGGCTGAAAACGCAATGTTGTATTCGGCGGATCGGATGTACCGTTTGCGGCCGGGGCTCTGGTACGCGGGCCGGGACACACCAGACAGATCCGTTCCCATAGACGATTTGCGATGCTGAATCTTCGGGCCGGTATCTCGGCTCCGCGGCGGCCCAGGCTGAATGTTACCGGACCGATCTACTCGTTGCGACAGCCCACGTCGGACAGCGCGGTCCCGGGCTCCCCCAGTTCACCGCGATTTCGGCAGAGTCCACGGAAAGGTGCAGTTACCGGACATGTCGCCGGTTGACGGGTCGCGGCCGCTCGAGGCGGTGCCGACTCTCCAGGTGTCTCCGATCACCGCGCTGCAGCCGCCGAGCTCCCCGCCGGCGCCCCGGGCAGATAACGCACGGTTACAATCGGCGGGTGGAATCTGCCGCCTGTGGTCGCGCTCGGCAACTCTGGCCCGACCACACCTGACGGATCCGACCCAAAGCAACTTCCGATGTGGGATTTGCGGGTCCGTATCTCGGCTCCGCGGCAGCCAAGGCTACCCGGTCCAGTATCCTACGACGCGTCGCGGAGACCTACGTTGGACAGCGGGATTGCCGTGCGCTCACAGGCGACCGCTATTTCAGCGGATTCCCGGCAGCGGGACGCGCACGGGGCCGGTCTCCAGTTGACGAGTTGCGACCCGATCCGCAAACCGCCGACTCCTCGGGTGTCTCTGAACACCGCGCTGCACCCGCCCAGCTCCGCGCCCACACCCTGGGCCCCAAATGCAATGTTGCAATCGGCGGGTCGAATCTGCCGCCTGCGCCCGAGTCTCTGGATCTCCGGCCCTTTGCAGACCGGGTGGTTTATCCCCATTGCCGACTTCCGAGGCCGAATGTGCGAGGCTGGATCTCCGCTCCGCGGCGGCGTAGCCTCGACGTTCCGGTACCCTTCGACTGTCGCGACAGTCCGCGTTGGAGAGCGGGGTCGCCAGGCTGCCCCGATTTACCGTGATTTCTTCAGATTTCCCGGCAGAGGTTTAGTCGTGTGAGGGTTAAACAGGGAATCTCAGCTAGAATGTAAAATGGAATTACCAGTTAAATTAGCAGCGCTGCGTTCCACAGCCCCTGAAAACAACATTCAACCACAGATTTCCAGACAGTGGGAAACACTGTCTGCACCTGTCCGTGTCAGGGGACTCGCGTTGCCTGGGAACGTCGCCTTTCTCAGGCCATTCTATGGGAAAGTGTAGCGTTGGTGAACCAAACACAGCAGCAATAGTGGGGTCGACCTCCCGCGCCGCTGCCGCTAGTAGCGCAGAAACGTTGCAGACAAGGGGGGCTTATGATGGGGTCGGGGAGGGGCAGTGGCGCGGTCCGCTCTGATGAGAAATGCCATAAAGGATGGAGTTGGCTGCCTTTCGGGGAGAGAGCCCCAGCCTTGGGCCGTGTGGCGGACGGTGCCGGGTGATGGAGAACAGAACCATCCTGCGGGGTTTATGGGAGTGTGGGATGCGGATGGGGGAGTGGGGGTTTGGGGGTAGTGCGGGGGATGGGTGGGGGTGGTGCAAAAGGAGTGAGTGGTGCGGGGGTGGGGGGGGGTCAGGGTTGTGCGGGAGTGTGGGTTCTGGGGCTGTGCAGGGTGCGGTGGCGCACGGACGCGTTGCTGGTGGTGATAAGCCAGTGGGAACGTGCAGGGGTCGGTGCGGGGCCTTGCGGGGTCGGGGAGGTGCGGGGTGGGGGCAGTGTGGCGTCTGTGGGACTGATGGGTCGGGGGAGTTGGGCTGCGCCGGGTATCTCGGACATTTACCGGTGAGTCGCTGCCTTTCGGGAGTTGCTTCTGAAGGTGCCCTACATTTGCCAACAGGAACGGACAGAGGGCACCGGACCCCCGCACCCCCCTCACCCCATTCCTCCGTGAATGGTCAGGACGTGAATCCCTCGAATTCTCTGCCCCAGGTCACGGTGGAGGCGTCAGGTCACAGAGTCAAGGCGGAGATTAACGGTTCGTTAGACTGAAGCGATCGCGGAGTAGGAGCAGAGCAGATAGAGGCTGAGGCCAAGGTTGGATCAGCCATATTGTTACTGAACGGATGGCAGCTCGTTGTGATGTTAATAGAGTCCATGGATTAACAGCCTCCTGAGTTTTATTCCGGGAGAGATGTAGACTGGAGCGGGTGGGGCGACGGGAGGGGCCTGTGTGGGAGGAGTTGTCCAGGTGCTGCTGTTAATGAGCTAGCGGGGGGTAGTGGGGGCGGGGAGTGCGTGGTGGGGATGGGGGAGTGGGGAGTGGGGAGGGGGAGTGGGTAGTGGGGGCGGGGAGTGCGTCGTGGGCGGTGGGGGAGTGAGGAGGGGGTTGTGGGGGAGGGGTAGTCCCGGCGAGGGGAAGGACGAGGAGGAAGTGAGTGCTTGATGGTCCCGGTACTCAATGAGCCGCGGACGCGCCCTCACCACCCGGTCGCCCTGACAGCGCTGCCCGGCTGCGATGGCGATGGTTCGGCGCCGTGGACGGGACTGCCCGGGGAAGGACAGGCGGGTGAAGAGGGCCCGGCCGTGCTTGGCCACGCGTCTGGGGAGCTGTGTGAGGGAGACACGGAGAGAGTGTCCCACACACCGGATCCCACTCTTTGCCTTCTGCCATTCGGCCAATCTTCTATCCATTCCAGTACCGTCCCAGTAACAGCGTCGGCTCCCATGTTGTTGAGAAGCTTTGCCCGCGAAGCAAAGGGCAGTGAATGAGACGGCAGTTGCTGGAATGTCCAACACAAACAGAAGACAGGAAAACACCAGCGGGTCAGGCTACATTTGTCACCAGTTCTGATGAGGGAATTATCCAACCCGTTGATTTACACATTACACCTCCCCAGGTGCTGCCCGACCCGCTGAGTTCTTCCAGCGCTCCGTGTTTAGCTGCTGTATCTTGCTGCATATCTGGTGCAGTACCAGCCGCGCCCACCCGGTGGCAGCATCCTCCGGCATCGCGCCCTCCTCAGCATCAGCCCTGTCAAGGCCGAGAGATTTCCCACCGCTCTCTCCGCTTTGTCCCAACATCCCCGTTACATTCTTCACCGCCCTGTCTACTGTGGTCTAGCATTCATAGTCCGTTAGGCTACAGGTCCTGTATCCGAGGCCCCTCTGTTCCTCAACACCCCCAGAGCCCCTACCTTCATTTGACCTCACTTTGCACTCTTTAGTATTAAATCCCATTTCCATTCATGTGCCCAAGTTACTCGCCAATAGTTACATTTCTCCACTCTGAGACTATCCTCAATAGAACTGTTTATCGCGTCATCTGCCACTTTACTAATATCACCTTCTCTTCATCGAAGTTGTTCATGTACATAAGAAGCGCCGTGGGCCGCACGTAACTAACTACATGTAGGTGGGGATTAAGGACCATATAATACTAGTGAGACTTCCTTCCTCCAGACCCAAGGTGGCACAGTGGCGCAGCGGGAAGAGCCGCTGCCTCACAGAGCCAGCGATTCTGGTTCAATCCTGACCTCGGGTACTGTCTGTGTGGAGTGTGCACGTTCTATCTGTGAATGAATGAATGAATGAATGAATGAGTGAATGAATGAATGAATGAATGAATGAATGAATGAATGAATCAATGAATGAATGAATGAATGAATGAATGAATACTTTATTGTCACATGTGACAAGCCACAGTGATAGTCTTTGTTTTGCATACCCAAGGTATGCAAAGAGTCGCCTCATAAAGGGCGTAGACAAAGTTATAAAGTATCCCACGCCGGGTCCGCCTTTTCTTTCCCTCCCCACACTGCCGCTCCCACAAGCCGGGTCCCTTGTCCCCCCCCCCCCCCTCTCGGCGGTTCCCCACGCCGGGTCCTCCATTGCTCTGATCGCATGTGTTTCTCCGGGTGGTCGAACCTCCTACCGCAACCCAAAGATATGCAGGTTTGCAGGTTAATCTGCACTCCATATGTTGCTCCTCGTTTGCAGGGAATGGTCGACGAAGTTGTAACATTGAACGAGTGCGAGCGGGTGATCGATGGTCGTTGTGGTCTCAGTGGGTGGAAGAGCCTGTTTCCATTCTCTATCTCTCTTTACAAACAAACCCCAGGTCCTCTCGTAATGAAGGTCAATGTTTCACACGCCCCGAGTGCCCACTGTACCCGCCTGTGGGTTTCATGTGACTTGTGCACAAGGACATCCAGGTCCCTCTGAATATCAACACCGTACAATCTCTCGCCGTTTAACAAGATGCGCGGGTTCTCTGTTTCTCTCGACACACAGCAGGGCTTTTGTGTCCACCGCGTTCATGTTGGCCGTTCAGCGCCCATCTACACTAGCGTGATTATCAGCAATTAAAGTGCACATTTGGGTACATTTAGAATGTGGGGGAGTCTTTGCCTCCAACAAAGCGCGTTCCGGATCACAACACCCAATGTCGATCTGAGCACTTTTACACCCCTTATGCCTCACCTTTAAACTGATGCCCTCTGGTATTACACATCTCGGTTCTCGGGTGAGGTCTCTCGCCAACTATCAACACCCATGTTATTCTGTACTTTTACAGCACGGAACCAGCTGAACACAGTGGGTCTTGACCCGAAACATCGCCCATTCGTCCTCTCCAGAGATGCTGCCTGCCCCGCTGAGTCACTCCAGCACTTTGTGTTTTTTTTAAAAACATGCAAGACAAGAACAGTGCAAACCATCTTGCCCATTCTCGGCGGGCACAGATATTGATTAGAATTGTATTGGGTCGTGTTCACAATTACCATTATACCCGGCACCCGTGCCACTCATGTGCCCCCCGGGCGTTATCTCTTCCCTCATTTGAGGGGCGTCTCCACCACACTCTGCCCCCCAATGTCCAGCAGCGGAGGGACCCGAGTCGGTCGTTCGACCCCACAGAGTCTTGGCGTTGGCTCCACCAAGATTCAGTGGGTCCCTCAGCACGTACTCCTGCAGTCTGCAGCGGGCCAGTCGGCAACATTCCCCGACGGACAGCTCGCTCCGCTGGGAGGTCAACAAAGCTCGGGCAGACCAAAGAGCGTCTTTCACCGAGTTAATGAGCTTCCAGCGGCATTTCACGTCCGTCTCTCAACGTGTCCTTGGGAACAGCCCGTAAATCACAGTCTTATATGACGGAGCTGTTTGGAATAAACCGGGACAGGGATCCTTGCAAACTTCTCCAGACCCTCTTTGTAAATCCACACTCTGCGAAGAGGTGGGCAACCGTCTCCCGTCTATAGCAGCCGTCCCGAGGGCAGCGAGCGCTGGTAGTGAGGTTCCGACGGTGCAGGAACCATCTGATATTTAACTTTTTTTAAATTTAAAAATACTTTATTCGAAAACAAAAACAAACATACAAAGTGCAACTCGATAAAATCAATACCTGCCCGTATTGGCAGTTTACAAACAAACATTTATTAAATTAAAATTCCACCAACTTTGTCAATAATACATTCGACTCCAGCGGCGACCATCAACTGTGGTTTTATAAAACTGCCACAGGACTTCCCAACCCTGATAATCAAAGCCGCAACCGACGTAGGGAAACGGACCATGTAGGGAAACGGACCCGACCTTATGTACGCGGAGGGGGTCCCGTGTGCGAGGGGGCGCGCTCCGTGTTCGTGAGTCCCGGGTGGGTGCTCGTGTACGGGCGCCGGATCCCGGATTGGCGAGGTTTCGTGTCTCGGGGAGACTGGAGGTTGTGGCCGGGCCGGGGCTCCGGAGTCGCGGGCTCCCTGTAGCCGACCCACCCCCGCCCCCGCCCCCACCCACCGCTCCCTACGCCCCGCTCCCCGACCCGCCTCCACCGCCCGCTCCCCGCCCCCGCTCCCCGCCCCCCGCCCCGCTCCCCGCTCCCCGCGCCCCGCCCCCGCCCCGCTCCCCCTTCCCCGCTCCCCCCTCCCCGCGCCCCGCCCCCGTGTGGGCTTTGCTTCCTTATCTAGGAGGGTGGTCCCTATCTGCCTTTTGGTGGGCGAGCGGCTCGGTGTTGGATGATGGGGACTTCGTGTCGGGGGAGGGGCGCGTGCGTCCCGTGACTGGGGATGGAGAGTTGGGGAGGGTTTAGTGTCTGGGGCGATGCCCCGGGGGTTTGGTGTCTCCGGGTCAACTCTACCCCGACCCAGTCTTCATCTCCATCTGGCCTGGAGTCTCAGACAGGGCGGTTCCTTGTCGGGGGCCGGGGCTCAGTATGTGAGAGAGAGAGAGACGGTGGTGAGTGTCCGTGTCGGGTCCTCCACGTCTGTGGGTCCGTGTCGGGGGCCGGGGCTCCGTATGTGAGAGAGAGAGACGGTGGGGAGTGTCCGTGTCGGGGCCTCTATGTCTGTGGGTCCGTGTCGGGGGCCGGGACCTCGTGTGTGAGAGGGAGAGACGGTGGGGAGTGCCCGTGTCGGGGCCTCTATGTCTGTGGGTCCGTGTCGGGGGCCGGGGCTCCGTGTGTGAGAGAGAGAGAGACGGTGGGGAGTGCCCGTGTCGGGGCCTCTATGTCTGTGGGTCCGTGTCGGGGGCCGGGACCTCGTGTGTGAGAGAGAGAGACGGTGGTGAGTGTCCGTGTCGGGTCCTCCACGTCTGTGGGTCCGTGTCGGGGGCCGGGGCTCCGTGTGTGAGAGGGAGAGACGGTGTGGAGTGCCCGTGTCGGGGCCTCTATGTCTGTGGGTCCGTGTCGGGCGCCGGGACCTCGTGTGTGAGAGGGAGAGACGGTGGGGAGTGCCCGTGTCGGGGCCTCTATGTCTGTGGGTCCGTGTCAGCGAAGTGAAGGGGGTGGGGGAGCTGTATCCACAGCGGAGACTCTAGGAGATGGATCTGTGTCCGGGGTGCTGGGCTCGGTGAGAGGGCGGCGGGTGGGGTGTTCGTGTCGGGGTCTCCGTGCCCTGTGGCGGCGGCTCCGCGTTCGGGGAAGGAGGGGGTGGTCGAGGCCGGTACGGGGGGCTCCGTGTCCGGGTGAAGGGGAGGGTGGGCTCACCATTAGGGAGACGGGCGCTGTGGGTGACCGGTGTGGGAGCGCTTCCTGCGCGGGGTGAGCGGGAATGGGCTCCGTGTCGGGGGAGTGAGGGTTCGGTGTCGGGGAGGAGGCGCGGGACGAGGCCGGTGAATTGGGTTTGGTGGTGGAGAGACAGGCGGGATGTTGGCGATCGGGGGACGGCCCAGGAGGGGCTGTTCGTGCACGGGGGCCGGGGCCGTGTGACGCCAGGTCCTGGCGGATGGGAGAGCAGCCGTGATTAGCTCTTTTAAACAAGAATAAAGACGCTTGGACATGTACAGGGGTGGGATAGATTTAGAGGGATGTGGGCCAAAGGCGGGCAGGTGGGACGAGTGTAGATGGGGCATGTTGGGCGGCGTGGGCAAGTTGGGCCGAGGGGCCTGTTTCCACGCTGTGTGACTCGATGCCTCTCTAACAAGACACATAACTTAACCCTGATATAATTAGACAGGGAAACGACAGACGGACCGGCGTTGTGGGGGTGGGGAGTGGACCGGGTGATGTGGGTCAGCTGGTAACTTGGGCAGGGCAGGGGCGGGGGGGAAATGAGTCCCGGTCAGTGCGAACATATACGCTCTGAGAGGAGCAGTAAGGGGCGGCCACACGCGGTGAATGGAGGGGTAGAAACATAGAAAATAGGTGCAAGAGGAGGCCATTTGGCCCTTCGAACCAGCACCGCCCTTCATTGTGATCATGGCTGATCGTCTACAATCAATAACCCGTGCCTGCCTTCTCCCCATACCCCTTGATTCCACTGGCCCCCAGAGCTCTATCTAACTCTCATTTAAGTTCATCCACTGCCCTCTGTGGCAGAGAATTTCACAAATTCACAACTCTATGGGTGAAAGAGTTTCTTCTCATCTCAGTTTTAAATGGCCTCCGCTTTATTCTTAGAATGCGTCCCCTGGTTCTGGACTTCCCAACATTGGGAACATTTTTCCTGCATCTAGCTTGTCCAGTCCTTTTATGATTTTATACGTCTCTTTAAGAACTTCTCTCATCCTTCTATACTCCAGTGAATACAACCCCAGTCTTTCCAATCTTTCCTAATATGGCAGTCCCGCTATCCCAGGGATTAACCTCGTGAACCTACGCTGCACTGTCTCAATAGCAAGGACGACCTTCCTCAAATTAGGAGAACAAAACTGCACACAATACTCCAGATGTGGTCTCGCCAGGGCCCTATATAACTGCAGAAGGACTTTGCTACTGTACTCAAATCCTTTCGTTATGAAGACCAACCTGCCATTAGCTTTCTTCACTGCCTGCTGTATCTGCACGCTTACTTTCAGTGACTGGTGTACAAGGACACCAAGGTGTCGTTGCACTTCCCCGTTACATAACCTGACGCAATTGAGATAATAATCTGCCTCCTTATTTTTGCCGCCAAAGTGGATAACCTCACATTTATCCACATTATACTGCATTTGCCACGCATCTGCCCACTCGCTCAACCGGTCCAGGTCACCCTGCAACCTCCTAACATCCTCTTCGCAGTTCACACTGCCACCCAGCATTGTGTCATCCGCAAACCTGCCAGTGTTAAATCTAATTCCATCATCCAAATCATTAATATATGTTGTAGATTGTCCCGGGGAGTATTGGGGAGCGGGGAGATCTCGGGGTACTCCATGAAGCTGCAACGCAGATCGACAAGACGGTCCTGTCCCTGACCCTGACACACACGGTGCTCATTCGCCCTCATCGGCCGCGGCGAGGGAACCAGGAGACCGCTGGGAATGTGAGCGAATCACAGAGAGTGCTGGAGGTACTCCGCGGGTCAGGCAGCGTCTGTGGAGGGGATGGACCGGCGAGGTTCAGGGTGGGTTCAGTCTGAGGAAGGGAGTGGTGGGTGAAGCTGAGAGAACCTGCCCCAGGGTCAGAGGCTGGCAACTGATCAGAGTCCGCCGTTGCCGAGTTCGCAGAAGACGTCACCGGCACTTAGTGTAGATTAATGTAGTTTATTGTTATCACCTGTACCGAGGTACAGTGAAAAGATCTGTTGTGCCGCGCTGTCCAGTGAGCGGAAACACTGTCCATGATTACAATCAAGCCGTCCACAGTGTACAGATACAGGACACATGTATCATGTTAAATGCAGGATAAAGTGCGATTAGAGATGGTCCGAGGGTCTCCGATGAGGAAGATGGGAGGTTATGGCGGCTAATTGGTGATAGGATGGTTCAGTTGCCTGATAACAGCTGGGATGAAACTGTGCCTGAATGTGGAGGGGCGCGTTTTCACACTTCTGTACCTCTTGTCCGATGGGAGAGGGGAGAAGTGGGATTGGCCGCGCTGGTCCAGGACAAGTTGCTGGTGATGTTTACTGCTCAGTACTTGAAGTTTACAAACTCCGGCGCTGTCAATGTACACCGGGGTGTGTGGACCGCATCGCTTCCTGAAGTCGATCACTGTCTCCCAGACACGTTACAATCTCCCGCTCCGTTCTCCAGCGCTCCGGGTTCAGTTTACTTTTGTTTAGAGATACAGCGCGGAAACAGGCCCTTCGGCCCACCGAGTCCGCACCGACCAGCGATCCCCGCACACTAACACTATCCTACACACACTAGGGACAATTTACAATGTCACCAAGCCAATTACCTTGCACACATGTACGTCTTTGGAGTGTGGGAGGAAACCGGCGATCCCGGAGAAAATTCACGCAGGTCACGGGGGAACCTACAAGCTCCGTACAGACAGCAGCCGTAGTCAGGATCGAGCCCGGGTCTCCGGCGCTGCGAGGCAGCAACTCTACCGCTGCTCCACCGTCCGCGCTCTCCCCGGTCACGGATGTCCCGGCACCTTCCCCACCCCCTCCCACGGCGTGTCCCACTGGGCCCGCCCCGAATGCCCGTGGACACGGTGGGCCGGAGTGGCTGCTTGCGCGCTGTATCTCTAAACTAAACGAAGAACGAAACTATACTACACACACTCGGGACAATTGACAATTTTACCAAGCCAATTAACCCACCCTCCCAATGCCCGTGACCCCGACCCTCTCAATGCCCGTCACCCCCACCCTCTCAATGCCCGTCACCCGACCCTCTCAATGCCCGTGACCCCCCACCCTCTCAATGCCCGTGACCCCCACCCTCCCAATGCCCGTGACCCCCACCATCTCAATGCCCGTGACCCCCACCCTCTCAATGCCCGTGACCCCCACCCAAAGCCCTTGATGCCCCCCACTCCCCCAAGGCCAGTGACCCCCACCCTCCCAATGGCCGTGACCCCCCCCCCCCCATCACCACCACAAGCAGCCACGGACAGGCAGCTGGAGAGCACACTGGAATTTATTGAACATTTATGTCGCGACAGTGAAGCAGAACAAGCCCCCCCAGCAAAGAATCACATTCCCTGGTCACCCCCCCAGCAAAGAATCACATTCCCTGATCACCCCCCCCCCCACAGCAATGAATCACATTCCCTGATCACCCCCCCCCCCCCACAGTCCACGGGTGGATGTGTCGCCTCAACGCCAGGAACCCCTCCCTCCCACTCCGCCCCCCGACCGGCTCCGGGCCTCGGGTCAACCAGCGCTGCAACGCTCCAGCTGTGATTGCCACCAGATGTTGATCGGGACTGTTCCCCACTGAACCCCGTCATTGCAGGAACATTATGGGAAGCAGCAGCCCCCCCCCCTCCCCCCAGTGCAGTCAGTAAATGAGCAGCGACCCAGAGAGACAAGCGCAAAGTCCAAATCACCAAACCAGCTGTGGATGCGCTCATTGCTCACCCATCACCCCACGATTACAGTCCCCGACCCCCCCCCCAAAGCAGAAACCCCGCAAACTTGTCCCGCTCTCCACCGACGCTCCTGGACCGGCGGCGGGACACGGCGGCCCTGGGGGAGAGAGAGAGTTGGTCACAGAGCGACGCCAGCCCACCCGTGTAGCAGTAATACCGACCCCCGCCCCCCCACCGGGAATAAACACCCACTCCCCCAGCACCACAGGACAGCCCAGCACAACAACAGGCCCTTCGGCCCACACTGTCTGTGCCGACCGTGCCGCCAAGACCAACTATCTGCCCGCGCGTCACCCCCCCCCCTCCGCTCCCGCATCTCCACGCGTCCATCCAAAAGCCTCTTTAATGCCACTGTCGTGTCTGTGTCGCCCCCCACCCCCTCAATTATCAGCAATAAACCCACCCCCACCCCGGGAATAACTGCCCCCCCGGAAACACCCACCCCCTCAATTATCAACAATAAACCCACCCCCCCCGGGAATAACTACCCCCCCCGGAAACACCCACCCCCTCAATTATCAACAATAAACACCCACCCCCGCACACACACACACACCGAAACAACCCCCCCCCCCAACACACAAACCGCAGCCCCTCCCCCACGGGATGTATCTCCACCCTCGCAACGTGGAATTACATTCACCACCCCCCCACCGGGAATAACCCCCCCTCCCCCCACCGGTGATAACCCCCCCAACGGGAATTAAACTCACTGCCCCCCCCCCCGTCCATTAGAATAATCCCCCGCACAGTGGAATTAACCCCCCGCCCGTCCCCGGGTGTGGGGTGTGTGGGGTGTGTGGGGCGGGTTGTGTGGGGCGGGTTGTGTGGGGCGGGTTGTGTGGGGCGCCGGCTCGGTTCCAACCTCACGCTGGAACAGAGGATGTTGATGAGTTTTCCCCGCGCTCCGAGGCTGCGGAGGGAAGGAGCGGCGTTACACGTCTACTGGCAACGCCGTGGCTGCAGCGAGGCGCCGACGGCCGGACGCGCGCACACGGCCACATGCGCGCACACGCGAGCACGGGCACGCGCACAGAGGTACGGGGACTCGCGCGGGCACGGGCCCCGGGGTCGTTAATGGGGACGCGCACAGACGGTCACAGCGCAGAAACGTGCACAGACACGCAGGGACACAATAGACAATAGGTGCAGGAGGAGGCCATTCGGCCCTTCGAGCCTGTACGCACCGCCATTCACTGTGATCATGGCTGATCATTCTCAATCAGTATCCCGTTCCTCCCCTCTCCCCATACCCCCCTGACTCCGCTATCCTTAAGAGCTCTATCTAGCTCTCTCTTGAATGCATTCAGAGAACTGGCCTCCACTGCCCTCTGAGGCAGAGAATTCCACACGTTCACCACTCTCTGACTGAAAACGTTCTTCCTCATCTCCGTTCTAAATGGCCTACCCCTTACTCTTAAACCGTGGCCCCTGGTTCTGGACTCCCCCAACATTGGGAACATGTTTCCTGCCTCTAACGTGTCCAACCCTGAATAATGTTATACGTTTCGATAAGATCCCCTCTCATCCTTCTAAATTCCAGTGTATACAAGCCTAGTCGCTCCAGACTTTCAACATACGACAGTCCCGCCATTCCGGGAATTAACCTAGTAAACCTACGCCGCACGCCCTTAATAGCAAGAATATCCTTCCTCAAATTTGGAGACCAAAACTGCACACAGTACTCCAGGTGCGGTCTCACTAGGGCCCTGTCCAACTGTAGAAGGACCTCTTTGCTCCTATACTCAACTCCTCTTGTTATGAAGGCCAACATTCCATTGGTTTTCTTCACTGCCTGCTGTACCTGCATGCTTCCTTTCATTGACTGATGCACTAGGACACCCAGATCTCGTTGTACGTCCCCTGTTCCTAACTTGACACCATTCAGATAATAATCTGCCTTCCTAATCTTACCACCAAAGTGGATAACCCCACACTTATCCACATTAAACTGCCTCTGCCATGCATCCGCCCACTCACACAACCTGTCCAATTCACCCTACAACCTCATAGCATCTTCCTCACAGTTCACACTACCACCCAGCTTTGTATCATCAGTCGATAATTTCCCGTTTTCTCTCTCCCTCCTTTCTTAAAAAGTGGGACAACATTAGCTACCCTCCAATCCACAGGAATTGATCCTGAATCTATAGAACATTGAAAAATGATCACCAATGCGTCCACAATTTCTAGTGCCACCTCCTTAAGTACCCTGGGATGCAGACCATCGGGCCCTAGTGATTTATCAGCCTTCAGTCCCATCAGTCTACCCAAAACCATTTCCTGCCTAATGTGGATTTCCTTCAGTTCTTCCGTCACCCTAGGATCTCTGGCCACTAGAACATCTGGGAGATTCTTTGTATCTTCCTTAGTGAAGACAGATCCAAAGTACCGGTTCAACTCGTCTGCCATTTCCTTGTTCCCCATAATAAATTCCCATGCTTTCCGACTTCAAGGGACCACATTTGCCTTGACTATTATTTTCCTCTTTACATACCTAAAAAAAGCTTTTACTATCCTCCTTTATATTATTGCCTAGTTTACGGGACAGGCGGGCGCGCGCAGGGACGTACGGGCGCACGCATGGACACACGGGCGCGCGCAGGGACAGACGGACGCGCGCATGGACACACGGACGCGCGCAGACAGACAGACACAGTAAGGATGTGTAACACTGTGGACAGGGGCGGAGCTGGGGTCTGAGGAAACTTACTCTGGGGTGTGGGACCGTAGCCGCTCTTCCCCGCTGTAAAACACACACACAGTTAGTGACGCGGCCCCGCATCAGCCTGGTCTAAACACACACATTCAGCAGCTGCCCCGTCAGCTCCGGACACACTCACACAGCGGACACGGGCAGCGCTGTGACCGGCAAGCAAGAGTACGACAGGCCGCAGGTCAGGGCTGGGCCCGGCCCCGACACCGGGACACCGGCTCCCCGACAACACCTGACCACAGCCCGCCCCGGGGGGGGGGGGGGGGGGTTGGGGGGGGGGGTCTTACAAGGCGGTCGAGGTGAAGGGAGAGGGAAATGGACGGAAGGGAGGGCGAGGTGGGCGGAGGAACGGGGAGGTGTGGACGGGAGGGGTGGGAGGGGAAAGGGAGAACGAGGGGAGGGGAGGGAGGTGCGGACGGAACGGGAGGGGGCGGGATAGGCAGGGGAGGGGAAGGGGAGATGGAGGACGAGGAGGGGAGGGAAAGTTGGAGGTGTGGGAGGTGGAGTTGAAGGACGAGGGGGTGGAGGGGAAGTTTGAGGTGAGGGAGGGGGAGATGGAGGGTCGGGAAAGGAGGGGAAGGTGGAGGTGAGGGGGGGGGGGGGTGGAGGGGGAGGAGGGGAAGTTGGGTGGGGGGATACGGGGAGATAGAGGGCGGGGAGTGGGGGGCAGAGTGATATTTACTCGGTGTTGTTGCCGGGTCGGGCCACGGGGGTGGAGGTGCCCGGAGGATGTTGCAGACATGGGACGGGAGGTCACGTTGCCCCGGGCAGAGCTGCGGTTTGAGGGAGGAGGATTGGATGAATAATCCCCCCTCCCCCGGGGGCTGCGATGTGTCCGCTCTGCCCGAGGGGTGGGGGAGCAGAGACTCTCAGCCCGATGGAAGTCCGGCCGGAGCTGCCAGGCAGAGAACCAGCGGCCCAGAGCCGGCACATGGGAGCATTGTCCATGACGGGCAGACACAGGCACAGTGGGCCGAAGGGCCTGAAACTGTGTTGTCTCCCCCCCCACACACCCCATCCCCCTTCTCCCCACCACTCCCCTTCTCCCACCAACCCCCAAACCCCACCACCTACCCATACACACAAACCCAGCACACCCACCTCTACCATATCACCCCACCCCCACCCACACCAGCCCTCACCCACACTGACTCTTGAATCGGGGGAACGCAACAACGTGGCAGAAGGGGCGGGCGGAGGGGGAGGGGGAGACGGGAGACGAGGGAACAGGAGAGGCGGGGAGTCGGGGAGAGGGAGAGGCGGGGGGTCGGGGAGAGGGTGAGGCGGGGGTCGGGTGGGGGGGTCGGGGGTCGGGAGAGGCGGGGGGTCGGGGAGAGGGAGAGGCGGGGGTCGGGGAGAGGGTGAGGCGGGGGTCGGGGGGGAGAGGCGGGTGGTGGGGGGTCGGGGGAGAGGGAGAGGCGAGGTCGGGGAGAGGTGAGGGCGGGGGTCGGGGGGGAGAGGTGGGGGGGTGGGGGGTCGGGGGAGAAGGAGAGGCGGGGGTCGGGGGGGAGAGGCGGGGTGGGGGGGTCGGGGAGAGGAGAGGCGGGGGGGTCGGGGGGGAGAGGCGGGGGTGGGGGGTCGGGGAGAGGCGAGGTCGGGGAGAGGGTGAGGCGGGGGTCGGGGAGAGGCGGGGGTGGGGGTCGGGGGAGAGGTGAGGCGGGGGTCGGGGGGGAGAGGCGGGGGTGGGGGGTCGGGGAGAGGGAGAGGCGGGGGTCGGGGGGGAGAGGCGCGGGTGGGGGGTCGGGGAGAGGGAGAGGCGGGGTTCGGGGGGAGAGGCGGGGGGTGGGGGGTCGGGGAGAGGGAGAGGCGGGGGTCGGGGGGGAGAGGCGGGGGTGGGGGGTCGGGGAGAGGGAGAGGCGGGGGTGGGGGGTCGGGGGGGGAGAGGCGGGGTGGGGGGGTCGGGGGAGAGGCGGGGGTGGGGGGGTCGGGGAGAGGCGGGGGTGGGGGGGTCGGGGAGAGGGAGAGGCGGGGGTCGGGGGGGGAGAGGCGGGGGTGGGGGGTCGGGGAGAGGCGAGAGGCGGGGGGTGGGGGGGTCGGGGAGAGGGAGAGGCGGGGGGTCGGGGGGGGAGAGGCGGGGGGTGGGGGGTCGGGGAGAGGGAGAGGCGGGGGGTGTGGGGTCAGGGAGAGGGAGAGGGCGGGGGGTCGGGGGGGGAGAGGCGGGGGTGGGGGGTCGGGGAGAGGGGAGAGGCGGGGGTCGGGGGGGGAGAGGCGGGGGGTGGGGGGTCGGGGAGAGGGAGAGGCGGGGTGGGGGTCGGGGGGGGAGAGGTGGGGGTGGGGGTCGGGGAGAGGGAGAGGCGGGGTGGGGGGGTCGGGGGGGGGAGAGGCGGGGGGTGGGGGGTCGGGGAGAGGGAGAGGCGGGGGTCTGGGAGAGGGTGAGGCGGGGGTCGGGGAGAGGGAGAGGCGGGGGGTGGGGGGTCGGGGGAGAGGGAGAGGCGGGGGTGGGGGGGTCGGGGAGAGAGGGAGAGGCGGGGGGTGGGGGGTCGGGGAGGAGGGGAGAGGCGGGGGGTCGGGGGGGGGGTGGGGGATAAGACGTCCCCTCCACTGTCTCTGGGGGGGGGGGGGGGGACCAGCCCTGGTCTCTCCCCACACCTACCTTGTCTCTTCTTCCAGTACAGGACTCCCCCCACGGCCGCGCCCACCGCCAGCACCGCCGCGACAACAACGAGCGCGATGATCAGCGCGGTGCTGCCCGACTCACGGACTGTCGAAGATTCAGAAACAGAGGCGGATGAGGGACAGAGATCCCGGCCCCCCTCCCCCCTATCTCCATCCACCCCACACCCTCTCATCCCCTCCCCCTCTCACACTCCCCCCTCCCGAACCCCCTCTCATCCCCCTTCGCGTATCACTCACCCTCTCCTGCCCTCTGCTCTACCCCTCCCCTCATCCACGGCACCTGCCCTCCTCTCTCCCACCCCATCCCTCTAATCTATTCACCTGCCCCTCTCCACCCCACACCCCCGCTCCCATCCCTCCCTCCCCTCACCCAGTCCGCTCCTCTCCCCATCCCCCCACTCTCCCCCTCTCACCCACCCACCCACCCTCCCCCCCTCCCCCCACTGACCCAGGAAGACCTCGAGGGGCTCGGACAGCCCCGGGTGCTCCACACGGCAGAGAGGCCGGGCCCCGGTCCCCGGGCCTCCACGTCGGCCCAGCGGCGGCAGCTGGTAGGTGCCGTCGTGGTTGGGGCAGCGTCTCGAGGGAGTGGGTCTCATCCAGGACCAGCCCGGCCCGCACCAGGTTCACCTCGATGGGAGCGCGGGGTAGAAGCCCGTGGTGAAGCACGACAGGCGGCGGCCATCAGCCGTCAGAGAGAATGCTCACCTCGGGCTGGACTGTGGGGAGACAACAGAGAGCGGAGACAGTGAGGGGGAGACAGTGAGGGGGGGGAGACAGTGAGGGGGAGACAGTGAGGGGGAGACAGTGAGGGGGAGACAGTGAGGGGGAGACAGTGAGGGGGGAGACAGTGAGGGGAGAGACAGTGAGGGGAGACAGTGAGGGGGAGACAGTGAGGGGGAGACAGAGAGCGGAGACAGTGAGGGGGGAGACAGTGAGGGGGAGACAGTGAGGGGGAGACAGTGAGGGGGAGACAGTGAGGGGAGAGACAGTGAGGGGGAGACAGTGAGGGGGAGACAGTGAGGGGGGAGACAGTGAGGGGGAGACAGTGAGGGGGAGACAGACAGACTGGGGGGGCAGACAGATGGGGAGGACAGAGAGAGGGAGTGGGACAGAGAGGGGGGGAGGACAGAGAGAGGCTGTGGGGGGCAGAGAGTGGGGGGAGGACAGAGAGAGGGGAGACAGAGAGAGAAGGTGCCACCCGTGAGGCTGCTGAGGAAGCTGAGACCCCACGGTATCAGAGGGCAGACACTGTCATGGATGGCAGGTTGGCTGGATGACAGAAGGCAAAGAGTGGCAATAAAGGGGTGTTTGTGTTTGTCCGCCAGTGACCAGTGGGGTTCCACAGGGGCCGGTGCTGGGGCCGCTGCTCCACGTTGTATATTCATCATTTGGACGAGGGGATTGAAGGATTTGTCGCAAAGGTTCCAGATGTTACGGAAATAGGTGGAGGGGCAGGTAGTGTAGAGAAAGCAGGGACTGTGCAGAAGGACATGGACAGGTTGGGAGAGCGGGCAGAGACGTGGCAGATGGAATATAGTGCAGCAAAGTGTGGAGTCGTGCTTTTTGGTCGCGGGAATAAAGGTGAAGATTGTTTTCTAAATAGGGAGAGAATCCTGAAATGGGAAGTGCAAAGGGGACTTGGGAGCTGATGCAGGATTCCCACAACGTTAATCTGCAAGTTGAATCAGTGGTGAAGAAAGCAAACTTAATGCCAGCGTTTATTACAAGAGGGTTTGTGGACAAAAGCAGGGATGTGGTGCTGAGGGTCTATAAGCCGCTGGTCACAGGGATGTGGTGCTGAGGGTCTATAAGCCGCTGGTCACAGGGATGTGGTGCTGGGGGTCTATAAGCCGCTGGTCACAGGGATGTGGTGCTGAGGGTCTATAAGCCGCTGGTCACAGGGATGTGGTGCTGGGGGTCTATAAGCCGCTGGTCACAGGGATGTGGTGCTGAGGGTCTATAAGCCGCTGGTCACTGGGATGTGGTGCTGAGGGTCTATAAGCCGCTGGTCACAGGGATGTGGTGCTGGGGGTCTATAAGCCGCTGGTCACAGGGATGTGATGCTGAGGGTCTATAAGCCGCTGGTCACAGGGAT
>NC_135971.1:33728990-33758990 GCF_053455715.1 Rhinoraja longicauda
CACATAGGAGATTAGTGGGCAAAATTGGAGCACATGGTATTGGGGGTAGGGCACTGACATGGATAGAAAATTGGTTGACAGACAGAAAGCAAAGAGTGGGGATAAATGGGTCCCTTTCGGAATGGCAGGCAGTGACCAGTGGGGTACCGCAAGGTTCGGTGCTGGGACCCCAGCTATTTACGATATACATTAATGACTTAGATGAACTGCACTGTAAGGAGTTTGTACGTTCTCCCCGTGACCTGCGTTGGTTTTCTCCGAGATCTTCGGTTTCCTCCCACACTCCAAAGACGTACAGGTTTGTAGGTTAATTGGCTGGGTAAATGTAAAAATTGTCCCTAGTGGGTGTAGGATAGTGTTAATGTACGGGGATCGCTGGGCGGCGCGGACTTGGTGGGCCGAAAAGGCCTGTTTCTGCGCTGTATATATATGATATGATATGATATATGTATGATATGAAGGGATTAAAAGTACCATTAGCAAATTTGCAGATGATACTAAGCTGGGGGGTAGTGTGAATTGTGTGGAAGATGCAATAAGGCTGCAGGGTGACTTGGACAGGTTGTGTGAGTGGGCGGATACATGGCAGATGCAGTTTAATGTAGATAAGTGTGAGGTTATTCAGTTTGGAAGTAAGAATAGAAAGGCAGATTATTATCTGAATGGTGTCAAGTTAGGAAGAGGGGATGTTCAACGAGATCTGGGTGTCCTAGTGCATCAGTCACTGAAAGGAAGCATGCAGGTAGAGCAGGCAGTAAAGAAAGCCAATGGAATGTTGGCCTTCGTAACAAGAGGAGTTGAGTATAGGAGCAAAGAGGTCCTTCTGCAGTTGTACAGGGCCCTAGTGAGACCGCACCTGGAGTACTGTGTGCAGTTTTGGTCTCCAAATTTGAGGAAGGATATTCTTGCTATTGAGGGCGTGCAGCGTAGGTTCACTAGGTTAATTCCCGGAATGGCGGGACTGTCGTATGTTGAAAGGCTGGAGCAATTAGGCTTGTATACACTGGAATTTAGAAGGATGAGGGGGGATCTTATTGAAACATATAAGATAATTAGGGGATTGGACACATTAGAGGCAGGAAACATGTTCCCAATGTTGGGGGAGTCCAGAACAAGGGTCCACAGTTTAAGAATAAGGGGTAGGCCATTTAGAACGGAGATGAGGAAGAACTTTTTCAGTCAGAGAGTGGTGAAGGTGTGGAATTCTCTGCCTCAGAAGGCAGTGGAGGCCAGTTCGTTGGATGCTTTCAAGAGAGAGCTGGATAGAGCTCTTAAGGATAGCGGAGTGAGGGGGTATGGGGAGAAGGCAGGAACGGAGTACTGATTGAGAGTGATCAGCCATGATCGATTTGAATGGAGGTGCTGGCTCGAAGGGCTGAATGGCCTCCTCCTGCACCTATTGTCTATTGTCTATTGTCATTGGCCGCGCCACGGCTGGCAGCCGCGCCCTGCTGCAGCTTGGAAATCCCCAGACAGCGTGGGAGAGGGGAGAGGGGGAGGGGAGAGGGGGATGAGGGGGAGGGAGAGGGGAGAGGAAGATGGGAGAGGGGGTGGGTAGAGGGGGAGGGAGGGGTGAGGGGGGAGGGGAGGAGAGAGGGGAAGGGAGGGGAAAGGGGAGGGGGAGAGGGGGAGGGGAGAGGGTGATGGAGAAGGGAGAAGGGAGAGGGAGAGGGGAGGGGAGAGGGGGATTGGAGAGGGGAAGGAAGTGGGAGAGGGAGAGGGGATGAGAGAGGGGAGGGAAGAGGGGAGAGGGGGTGGGGAGAGGGGGAGGGAAGGGGAGAGGTGGGAGGGCGAGGGGAGAGGGGGAGGGTGCGGGGAGAGGGCAGGGGAGAGGGAGAGGGAAGGGAGGGGAAAGGGGGAGGGGAGGGGTGAGAGGAGCGGCACGGTAGCGCAGCGGTAGAGTTGCTGCTTTACAGCGAATGCAGCGCCGGAGACTCAGGTTCGATCCTGACTACGGGTGCTGCACTGTAAGGAGTTTGTACGTTCTCCCCGTGACCTGCGTGGGAGAGGTGGAGGGGAGGGGGGAGGGGGGAGGGGGGCGGGAAGAGGGGTGCGGGAAGAGGGGGGGGAGGAGAGGGGATAGGGGAGGGGAGAGGGGGAGGGGACGAGTGAGTGGGGGAGGGGGAGGGGATAGGGTGAGGGGGAGGGGGAAGGTAGAGGCGAAGGGAGAAAGGGATGGGAAGGGGGAGGGGGAGGGGGAGGGGAGGGGAGAAGGGGGAGAGGTGGAGGTGAGAGGGAGAGGGAGAAGGGAGTGGAGGAGGGGAGGGGGAGAGGGAGAAGGGAGGGGGAGGCGGGTGGAGAAGGGGAGGGGAGAGGGGGAGGGGGAGGGTAGAGGCGAAGGGAGAAGCGGATGGGATCGGTGGTGGGGAGGGGAAGGGGAGAGGGGAAGGGGAGAGGGGGAGAGGGGGAGGGGAGAGGGGAGAGGGAGGGGAGAGGGAGAGGCGAGATGGGGAGGGGGAGGGGAGAGAGGGGGAGGGGAGGGGGATGGGAGAAGGGGAGGGGAGGGGGAGAGGAGAGTGGGGGGAGAGGGGGAGGGGAGATGGAGGAGGGGAGAGGGGGAGGGAGACGGGAAGCGGGAGGGGAGGGGAGAGGGGAGTGGGGGAGGGGAGAGGCGGAGAGGGACAGGGGAGAGGGGGAGGGGGGAGAGGAGAGGGGATAGGGGAGGGGAGAGGGGAGGGGACGATGGAGTGGGGGAGGGGGAGGGGATAGGGGGGGAGGGTAGAGGCGAAGGGAGAAGGGGATGGGAACGGGGAGGGGAGGGGAGTGTGGGAGGGGAGAGGCGGAGAGGGACAGGGGAGAGGGGGAGGGTGAGAGGAGAGGGGATAGGGGAGGGGAGAGGGGGAAGGGACGAGGGAGTGGGGGAGGGGATAGGGGGGAGGGGGAGGGTAGAGGCGAAGGGAGAAGGGGATGGGAACGGGGGAGGGGATGGGAGAGGGGGAGGAGGAGGGGAGAGGGGAGGGGAGAGTGGGAGGGAGAGAGGATAGGGGAGGGGATAGGGGAGGGGACAAGTGAATGTGGGAGGGGAGAGGAGCAGGGGAGAGGGGGAGGGGGGAGGGGGGAGGGGAGAGGTGAGGGGATAGGGGAGGGGAGAGGGGGAGGGGACGAGGGAGTGGGAGATGGGGAGGGGGAGGGGATAGGGAGAGGGGGAGGGGGAGGGTAGAGGCGAAGGGAGAAGGGGATGGAAACGGGGAGGGGAGGGGAGAGGGGGGGGAGGGGAGGGGACAGGAGGAGAGAGGGGGAGGGGAGAGGGAGAGGGAGAAGGGAGTGGAGGAGGGTAGGGGGAGAGGGAGAAGGGAGGGGGAGGAGGGAGGAGAAGGGGGAGGGTAGAGGGGGAGGGTAGAGGCGAAGGAGAAGGGGATGGGAACGGGGAAGGGGAGAGGGGCAGGGGAGGGGAGAGGGGAGAGGGGAGAGGGGAGAGGGGAGAGGGGAGGCGAGATGGGGAGGGGGAGGGAAGAGAGGGAGGGGGAGGGGAGAGGGGGAGAGGGGGAGGGGAGAGGCGAAGGGAAGGGGATGGGAACGGGGAAGGGGAGAGGGGCAGGGGAGGGGAGAGGGGAGAGGGGAGAGGGATGGGGGGAGGCGAGATGGGGAGGGGGAGGGAAGAGAGGGAGGGGGAGGGGAGAGGGGGAGAGGGGGAGGGTAGAGGCGAAGGGAGAAGGGGATGGGAATGGGGAGGGGGAGGGGGAGGGGAGAGGGGGAGGGGAGAGGTGGGGAGAGGGGGAGGGGAGAGTGGGGGGAGGGTGGAGGGAGAGGGGAGAGGGGGAGGGGAGAGGGGGAGGGGAGGGGAGGGGGGGAGAGGGGAATGGGAGATGGGGAGTGGGGAGTATGGGAGAAGGGGAGGGGAGGGGAGAGGGGAGAGAGGGGAGAGAGGGGGAGGGGAGGGGAGGGGGGAGGGGAGAGAGGGGGAGGGGAGGGGGTGGGAGAAGGGGAGGGGAGGGGGAGGGGAGAGTGGGGGGAGAGGGGGAGGGGAGAGTGGGGGGAGAGGGGGAGGGGAGGTGGAGGAGGAGAGAGGGGGAGGGAGACGGGGAGGAGAAGGGTAGAGGTGGAAGGGAGAAGGGGAGGGGAGAGGGAGAGGGGAGGGGAGGAGGGAAAGGGGAGAGCAGAGGGGCGGGGGTATGGGGAGGGGAGGGGGTGAGAGACGAGAGAGGGGGAGGGGGAGGGTAGAGGTGGAAGGGAGGGGAGATAGGGAGGGGGAGAGGGGGAAGGGAGATGGGGGAGGGGGAGAGGGAGGGGAGAGGGGAGAGTGTGAGGGGGAGGAGAGAGGGGGAGGGGGAGGGAGAGGGTGAGGGGAGAGGGAGGGGGAGAGGGGGAGGGGAAGGGAGAGGAGAGGGGGGGATGAAGAGGGGGAAAGGAGAGGAGCGAGTGGGATGGGAGAAGGGGAGGGGAGAGGGGGTGGGAGAGGAGAGGGGGGAGAGGTGGAAGTGGAGGGGGAGGGGAGAGGGGAGCGGAGGGGAGAGGGTGGTGGGAGAGGAGAGGGGGGAGGGGGTTGGAGAGGAGAGGGGGAGGGGAGAGGGGGTTGGCAGAGGAGGAGGGGGAGGGGAGAGGGGGAGGGGAGGGGGTGGGAGGGTGGAGGGGGAGGGGGATAGGAGGGAGGGGAGATGAGAGGGGAGGGGGAGGGGAGGGGAAGAGGGGAAGGGTGTGGGGAGAGGGGGAGGGGAGAGCGGGAGGGGAGAGCGGGAGAGGGAGAGGGAGAGGGAGAGGGAGAGGGAGAGGGAGAGGGAGAGGGAGAGGGAGAGGGAGAGGGAGAGGGAGAGGAGAGGGAGAGGGAGAGGGAGAGGGAGAGGGAGAGGGAGAGGGAGAGGGAGAGGGAGAGGGAGAGGGAGAGGGAGAGGGAGAGGGAGAGGGGAGACGGGGGAGGGGAGAGGGGAGAGGGAGAGGGAGGTGGTGAGGGAACAGGGTAGAGGGCAGGGGATAGGGGAGGGGGAGGAAGGGGAAGGCGAGAGCAGATGTGAGGGGGGTGCGGAGGGGATTGGGGAGGTGAGAGGGGGAAGGGAGGGGAGAGAGGGAAGGGAGGGGAGAGGGGGAAGGGAGGGGAGAGGGGAATGGGACAGGGGTAGGGTAGGGGGAGTGGGAGTGGAGGGGGGGATGGGGAGAGGGAGAGGGGTAGGGTAGGGGAGGGGAGGGGAGAGGGAGTGGGAGGAGAGAGGGGGAGGGGAGAGGGAATGGGAGAGGGAGAGGGGAGAGAGGCTGAGGGAGGGGGAGGGGAGAGGGGGAGGGGGAAAGGAGGGGAGAGGGGGATGAAGAGGGGGATGGGAGAGGAGCAAGGGGGATGGGAGAGGGAGAGAGGGAGAGGGGGGTGGGTGAGGAGAGGGGGAGAGGGGGAGGGCGAGCGGAGGGGAGAGGGGATGGGAGGGGGTGGGAGAGGAGAAGGGGGGGAGAGGAGAGGGGAGGAGAGGGGGGGGAGGGGAGTGAGAGGGAGGGAAGGGTGGGTGGAGGGATGGGAGGGGTATAGGAGGGAGGAGAGAGGGGGGCGGGAGAGGGGGAGGGGAGAGGGAAGGGGGGAGTGGGGTGGGAGGGGAGAGGGGGAGGGGAGGGGTTATGGAGAGGGGGAGGGGAGGGGAGAGGGAGGGGGAGGGGAAGGAGGGAGGGGAGAGGGGAGGGGGAGGGGAGAGGGGGAGGGGGAGGGGATAGGCGGATGAGAGAGGGGGAGGGGGAGGGAGAGGAGAGGGCGAGGGGAGGGGGAGGGGAGTGGAGAGGGGGAGGGGCAGGGGAGACGGAGAGTGGGAGGGGTGATGGGGAAAGGGGGACGGGAGGGGGAGAGGGAGAGGGGAAGGGAGAGCGGGATGGGGATGGGGAAGGGAGACTGGGCGGGGGCATGTGGGAGGGGAGAAGGGGAGAAGGGGAGGGGAGGGGGGAGGGGACAGGGAACGGTGAGAGGGAGAGGGGGGAGGTGAGAGGGGGAGGTGAGAGGGGGAGGTAGAGGGGGGAGGAGAGGGGAGGATGAGGGGAGAGGGGGAAAGAGAGGGGAGAGGGGAGGGTTAGCGGGGAGAGGGGGAGGGAAAGGAGAGAGGGGGAGGGAAAGGAGAGAGGGGGAGGGAGAGGGAGGGGGTAAGGGGAGGAGGAGTGGGGGAGAGGGAAGATGGGAAAGGGGGAGGGGAGGGGGAGGGGGAAGAAGAGGGATGTGAGGTAGGGAGGGGGAGAGGGAGAGTGTAGAGGGAGGGGAGGAAGGGGAGGGGGAGTGGGGAGTGAGAGGGGAGTGGAGGAGGGTAAAGGGGAGGGGAGAGAGGAAGGGGGGGAGGTTGAGGGAGAGGGGGAGCGAAGGGTGGTGTGTGGGGGAAGGGGAGAGGAGGAGGGGAGGGAGTGAGGGGGAGGAGAGACCGAAGGCAAGGATGACGATAAATGTGGTAGAGGAATCAATGGTGTGGGATAGACAGGACATGGGGTGAGGGGGGGGGGGGGCAAGGTGGGAGAGGAGAGAGGGGATAAGGTATGAGGCGGCGGAGGGTCAAAGGGGGACGGGAATAGGTGAGGTGGCAGGGGAGTGGGCAGAGGGGGAGTGGGCAATGGGGAGAAGGGGGGGGGGATTCTGTAGGAGCTGTTGTCTTTAGCCTGTATCTGCACCGTGCACAGTTTGATTATATTCATGAGTGTAGTTTTTTCATTGACTGGAGAGCACACACACACACACACACACACACACACACACAAACTATTCACTGTACCTCAGTACCCGTGACGATAATAAACCGGACTCCTCCCGTGGGGGACGGCGCGGAGTGGAGGGGGGTGGGGTACACGGTGAAAGGTAGGGGGCAGTGAAAGGGGGAGTAGAATGAGAGGCAGGGATGGGGTGGTGGGAGAGGGGAGGGGGTGGGTTGTGACGGAGGACAGGCTGGGGCAGGTGTGGGGTGGTGAAGAGAGGGATAGAGGTACAATAAAACCTTGTTCACATACCCATCGACAAAAACAACACACCAAATCAGATTCTACACTAATTACATATAATATTTCTGAAAGAAAAAAGAATAAGATCAAAAACATAACTTGGACAATAAACCAATCCACTGGTAGCGAAGACATGGCTGTCTACGTCCATTACTGAGATAATATCTGGGTTGTGTAGGTTGGTTCAAGAACCTTATCTCCTCTCACCTCTTATCCCTGGCCTTTAACCAATGGCCTTTGGTTGAGTTTAGTTTAGTTTAGTTTAGTTTAGAGTGCGGAAACAGGCCCTTCGATGTAGCAAGTCCGCACCGACCAGCGCTCCCCGCACACTAACACGATCCTACACACACTGGGGACAATTTACATTTATACCAAGCCAATTAACATACAAACCTGTACGTTTTTGGAGTGTGGGAGGAAACCGGACCCGGAGAAAATCCACTTAGTTCACGGGGAGAACGAACAAACTCCGCACAGCGAGCACCTGTAGTCGGGATTGAATCCGCTGGCTTTGTCAGGCAGTAACACGACCGCTGCGCCCGATGGAGAAAGGTTCTGGAGAAATGTTTCCGATGACTCTTGGGGCCTTTTATCATATCATATCATATATATACAGCCGGAAACAGGCCTTTTCGGCCCTCCAAGTCCGTGCCGCCCAGCGATCCCCGCACATTAACACTATCCTACACCCACTAGGGACAATTTTTACATTTACCCAGCCAATTAACCTACATACCTGTACGTCTTTGGAGTGTGGGAGGAAACCGAAGATCTCGGAGAAAACCCACGCAGGTCACGGGGAGAACGTACAAACTCCTTACAGTGCAGCACCCGTAGTCAGGATCGAACCTGAGTCTCCGGCGCTGCATTCGCTGTAAAGCAGCAACTCTACCGCTGCGCTACCGTGCCGTGGAAACCAAATAATAAACCGCGGCTTATCCAAGTTGAAGGTGTTGAAGGTTATTGTCGCTGCCACAGGTGGGGAGAGGTACAGGTCCAACGGCATTGCTTGCTGCAGCATCACAGGCACAGTGACCCAGACACGGCACATAGCCACCTTTTTCTCCCTCCCTCCTCTGCCCCCTTCCACCCCGTCCTCTCCCGCATCCTCCCTCCCTGTCCCCATCCCTCCCCGCTCTGCTCCTCCTTTTACCCCTCCCCCTCCTCTTCCCCATCTCCCCCTCTTTCCCTCCTTTCCCCCTCCCTCTCTTCTCTTGCCCCCCACTCCACGCCCGCTCCCTCTCTCCTCTGCCCCACTCCCCCGGCAGGTAGGGGAGAAGCGGGTGGGAGAGGAGGCCGGGGAGAGGAGGCGGCGAGAATGGGGAGGTAACTGTGAAGAGGGTGGAGTTAGATGTGTCGGGGGCTGGGGGCTGGGGGGAGTTAAGAGGGAGTGAGGTGGGGAGAGAGGAGGAGATTGCGGGGGATTGACCGGGGGCGGGGTTTGGAGTGGGACTTGGATGGGAGCGGGTGGGGAGGGAGTTGGTGAAGGGGGTGGTGTTGAGGGGGTTGACGGGGGTTGATGGTGAGGTAGGGGGAGGGAGTTAGAGGGGGGGAGGGAGTTGCGGAGGGGGGGGTGAGGAGGGGAGATGGAGTTAGACGGGGAGCAGAGGGAGCTGCAAGGGGTGTGAGGGTGGGAGAGGATGTTCCGATGCACCTTCCGAGAAGCATGGGGTCGTTCATTTCATCCCGACCGAGGGGCCGCCGGTTTTTGCCCGGGCACGGCGCCTCCCACCCGACAAGCTGGCCATGGCTCGAGAGGAGTTCCTAAACTTAGAGAGGCTGGGAATTGTTCGTCCTTCGAGTAGTCCGTGGGCCTCCCCCTTGCATATGGTTTCCAAAGCATCTGGGGGGTGGAGACCATGTGGGGATTTCCGTCGACTCAACGCGGCAACACGGCCGGACCGCTACCCGATTCCGCACATACAGGACTTCTCAGCCAGCCTGGAGGGGGCTACAATTTTTTCAAAAATCGATTTAGTGCGGGGATAACATCAGATCCCGGTCCACCCGCCGGACATTCCAAAGACAGCTACCATTACTCCGTTCGGGTTGTTTGAGTGGTTGCGTATGCCTTTCGGCCTTAAAAATGCAGCTCAGGCATTCCAGCGTCTGATGGACCGGGTGGGTCGAGGGTTGCCGTTCGTGTTTGTTTACCTCGATGATATTTTGATTGCCAGCCGTTCTGTCCAGGAACACTTGGTCCACCTCCGCACGGTGTTCCAGAGGCTGCAAGACCACGGCCTGATTCTCCATCCGTCCAAATGCCAATTCGGCCTGTCAGCGGTGGATTTTTTGGGTCGCCGGTTACTCCGGCCGGTGCCACTCCTTTGCCCGCTAAGGTGAACGCGGTCCGCTCTTTCCCACGCCCTACTACCATCAAGGGCTTGCAGGAATTCGTGGGCATGGTGAACTTTTATCATCGGTTCGTGCCTGCAGCAGCTCGGGTCATGCGTCCCCTTTTTCAATGCCTCGCGGGTAACCCCGCTGAGTTGGTATGGTCCGCAGCTGCAGAGACGGCTTTTGTCATGGTCAAACAGGCCCTCGCCAACGCCACCATGCTGGTACACCCGCGCTCCTCCGCCCCCACGGCTCTGACGCTCGACGCCTCAGATGTGGCGGTGGGTGGGGTTTTGGAGCAGCAGGTCGACGGTCACTGGCAGCCCCTAGCGTTTTTCAGCGGCAGCTCTCTCGAGCCGAGCTCAAGTATAGTGCGTTTGATAGGGAGCTCCTGGCCCTCTATTTAGCAGTCCGCCACTTCCGTTATTTTTTGGAGGGCCGCTCTTTCGTGGCCTACACGGATCACAAACCTCTGACATTCGCTTTTGCTAAGGTTTCTGATCCGTGGTCGGCTCGCCAGCAGCGGCACCTCACCCTGATTTCGGAGTTTACCACCAATGTCCGTCATATTGCGGGCAGGCTGAATGCTGTTGCTGATGCCCTGTCCCGGCCGGCCATTCCCTCCGTAGCCGTGGTAGGCGGACAGGTGGATTTCCAGGAGCTAGCGGAGGCTCAGCGCCTGGAAGGAACTGCCGGGGTGTACGCCTCCACAGCCTCGGGACTGCGTTTGGAACAGGTGGCGTGTGGCCCCACAGGTACCAAGTTATGGTGTGACGTTTCCCTTCCACGCCCTCGCCCGGTGGTGCCTGCCGCCCTGCGGCGTAAGGTTTTTGAGGCCATTCATGGCCTGGCTCATCCGTCCATCAGGGCGACTTTAGCCATGGTGGCCGCCCGGTTTGTCTGGCACGGCCTGCGGAAGCAGGTGGCAGCCTGGGCACGTGCCTGCATTCCGTGCCAGACCTCCAAAGTTCATCGCCATGTCCAGCCCCCATACCAGAGATTCGACGTTCCCCCAGTCCGTTTTTTCCACATCCACGTGGATTTGGTGGGTCCATTGCCCTATTCCAGGGGTTATACTCATCTCCTGACGGTGGTGGATCGGTTTACACGTTGGCCGGAGGCGCTCCTATTGACGGACACCTCGGCGGCCTCCTGTGCACGGGCCCTGGCGTTGCATTGGGTGGCCCGTTTCGGCGTCCCGGCTATCATCACCACAGATCGGGGAGCCCAGTTCACCTCCTCCCTCTGGGCCGCGCGGGCACAGTTGTATAGGTGTCGTTTACAGCAGACCACCGCCTACCATCCCCAATGGTACCATCCCCAGTGGAGCGTTTCCATCGGCAGCTGAAGGCGTCCCTCTGTGCCCGACTGACCGGCCACGATTGGGCTGACCAGCTGCCTTGGGTCCTCCTCGGCATTTGTACGGCCCCAAAGGCCGAGCTAGGCACGTCCTCGGCCGAGCTCGTCTACGGTTCTCCCCTGCGGGTGCCGGGTGACATTCTCTCCTCCGCCCCCGCCTTGCCGCCGCCCGTCACGTCGGTGTTGGGTTCCCTCCGGGCACGGGTGGGTTCTCTGGCTCCAGTCCCGACCTCCAGGCACGGAAGTGCGGCGGTCCACGTCCCGTCGGACTTGCGGGATTGCGGTTTCGTGTTCCTTCGGAATGATTCCCACCGCCCCCCTCTTCGGCCGGTTTATCAGGGCCCGTTCCAGGTGCTTAAAAGAGGGGCTGTCATCTTCACCTTGCAGGTGGGCAATCGCCAGGAGCTCGTTTCGGTATCCCGGCTCAAGCCAGCCCATTTGGACCAGGACCTCCCTGTGTCGGTGGCCCAGCCTCCGCGCAGGGGCCGGCCTGTGGCCGCCCCACTGGTCCCGCCAGCGGCGCCTTGTTTGCCACCTCTCGGGCCCCCGCCGCCTATGGTTGGGCCCGGGCCGCCGTTGCCGATCAAGCGCTCTCCGTCACCTACACCCTCCGCTTCCGTGGCCCCCGCATCGCCTACGGCGGCGGCGCCCTCCCCGCCTCCCGTCACATTGGCGGTGTCGGTTTCCCCCCTCCGTACGCGTTCCGGGAGGGAGGTCCGGGCACCCGTGAGGTATGGTTTCGAGAGTTCTGGGGGTGGTCATGTAAGGACATACGGATTAGCGGGGGGGGGGGGGCCTCGAACCCTCGGTTGGGCTAACGGGTCACTTGGTGCGGGAGCGCGAGGTATAGGTGTGTCTGGCGCCAAACTGGAGAGATTAGATTAGATTATATTAGCTAGTTAAGTAGTGTGTGTCCAAAGTAAGTGCGTTGCGTCTTGTCACGGTTTTTACCAAGAATAAAGTCTTTTGATAACATCGCTCGATTTGGACTCACGACAAACCAATCTTTTCCTTTTTTCATACCTAAACATGGAGAAGGTTAATAGCTGGTGGCTGTTAAGCTACCAGCAATGGATAATAAAAACCAATGTCTCATGTGCAAGGGATGAGATATGATACAATACGATAGAACTTTACTTATCCCAGGAGAGAAATTGGTCTGCCAGCAAAATACAACATAAAACACAAGATACATGAAGCATGGAATTTAAGTGCTGAGTGGAAAGTCCGTGATTTGGGATGCAGTACGGGGAGTTCAATACTACCAGAAGTGTTGTCTTTTGGTTGAGGTCTCCATTTGCTTTCTGAGGTAGCCCTTGCAGAATACTATAAAAACCAACTGAAAATTCCTCCTTGGTCAATAACTATCCCCAATCAACACATAGAATAGCTTGATTTATATATTTCTTATCTATGTTGTTCATATTTCCCTATGACCTAAGTCTTGGATAGTAGTCTCTGAAAAGTCAGAAGTTGAGGGCAGTGCTGACAAGTATATAAAGTGAGAACAAAGATTTGGTGTATCATTCTACTTTTGCATCTCAGCGATACTTTTTATTTCCAACACAGGTGTGAAAACATGCAGTTCCAAAGACCCGCCAGAGTTTCCATTGACCTCAGTCAAGATGATTTCAGCGGCCCCTTTCAGTTCAGCCTGTGGAAACGGATGCTGAAGCTAATTAATCCAGGTAAACTTATCTTCCAGTAGAGTCGAGGAATTATGGTGTTTGAAATATGGAAAAGATTTTGATAGAGTTGTGAGGAAAAATTGACACATTTGTTCCAGTCTGAAGAACGGTTTCGCCCTGAAACGTCACCTATTCCTTTTATCCAGAGATGCTGCCAGACCCACTGGGTTACTCCAGCTTCTTGTGTCTATGTTCAGTGTGAATTAACCCCTGCATGTTCTTCCTACACATTTGGGCCAGGCCAGCCCACAGGTTCAGTAGCGATACACCAGATATGTAACACGGCTGGTAATCCTGGGGCCTGAACTAACAGTTTAAAGAGTTCAGTACATTGCAGGAGCAGACCCTTTGGCCCACAATGCCCATGCCGACAATGAAGCCAAGATAAACTAATCTCCTCTACCTGAAACCTATACCTCCATTCTCTGCATATCTATGCACCTCTCTAAAAGACACTATGGTGTCTCCCTCCACCATCTCATCCAGCAACATGCTCCAGGCATCCTCTGTGTTAAAAAAAACATGCCCCGTACATATTTTTTTAACTTCATCGCTCTCACCTTAAAGCCACGTCCTGTGGTCCACAACATTTTCACCCTGGGGAAAAAAGGTTGTGAATGTCTACCTTATCTCTGCCTTCCATCAGTTTAAGCATTGCTGCTATCAGCTTCATATCACACGATGGAAACTGTGTCATTTAAATTCAGTTCATAATTTGGAATTTAGAATTTGGAATTTCATAATTTGGAATTTTGGAATAATTTGGAATATCTGGCCTATATGAAGATGACCACGAAAAATGCAATAGACAATAGGTGCAGGAGGAGGCCATTCGGCCCTTCGAGCCAGCACCACCATTCAATGTGATCATGGCTGATCATTCTCAATCAGTACCCCGTTCCTGCCTTCTCCCCATACCCCCTGACTCCACTATCCTTAAGAGCTCCATCTAGCTCTCTCTTGAATGCATTCAGAGAATTGGTCACCACTGCCTTCTGAGCCAGATAATTCCACAGATTTACAACTCTCTGACTGAAAAGGTTTTTCCTCATCTCCGTTCTAAATGGCCTACCCCTTATTCTTAAACTGTGGCCCCTGGTTCTGGACTTCCCCCAACATTGGGAATATGTTTCCTGCCTCTAACATGTCCAAACCCTTAATAATCTTATATGTTTCGATAAGATCCCCTCTCTTCCTTCTAAATTCCAATGTATACAAGCCTAGTCACTCCAGTCTTTCAACATATGACAGTCCCGCCATTCCGGGAATTAACTTAGTAAACCTACGCTGCACGCCCTCAATGGCAAGAATATCCTTCCTCAAATTTGGAGACCAAAACTGCACACAGTACTCCAGGTGCGGTCTCACTAGGGCCCTGTACAACTGCAGAAGGACCTCTTTGCTCCTATACTCAACTCCTCTTGTTATGAAGGCCAACATTCCATTGGCTTTCTTCACTGCCTGCTGTACCTGCATGCTTTCTTTCAGTGACTGATACACTAGAACACCCAGATCTCGTTGTACGTCCCCTTTTCCTAACTTGACACCATTCAGATAATAATCTGCCTTCCTATTGATACCACCAAAGTGGGTAACCTCACACTTATCCACATTAAACTGCGCCTGCCATGCATCCGCCCACTCACACAACCTGTCCAAGTCACCCTGCAACCTCATAGCATCTTCCTCACAGTTCACACTGCCACCCAGCTTTGTGTCATCTGCAAATTTGCTAATGGTACTTTTAATCCCTTCATCCAAGTCATTAATGTATATTGTAAACAGCTGCGGTCCCAGCACCGAGCCTTGCGGTACCCCACTAGATACTGCCTGCCATTCTGAAAGGGACCCATTTATCCCCACTCTTTGCTTTCTGTCTGCCAACCAATTTTCGATCCATGATCACATTGTCAGTATCCTACCCCCAATACCATGTGCTCTAATTTTGCCCACTAGTCTCCTATGTGGGACCTTGTCAAAGGCTTTCTGAAAGTCAAGGTATACCACATCCACCGGCTCTCCCCTGTCAATTATCCTAGTTACATCCTCAGAGGTACAGGTGAACCTCTGCCTTACCTGGAAAGACTGTTTGGGTCCTTGGATGGAGTCGAGGGGGAAGGTAAATGGACAGGTGTTGCATCTCCTGCAGTTGCTGGGGAAAGTACCTGGGGAGGGAGTGGTTTGGGTGGGAAGGAACGAGCTGACCAGGGAGTTTTGGAGGGAACGGTCTCTGTAGAAAGCAGAAAGGGGTGGAGATGGGAAGATGTGGCCAGCAGTGGGATCCTGATGGAGGTGGCGAAAATGTTGGAGGATTATATGTTGTATGCGATGGCTGATGGGATGGAAGGCGAGGACAAGGGGGACTCTGTCCTTGTTACGAATGGAGAGAGGGGGAGCAATGTGTCAAAATGTTTGATTGGCAAATCGTGTGAATTCACCATGCAGACTTTTTTCTCCCCTTCAGTCCCAATCAAACTAAAGCTGAATCCGAACACTGCGCATCCGAGACTCATCCTGTCCAGTGACCTGACAGCCATCAGACTCGGTGCTAAACAGATGGTCCCTGACAGACCAGAGCGATTTGTGCAGTGGCACGGTGTCCTGGCTTCTCAGGGCTTCAACACTGGGAGCCACTACTGGGAGGTAGAGGTCGGAAGGAACACCATGTGGAGTGTGGGAGTGGTAAAGGCATCGGTACCGAGGAAAGTGGAGTTCACACCGGAGCAGAAATCCGGAGCCTGGGTATTGTGGCGTCTGGGAGAGGAATATACCACTATGTCTTCACCACGTACTGCCCTCCCTGTTCCAGTCAAACCCCAGAGATTGGGCGTCTACCTGAACTATGAGGCTGGCCAGGTGACACTGTACAATGCCGATTACATGTCACATCTGTACACTTTCACGGACAAGTTCACGGAGAAACTCTATCCTTTCTTCTTAACGGGCTGCAACATTGATTCATTGCAAATAGTCCACTTGCATATATAGGTTTATTTGGTGAACGCGCGGCCAACCTTTATGGGGAGACATTTGAAACTGCCCTTCTCCAGGGGTTATCAGTGTTAATCAGTGAGTCTGATAAGTCGTTCCAACATTGTCTCCACCTGTAAACTCCATCTTTAGATTTCTAAGACCAAGTGGACCTGTTGGGGCCCAAATCTCTCATGCATTGGTGCAGCACCCTCTCCCCCTCCCCCTCCACCCCACCCCCTCCCCCTCCCTCCCGATGAGATAGATTTAAACTTTAAAATGTGAATAACTTAAAAAATATAACACCGATTTCAATGAAACTTCTTCCATTAGCACCAAAGGGATGACGGTGAGTAGGGTGGGCCTAAAATTGTCATGCTATCGTGTAACGTTTTGGCTGTAGTTCAGGAACAAACAAACAAACAAACGACAGTTTTAGTATGTCGATGTCCCTATCTGCAAACATTCCTGAGCCAAACATCCCAACCACATTCTGATGCGTTAAACTTGCCCTCACTACCCATCTTTTTGGCCAATTAACACTGAGCTTAGCCATCTTCATTTATTCCTATTTTTCTCAACTTAAATATACACAAAATTCTGGAATGCTGATAAAAGATCAGCAAATCTACAGGTTTCTAAGCAAATTATAAGAAGTTAATGTGAAGGAGATTTCACAGGCTAGTTAGAAGAGGCTTTGAAGCCAATTATAAAAAGTTAATGTGTAAAAGGCTTTTAGAACGTTTGATATTGTGGTTACTATGTTCCTAAGCTTGCGTGAACGGGTGATCACAAGTCGGCAAGAACTCTATGGGCCGAAGGGCCTGTTTCCATGCTGTATCATTCAATAAATCACCTGCAACTTAAACTACATTTTGTCCAAATGAATCACTGGCCGCACAATGGCGCAATGGTAGAGTTGCTGCTTTACAGCGCCAGAGAGCCAAGTTCAGTTCTGACTACAGGTGCTGTGTGTATGGAGTTTGTACACTCTCCCCATGACCGCATGAGTGCTCCAGTTTCCTACCAGAATTCAATGACATGCAGGTTTGTAGGTTGGCCTCTAAATTGTCCCTAGTGTGTAGGATAGAACTAGTGTATGGTTGATCGTGATCGGAATGGATTGTTTACACGCTGTATCTCTAAACAAAACTAAACATCACATTTCTCCATATTTCATTTGTAAATTCTGAGTTCATTCTGATAACCTACCAATGTCCACTTTTAACTGGCTACAAAATCCTCCTCATAGCTTAGCATATTAATTTCAAAGGAAGGCTTTGAAATTTGACATGAACGAATAAATCTACAAATTAATTTCTCCCTTGCGTTTGCTCATGTTATCCAATTTGGTGACTGGTGCAAAATTAACTGAAAATCTTGCCAAGTGACTGTTTCATTTGTCATTCAAAATACCTATGTCTGCACGTGAAGGAACTATACATCAATTGAACGTAAACTATGAACAGATTTATCAATAACTGCATAATATTAGTTGCATTCGTCGCTTTCAAGTTTGGTAACAATCATTTTATAATACAATCAATTCAAAATATATGCCTCTTTAGAACTGCCTGTTCCATTTCAGTTAATTTTAATTGATAATTGCTTGCAAAAATTAGTTGTTTCTTCTTTACCATAATTTAACTGTACATGACATTTATAAATAATCGATTCTTCACATCCATAACCCAAAGTAAATGTTGATTCATTTCACATCTGTTACCGCGCAAATAAAGGTCAACAAGGCTGCATGTTTTAAGCTAATTAAATAGTTACTATGCAAACCTATTTTTCTTTTATTTTCTTTCGACAGCTTAAATTTCTGTCCTTTTTTTCAAAATTATAGTTCATGTGTTAAGATATTTCTCCTGGTTTGATGTTAAATTCAAAATCAGATGCTGATTACAGAATATACAAATGAATGGACAAAAATGTGTGATGGTGCACAGTGGTGCAGGTGGTGGAGCCTCTGCCTCCCAGTGCCAGAGACCCAGGATCAACCATGACCTTGGGTGCTGACTGTGTGGAGGTTGCACGTTCACCCTGTGACTGTGTGGGTTTCCTCCGGTTTCTTCAAGTATTCTAAAGACATGCAGTTCGTAGATAATAAAATGGCCCTTATTGTGTAGGGTATGGATACGAAGGGGAGATAACATAGAAGTAGTGTAACTGATGGTTGGCATGGACACAGTGGGCTAAAGGGGCTGTTTCCATGATGCATCTGGGCAATAAATCAATCAACAGCCCACTTAGGTGAGCAGTGTGATTGGTGAAAAACAAGGAGTATATTGCAGTTACTTCAATTCATTAACTATGCTGATGTGCAGACCTGCTCTCATTCTCCATAAGCAGAGAGTCGAGAGTCAAGACATTGTCATACCTGTGTGTTCCAGATAGGACAATGAAATTATTTCTTGCAGCAGCACAACAGAATATGTAAACATAGTACACTGTAAGCAATGTAATAAACGAGAGAGAAATAAAAAGTGCAGTGTGTGTAGATATACACATACTCACTAATACATACATATATATAGCATACACACGTACACACAAAAAAAACTCCAATAATAGTGCTATAGTAACAATAATAGTCTCTGTACTTCAGCGCTTATTTGAGGTTGTAGTGTTTAATTCGAATGGCTGCAGGGACGAAGCTGTTCCTGAACCTGGACGATGCAGTTTTCAGGCTCCTGTAACTTTTTCCCGATGGCAGGGGTGAAATGAGTGTGTGGCCACTAACTGCCATTCACGCTAAGCTTGAAATAAGGCATTCTCCCTGGAACAAACTTTGGGCAAGATGGAAATATTCCTGAACAATCAACCAGCTTCTTAGACTTAGTACATACTACACTACAGCACATGAACAGGCCCTTCAGCCTGCAATGTATGTGACGACATGACGAAGCCGAAGATCTCGGAGAAAACCCATGCAGGTCATGGGGACAACGTACAAACTCCATACAGACAGCACCCGTAGTCGAGATCGTACCCGGGTATCTGGCGCTGCATTCACTGTAAGGCAGCTATTCTACCGCTGCGCCACCGTGTCGCCTATTATTAAGATTTAGTTCGGGATATGCTGAGAACAGAAGATTTTAATTTTGGTGGTCATGCCCGTTGTTTGAAATGTACCTTATTTTACATGTACATTTTGTGCACCTTTTTTGGGGATGTCTGTGTATTTCACTAATTTAAATGCTCCCTGGGTCTAATATGCACGGGTTATGCTGTAAGCCACCCAATATTCAGCACTAATTGAAGGATCATATGCACATAAATCGCAGAACGGTGTAAAAGCACTAGGGTGATAGTAGTGAGTGGTTTTACACTTCTCTGATAGCGAGGGCTTGCTTTCGTGCAAGGCGCTGAAATAGGGCAGAATCTAATAGATTCATATATGGTCATTAAACGGAGAGTCCTTCGAGAGACCAGTACTCCACACTTTGTAGGAGATTGGGCAGGTGGTCCCAAATGTCAATTGGGAACACTTTGGGAACAATGACCACAATTCTGTATGTTTAAAGATGGTTATCAGAAAGGATAAGTGTAGTTTTTGAATTAAAGTCCTGAATTAAGAGGGAGCTGATTTCAGTTGAATCAGATATAACGGTGAATATAAATAGATCTATCCGAGGTTTTATGGGGAGCAAAGTAAGACATTGCTGGAGCAGTTACTCTGACTGGAGTATCAACGGAGTACTGCAAGGGGCAATGGGAGCATTGTTGTATTAGTTACATAAATGGCTTGGATGTGAACGTTGGTGGACCTACTGGTGGAGCGGAAATTGGTGGCTACTGGATAGCGAAGGAGAGAGTATGGAAGGATAGAAAGGTGCGTGGATCAGCTGCTAAGTTGAGAGGACCACTGGCAGATAGAACTTTATCAGGACATAAGAGAGCATCAATTTTGGGATGGACAAATAGAACAAATTGCGCCAATGACATGGGTAGAAAGGGCACTATTATAGAAGTGTGAAAACGCAAACCTCCAGATTCAGGAACAGTTTCTACCCTGTTATCAGGCAGCGAATCATCCGACCACAACTGGAGAGCAGTCCTGAACAAAGATACTAGAGGAGCAAGATCAACTACTCCGTCGAAATTGCCTATACTGAAGTGCAGTACGCAAAGGAGCGTGACATCCGCCATTTTAGTAAGCAAAACCCGCCTTTCGTGATGCCTTTCGCAGTGTAATCAGTGTTTTGGGGGAACAGTATGTGTGATACCATAAAAATGCAGAATATATCTCATCTCTCAATTCACACATTTTTGTTATTTTTCTTTTTAAATGTTTCTGCAAGTTTCTGCCGACTAAATTGGCGCCATGACCTACTACGATTTTTAGGGTCGAGTGGTCTATCTTGCTCTGCTCTATTACCTTTGGTCCTCAACTACTATCTACCTCATTGGTGACCCTCAGACTATCTTTGATCGGTCTTTACTGGATTTACCTTGCACTAAACGTTGTTACCTTATCATGTATCTGTAAACTATAAATGGCTCGATTGTAATCATGTCTTGTCTTTCCACTGACTGGTTAGCACACAACTAAAGCTTTTCACTGTACTTCGTTTCACGAGACAATAAACTAAACTGAACTGAACAATGTTGTTTTGCTGGCACATGCTAGGGAGACTGGATAATGAAGTGATTTCTCACTGATTTGACGCCGATGGCACACGGCAGACTGTGTGGGTAGAAATGGGGAATAGCTGGAGTGGAATTTGAGAAATGGCGCTGAATTAATTGTTTCAGATTACTGCATGGCTGGAAAGGATGGGACCAGTACAGGGTCATTAAAGCAATCCCCCGTGTGCTCGGAGGAAGGTTCCCACACTGCAGAGGGATGGTATAACTGATTTACAAAGGTGCTGTGATCGCAGCAAACCTAATTTGAAAAAAGATTAAAAGGGAAGAATAAGGACACGCACAGACAAATAGCACTACAAGTTGGCAGAACTCGAGTAAGAGAAGGGATACCGTGGTACCGTGGTATATGTAGAGGAAGGACAGTACTTTCGAATCCGAACCTTTCTTCAGACGGAAAAAATGTGCCATAGTGTTTTTATTGTCACATGTGCAAACCCACAGTAAAATCCGTTTTTTACATACATTCCAGTACAGTATTAACATACCGAAGCACATCCTGGATCAGCAGGTCTGAAGAAATAGTATACTGATCCCGCGAGAAAGAGGTGCCATGTTTTGGCGTCATTTTTAAAGTCCAGTCCCTCTAGTTCTGATGAGCGGTGCCCGATCCAGGCGATCCCCAGGCTGCTGCGAGCCTTCACCCATCGGCATCCAGGATGCGATATCCCTCTCCTCGCCCGTCCACCTTTGTGCCCAAAGGGGCGCCTCTCGCAGCCGACCTAAAGTGCACAATAGGCCAGAACCCGGTTGCCTCTCCTACCGGTCTAGCGGCTGGTCCTGCGGCCGGCGGCTTCCTCCTTGCCGATAACGGTACACCGGATCCCACAACCGCTAACCGGCTCGGCGGCTTCCCGCCGTAGGCCGCGGCGTGCTGGGAGCGCCCAGAATGGATTACATGGGATGTAAATCGAAAAGAGATGGGGCTCGTTTTGAGATTCGGTTTGTTTAATTCCAACAGCTTTGTATTCTACCACGGAGTACACTTTATCTAAAGATTAATCATATCGTATCATATATATATACAGCCGGAAACAGGCCTTTTCGGCCCTCCAAGTCCGTGCCGCCCAGCGATCCCCGTACATTAACACTATCCTACACCCACTAGGGACAATTTTTACATTTTACCCAGCCAATTAACCTACATACCTGTACGTCTTTGGAGTGTGGGAGGAAACCGAAGATCTCGGAGAAAACCCACGCAGGTCACGGGGAGGACGTACAAACTCCTTACAGTGCAGCACCCGTAGTCAGGATCGAACCTGAGTCTCCGGCGCTGCATTCGCTGTAAAGCAGCAACTCTACCGCTGCGCTACCGTGTCGCCCTGTGCCAATATTTCTATTTCACTACAATACACAATCGGTAAACATGGAACAAACAGGTGGGTTCCAGGTAAACAAGATTCACGGGATATTTATGTTTCCTTTTTTAAAATAGTATAATAAAGAGGAGGCGCATTTGACTGGCTTTGAAAGGAATACGAAAGGTCTAGTTTAGTTTTGCTTGCTATCCAGTCAGTGAAAGGACTATACATCGTTATAACCAAATCGTCAAAAATGTACAGGTACAGGATAAAAGGAATAACGTTTAGTGTGAGATAAAGTCCGGTAAAGTCCGATTAAAGGTGGTGTGAGGGTCCTCAATGAGGTTAGTGGTGGGTCAGGATCGCCCTGCCGGAGGATGGTTCATTTACTTTATAACAGCTGGAAAGAAACTGTCCCTGAGTCTGGGGCTGTGCGCTTTCACACTTCTGTACCTCTTGCGTGATGGGAGCGGGGAGAAGAGCGAGTGATCGGAGTGAGACACGTCCTTCATCATAATTGGTGTCCTTGCCGAGGTAGCGTGAAGCATAAATGGAGTCAATGGAAGGTAGGTTGTTCTTTTTTGCGTGACGGTCTGGGCAACGTCTCTGCAATTCCTTGCTGCCTTAGATGGAGCTGTTCCCGGAACATGCTTTGATGCATCCTGTGAAAATGCTGTCTGAGGTGTATCTAGATGTTGGCGAGAGGCGTTGGAGACATGCCGAACATCCTGAGCTTTCTTGGGAAGTAGAGGCGTGGCTATGCTTTTTTTGGACATTACATGGGTATGACTAGTCCAGGGCAAATAGCTGCCGATATTTACTCCGAAGAAGTTGAAGCTTTCACCTGTTTCCACAGCGCCGCCGCCAATGTAGAATAGATGTGTACCGGGACTGTACACCGCTTCGCTTTCTGAAGTCATCACAGGTTTTATTTCGGCACAGTGCTCAGGAATAAGAATGTCTTCAAAGCAGATATACTTTGAGGAGGAATGAGGGATATTCCAGACACTTCCGCTCCGCAGACGAGCGGCTGCGGAATCGGCAGATAATATATGGAATATATTTGACCATTAGATGAACTGAGACGAGTTTTCGGCGCAGGTTAAAACAAGAGTCAGCAGGTGACAATCACGGTATAAAGGGCTCTGATTCTGTGATGACTCGTGCTCATTGAGTCACTTTCTGTTGAAGTTAGGAGCTGCGGTTATGTGAAGGAATAGAGACAACGGCGACGTTATAATCGCCAGACCTCGTGTTACATCCGCACCAGTTTCAGGAGATTACTCAAAAGCCGGGTTACATGGCTAATCGCGTTCTTCACCTCCTCTCTGAATTTTTTCTGTGTCATTCCGTAGATACACGTGTTGGCGCAGGAGTTGACATACATAAGGAGGACACCCACCTCATAAGCGATATATGAAGGACTCATATGATTTCCATCGGCGCCACTGACAGTGACTCGAGTGCAGACGAAGGTCACAGTTTCTGTTGTCCACAGCAGTATATAGACGCCGGACACAGTGAAGAGTAAAACGATGGATTTACGTCGATTCTCCGTCTCAGTGTCATTGCCTTCCCGCCCTTTCAGCCGCCGGCGGACCCTGCTGGCCGCGACGACGTTCCTGACCGTCAGTCCGTTGAAGAATAGGATGAGAAGGAAAGGGAGGAAGGAGAGAGAGATGCTGCATATCCAGGAGAACATGACCCACCAGATGGAGGTCAGATAGGCGGCTTTGGGCCGGCACCCCCAGTTCACATTGTCCCTGGTGAAGAGTGGCTCGTACATGAACTGAAAGGGGATGTACTTGATGCAACTCAGCGCGCACAAGGACACAATGACCGTGACGGCCGTCCGATCCGTGCAGTATGTGAGCCTCAGCTTCGGGCAGCAAATGTTGACAAAGCGGTCAAAGGTAAAATATACGGTTAACCAGACGGAGTAGTCCAGGGTGACGATCCGCAGGTAAACGTCGGAAGGACAAACTGCGCTGAGGGAGAGGAAAGAGTTCGGGTTGTAGTAACCGTAGATTCCTTGCAGCAACACGTGAAAGATGACCACCAGCAGACCGGACATTGCCATCGCCACCATGTAACGCGTGATTCCTTTGGTGAGACCACACTTTCCCCGGCACAGGATCGCAGCCGTCAGTATGTTCGCTAGAGGAAGCACAGAACACTTCTGTAAAATTATTTAAACAGAGCGACCTATATAATAGAACTAATGTGTCTGCGTTGAGTGCGAGGCCCTCAATGCAGATGTGTCGCCGAGGCAACCAAAAAGAAAGACAGTTCGTTCATTAGTGAATGGGATGCAAAAACAGTAGAACACGTTGCTCGACCTGTTGTACTTGGGTTTCGCTTGATTGTATTTCTTCAGTTTAGTTGGGAGATACATTGCGGACACAGGCCCTTCGGCCCACCTGGTCCGCGCCAACCAGCGATCCCGCATATTAACACTATCAGCTTAGCACACTACTTAACACTATCAGGATATTTTTTACATTTACCAAGCCAATTAACCTACATACCAGTCCGTCTGTGGAGTGTGGGAGGAAATCCAAGATCTCGGAGAAAACCCGCGCGGTCACGGGGAGAACGTACAAACTCCGTACAGACAGCTAAGCAGCGTGGGTAAGGCTAAGCAGCGCCTTTACCACCTTAGACATCTGAGGAAATTCAGAGTGTCGCTGAGGATCCTTCATTGCTTCTACTCTGGGGCTGTAGAGAGCATCCTGTCCGGCAACATTACAGTCTGGTTTGGGAACAGCTCTGCCCAGGACAGGATGGCCCTGCAGAGAGTAGTGCGTTCGGCAGAACGCACCATGGGAACTACAATCGTCCCCCTGCAGGACCTATACATCAGGAGGTGCAGATCCAGAGCAAGCAAGATCATGAGGGACCCCTGCCACCCCAGTAACGGACTGTTCCAGATGCTACGGTCAGGCAAACGCCTCCGCTGTCACGCTGTGAAAACGGAGAGGATGAGACGGAGCTTCTTCCCACAGGCCATCAGGACTGTCAACTTTGATAACCCCAGAGACTAAATTTTTGTCGACACTTTTTGTGCTATGTTTAGTAACTTATTAACTTTATTTATATGCTGTAACTGTAATTCTTTTTGTGCACAACCCGCAGGCATTGCCACTTTCATTTCACTGCACATCGAGTATGTGTATGTGACAAATAAATTTGACTTGACTTGACTTGACTTGACTTGACATCAGCCGTAGTCGGAATTGAACCTGGATCTCCGGCGCTGTGAGGCAGCAACTCTACCGCTGCGCCACCGCGCCCCCTACTGTTTGCGTACAGTATTATATGCTCTGTTTGGATAGCGTGCAACACAAAGCTTTTCACTGCACTTTGGTACAGTGTTTCTTTGTCCACGGAATGAGTCTGCCCCAGTACCTGACCCAAACGGCAGCATTAGGGTCAAAAATATTGTTCTTGTTGTTAAAAGAGCGGCACAGTGGCGCAGCTCGTAGAGTTTCTGCCGCACAGCGCCAGACACGTGAGTGCATGTGAAAGTGAGATGGCATAAACATAGTGTGAATAGATGATTGATGTACAGTGGGTCGATGTTGCATCTCGAAACTAAACTAAAGTTCTTACAACGCGTAGTTGTTGGTTACCGGTTACATGGTGAGTCAAAATGAACAGTAAAGGAAAAATCCTATTTAATTTCGTCTTCGAATAATGTAATCTATGTATTATTTTAAATTGTATTAAGGAATGTCTAGTATTCAATGAACATTGATGTATATGTTGTAAGCTTTCATCCCATATATCTTGCATTATAAATTGATTCAATTCGTCCTCCCATGCTCGTCTATAAGATTCTGATGACGGAATGTCAGTGTCAAGGAGAGTATTGTAAATAAAGGATATTAATTTATTTGAGTTATAATGTCGATTCAGGCATACATCAAGTGTTTCTGGACCTCTAAACTTATATTCTTGCATGTGTGATTTTACATAATCTCTAAGTTGTAAATATCTAAAATAATTATTAACATGTAATCCGTACTTCTGCTGTAAATCCTGAAAAGAAAGAAAAGTTCCCTTATGATAAAGATCTCCCACCCTTTTAATTCCATAACTTTTCCATTGAGCAAATCCTCTATCTAAGACAGACGGTTTAAAAGAGGGATTATTCGCAATAGGAAGGAAAACAGATAATTTACTCAATTTTAACGTGAGCTTTAATTGTTTCCAGGTACGGATAACACTGTGTATAATGGGATTACCTCCATATGTTTTTTTATTTAAATTTATTGGAGCTAAGAGGATCGCACCAATATCGAATGGTAAACAATCCTCTTTCTCCATCTTTAACCAATCCGGTTGTTGATCAGAATCATCCAACCAGCAGGTTATATTTTTAATATTAACCGCCCAATAATAAAATAAAAAGTTAGGTAAAGCAATTCCTCCATTAATTTTAGACTTACATAGATGTCTTTTATTTATTCTATGAGTCTTGTAGTCCCAAATAAAATTAGTAACAATTGAATCAATTTTTAAAAAAAACTTTTTTGGAAGATAGATCGGAATTGCTTGAAATAAGTATAGTAGTTGTGGAAGAAAGATCATCTTTATAGCATTACTACGACCAACTAATGATATAGGAAGTGTTTTCCAAAATTGGATATTTCTGTGTAATTTAGTGAGTAAAGGAGGAAAATTTAATTTAAATAAAGAAGTATATTTCCTAGTCACGTAAATTCCAAGATATTTAAACTTTTCATAGGCAATTTTAAAAGGAAATTGTTGAAGTATGGCCGGATTATGCTCCATTATTGGCATAATTTCACTTTTATACCAGTTAATTCTATAACCTGAAAATGAACCAAATTGAGTTATGAGATTTAATAAATTCGGAATGCTTAATAAATTCGGAATGTCAATTTCAAGAAGCTAATTTAACTCATATTTTCGTAACTTGTATAAAAATGCAAAACTTCTGGTTGGAGATTTTTAAAATAGTTTCTAAAGTCATTAATAAAAAATTAGATATGGACCCAAAATTAATTATATTAGGATTATCAGAACATACTACAAATTTTACAGTAAGTCAGGTACATTTTCTTGATTACAGTCTAATAACTGCGAAAAAATTGATACTTAAATTTTGGAAAAAACCAATAACCCCCACAATTAAAATGTGGACTACGGAAATGACAGAGACCCTGCATTTGGAAAAAATAATCGACAAACCTGAGTTGTTTTTAAAAATATGGTCTCCATTTATTAGAAAAGTAAATGGGTTTGGCACAGGACTAAAATAAAAAATTTAAATTAAAAGTTGAAACTTGAGTTAGGGGTTGGATGTACAACTGTGGTTATGGTCTCCCGGATCTACTCCCTTTAATTTTTATTGTTAGATCCCTTTTTTTTAACCCTCTTACTCTCTCTCCCCAAGTTTATAGTTTTTTTTTTTTTTTTTTACTTTCTCTCTTCAAAAAATTAAAATTGAAGCTATGTAAGAACTTTGTAACAAATGTGTTTTTTCTTATTTCTATCTGTACATATGCTTTTCAAAAATAAAAAATATTTAAAAAAAAATAATAATAAATTTTTAAAAAATGAACAGTAAAATGGCAACATCGGTGGAGAGAGAGAGGCGGGATTTAATATTTCAGGAAAATGTTTATTCGGCGGACCTCCTGAAAGTTGAATCGAACGTTGTTTAACTGGCAGAGAAGAATGAGCGTTGGTGGGAACACTGCTGTGGGCATTGTGGCGAGGACCCCTTAGAATGGGAGCGAAATGGGGAGGTGCCGAGTGAGAGAATAACTCGCTGAATGGCAACAAATGGCAAATCTTTGCACATAAGAGAGAGACAAGAGAGAAAAGGCGAGAAATGCAGACAGAAAGATAGAGTGAAACTGAGTTAGAAATAGAGAGATAGTGACATAAAGAGACGAGATGAAAATAGACATACAGGGAGACTGTAGGGACTACAGGGAGACTGGCAGAAGCAGGGATAAGAAAGAGGAAGGTAAAAAGAGACCGAGAGAAACACACAGTGAGAAAGATATATATATATATATACATATATATATATATATATATATATATATATAGAGAGAGAGAGAGAGAGAGAGAGAGAGAGAGAGAGAGAGAGAGAGAGAGAGAGAGAGAGAGAGAGAGAGAGAGAGAGAGAGAGAGAGAGAGAGAGAGAGAGAGAGAGAGAGAGAGAGGCAAAACATGGCGAATGTATGCGCAGAGGCAGATAGAGAAAGATGGAAAGAGAACCAGAGACACAGAGGGAGATAGACCGAGACCGAGCGAGGGAGAGAAAAGATAAAATAGAGACACAGAGAGAAAAAGAGAGAGCGGGAGTAGAAAGTGCCTGAACCGCTGAGGTATTCCAGCACTGTGCATTTTGAAACTATTCCCTTGGCTGCTGGGACGAGAACGTCTGCAGTTTCATTTCAGAAAGACCAGCGAAATTGTAGAGTGCAAACGGCAGGCAGAGAGTGGAAGAAGCATTGGGGATACCGTGGCAGAAAGGTAAATCATCGGTAACATTGGGACTGAGCAGCAACGCGTTGATCAACGTGGCCGGACTTACCAGGGAAGCCAAACACCGCCAGAATTGGATAAGAAATCTCCTTCACGTACAGAATCAGAGCCCGCCCCATCGTGGAATAGTCGTAGTGGAGACAGCGAACTCGGTGACACAATGGAGCAAGGAGCGCCGCTGGGATACCCATTTATATCAGCGCCAATCCTCCAGTGGATTTAAGGACGAACCGTAACAATGACATTAATCACAAGCTCCTGAACAAACATCTTTTCACCCCCTGATAAATTAATCAATTCTAACTATCTCTCGGTGGAGGAATGCTTGGTGTGAAAAAAATAATATGTAGAGAGGGGGGGGGGGTGGAGGGGGGACGACTTTTTCTCACCCGTCCTTTGAACCAAGGTCAATGTGCTGGGCTTTTACTGGGACATTTTCAAGACTCGGAAATCCGAGATATGATCCTGGGTAGCTTACAACCCAAGGCGATGAACATTGATTTCGCCAGTTTTAGTGACCCACCCCCCCCCCCCCACATCCCCCATCCCACCTTGTCAGCCAGCAGAATGACCTCCGGCCACCGCGTGAAGCAGTATACCACCGTGAGGAGCTGGGTGACGCCGCGGGACGGGGGAAGTGGGCCCACGATGTCCACGTGGATGTGGTCAAACCGCCGGCGCGGTACCCCGAACTCCTGGATGGATCTTGACCATCTGGAATGGAATACAGGACCGGGCCCAGTGACCAGCCTGCTTGCTCAGGCCGTGTCACATGAAACGGGCGGCCACTAAAGCTGTCATCGCCCGGCTGGAAGGGTGCGCCAGCCCGTGGATGACGTAGAAAACTCTTCGGCGCCAGGCGGCAGGGACGATGGGCCGTGGCTGACCAGACGATACATCGCACAGTAACGTTGCCTCCACTGGACCAAACGGCACGTCCTCCAGCCGCAGTCCAGAGATGGCAGTCCGGTAGGCAGACATCTCGCTGTCTTCCAGCTGAGCCACTGCCAGGGCGGAGTAATCGATGCCCGGGGCCACTTCCAGGACGGCATTGATGGCGGGGCGGGACAGCACATCGGCGACACGGTTCTCCTTCCCCTCAATGTAGCGGATGGAGGTGGTGAACTCCGACACGAACGCCAATTGGCGCTGCTGCCGAGCGGACCACGGGTCGGACACCTTGGCAAAGGCGAACGTGAGGGGCCCGTGGTCGGTAGAGGCCGTAAAGGGTCGACCCTCCAGGAAGTAACGGAAGTGTCGTACCGCCAGGTACAAGGCGAGGAGTTCCCGGTCGAACGCGCTGTACTGTCTTTGGGTGTTGTTGAGATGCTTGGTGAAAAAAGCCAGGGGCCGCCAACACCCGTCCGTGAAATGCTCCGGAGACGTCCACCGTCAGTGCGGTCGGGGCCTCCTCCTGCGGGTGTACCAGCATCGTCGCCCGTGCGAGGGCCTCCTTCGCACCGTCGAAAGCGGGCACGGCCTAGTCGTGCCACTCTACGGCCTTCCGCCGACCCGCCAATGGCCGCGTTATTCGGGCCACAGTGGGCACAAACCGGTGGTAGAATGCGACCATCCCCACGAACTCCTGCAGACCACGCACAGTAGAAGGCCGTGGGAACTGGCGGACGGCATCCACCTTTTCCGGGAATGGAACTGCACCCTGTGGGGTCACAGGAAGTCGATGGACGTGAGTCCAAACCGGCACTTCTCCAGGTTGATGGTCAGGCCGTGGTCGTTGAGCCGCTGATAGAGCTGCCGGAGATGTGCAATGTGCTCCTGTCGAGAGCGGCTAGCCACAAGGATGTCATCCAGGTACACAAACACGAACCCGAGGCCGCGGAACACCCACTCCATGAGGCGCTGAAAAGGGCGTTTTTAAGGCCGAAGGGCATCCGAAGAAATTCGAAAAGGCCGAATGGAGTGATTATTGCCGTCTTGGGCAAGTCATCCGGGTGGACCGGGATCTGATGGTATCCCCGCACCAAGTCCACTTTAGAGAAGAATTTGGCCCCTGCCAAGTGCGCGCTAAAGTCCTGTATGTGGGGGACGGGATACCGGTCCGCGGTCGTCGCGTCGTTGAGCCGCCGATAATCCCACAAGGCCGCCAGCTTCCGCTCGCCTTAGGGACCATGTAGAGCGGGGAAGCCCATGGGGTGTCGGAGCGAAGGACAATTCCCATGGCTTCCATGGTGCGGAACTCTTCCCGGGCGATGCGGAGTTTGTCTGGTGGAAGCACGGGCATGGAGCGGCGGGCCGGAAGTCTGGACGCTGTCCCACAC
>NC_135971.1:33763990-33966490 GCF_053455715.1 Rhinoraja longicauda
CCATACATAATGGTACTGGAGGGAGAGGGGTTTTACGGGAAGGCAGGACGAGAGGTGATCGGGACAAAGTCTGGTAAGTTATAGGCGGAGTTAGGTGAAAGAGGGGTTAAAGGGGGGAGGGGCTTAATCGGAAATGGTTGTACTAAGGCCAGAGATGAAAAGGACAAAAATGTGTGACATAAGGAGAAAAGGATTGGTGGGGCTATGGGGCGTGTTGTAGAGCAGAGGGATCGAGGAGCGAGGGTTCCTTGAAGTTCCTTCAAGGAGTGCATGGTTCCTTGATGTTGTAGTCGCGGGTACATAGGGTGGTCATAGTTTTTGTCACATTGGCCTTCATCAATCAGAGTATTTACTATAGACGTTGGGAGGACATGTAGTTGTGTAACATCTTTGTGAGGCTGCATTTAGAGTATTGTGTTCAGTCCTGGGCACTATGTTACAGGAACGAAATTGTCAAGATGGAGTGGGTACAGGGAAGATTTACGAAGATGTTGCCAGGACTAGAGGGTCTGAGCTAAAGGGAGAGGTTGGGTAGGCTGATAATCTATTCCTTAGAGCGCAGGAAGACGAGTTATAGACGTGTTTCTATTTATTAGAGGGATAAATCGGGGAGACGCAGCGAGTTTCTTGCCGAATCAAGGACCAGAGGACATAGTTTTACGGTAAAAGTGGAAAAGACGTAACAGGAATCGGAGGGGTATCTTTGTGCGACAAAATGTGGTGGGAGTAGGAAACAAGCTGCCAGTGGCGGTAGATGAGGCAGTGACTAACCCAACGTTTAGGAAACAGTTAGACAGGTACGTGGATAGGATACGTTTGGAGGGATAGAGGCCAAACGCGGGCAGGTGGGACTACTGTGTTTGGGACAAGTTAGCCGGTGTGGGTAAGTTGGGCTGAAGGGCCTGTTTCCACGCTGACTCTATGACTCTAAGGATAGGTGTATTGTGAAGGCTGAGGGTGGTATTTATTTGGAAGGCGATTGGGAAGTGAGGTGGAGGCGGGAAACGGGAAATGTGTGCGCATTGTGTTGGCGGACAAGAAAGCGAGATGAAAGCATGTTGATTGAGGATATTATGCAATACAAAGTTATACAATAGCGGCGGCCGGCACTATCCCAGCATGCAAAATTGGTGCAGGACGAAGTCATTTGGCCCTTCGAGCCAGCACCGCCTTTCATTGTGATCATGGCTGATCTTCTACAAACAGTAACCTGCCTTCTCCTCATACCCCTTGATTCTGCTCGCCTCTAGAGATCTATCCAACTCTTGTGGAAGAATAAAGCGAAGGGCAGCGTCACATCTCAACTCTGGTTCCAGACCGCTGTCGCGCCAGTTTCATTGGGTTACCAATAACCCCAGTTAAATATTTAACTGCGTTTTTCACTTCCTGTCTGAACATACTCTGGGTCATCCCATAGATACAAGTGTTGGCACACGAGCTGATGAGCATGAGCACGAGCCCACTTCATTGGCGATGTAAGAGGGGCTTGTGTGATCCCCGCCCACGAAATTCACAGTTACCCGAGTGGAAATGTAGCTGACAGTTGACGTTGTCCACAGCAGTATGTGCGCGCCGGACACCGTGAACAGCAAAACTATGGACTTGCGCCGATTCTCCGTCTCAGTGTCCTTGCCATCTAGTGCTTTCAGGCGCCGGCGGACTCTGCTGGCCGCAACGATGTTCCTGACCGTCAACCCGTTAAACAATAGAACTAGAAGGAAGGGGAGGAATGAGAGAGAGATACTGCACATCCACGAGAAAGCCACCCACCAGATGGAGGTGAAGTAGGCGGGTTTGGGTCGGCACCCCCACTTGACATTGTCCACTGTGAAGCGTGACTCGTACATGAAGTTAAAGGGGATGTACTTAATGCAGCACAGCGCGCACATGGACACGATGACCGCGGCGGCCGTCCGATCCGTGCAGTAGATGAGTCTCAGCCTCGGGCAGCAAATGCTGACAAAACGGTCAAAGGTGAAGGACACGGTTAACCAGACGGAATAGTCCACGGTGACAATCCGCAGATACACATTAGAAGGACAAACTGCGCTGAGGGAGAGGAAGGAGTTAGGGACGTAGTAAATGTAGATTTCCCGGAGTAACACGTGGAAGATTATAACGAGAAGGTCGGAGATTGCCATCGCCACCATGTAACGGGTGATTCCTCTGGAGAGCCCGCACTTTCCCCGGTATAGGATCGCAGGTTTCAGCACGTTCGCTGAAGGAAGGACAAAAATGCAATGGAATTAATATCTGAATGGAACCACTAATTTAATGGAATTGAGATTAGGGTTGGAGGCTGCAAGAAAGCATGAGGGGATCAGATACGATGAATGGGCAAGAGCCACGTGACATCGAGTTAAAGTAGAGAATAAACGGGGCAATGGGGTAAAATGTATTTTACTGAAGAGTTGTAACGGACTGCAGGTAGACCCAAATGCAGCACACGGAACCAAGGAAGTAGTTTTAGAATGAGCTTTCTTTCTACCTGCACGTGGTCGGGGGCAGAAGACTGAGGCGTTCACCAGGGCTACGACGAGGAAAGAAGGTCGGGAGCAGGCTGGGTCGGCAACGGGAAATCAGTCCAAGAGAGAATGCTGGAGAGTCTTGCATGAGGGCTAAGAACAATCTGGCAAAGAGTGTGTGTGCAGGAAGGGTTTATATGCTAGCTTGATTGGTGATCTGGAGCAGGTGAGTGAACAGGTGAGGGGAGTTGGCTTAACGTAGTGGGCGTGGCTGGCAGGTGAGTGAACAAGAGTCTTGTGACAAGAGTCTTATTCCACTGTGACAAGAGTCTTATACCACGAGTCCGTTTTGGGTGGAATGGAGAGTACAGAACCGCACGATCTTGTGAAAGGATAAAGCGATGGTCGGCGTCACATCTCAGGTCTGGTTCCAGCCCGCTGCCGCGCCAGTTTCTTGGGTTTACTAATAACCCCGGTTAAATATTTAACCGCGTTCTTCACTTCCTGTCTGAACATACTCTGGGTCATCCAATAGATACACGCGTTGGCACACGGGCTGATGCGCATAAGCAAGGGACCTATTTAATATGAAGCTTTTCCACAGGTGGATTTAGGGAACGGGCAGGTAGATTAGGTATTTTTAGGTAGATAATAAAACAAAATTTAAAACACATTTGGGCGTATTCGCACGTTTGCGAGAAATATGAGCGAACGCGTTCCATGAGCGAACGCGTGCAAATGGGACGAGTGTAGATGGGGCTTCTGGGACGGCATGAACACATTGGATCGAAGTTTCTGTTTCGGTGCTGTATGACTTTATGAATGATAACAATCAACGAGACGGATCACAAAAGTTGCTCAATTGGAGTTCAAAGCGTTCATTGCCGCACGTTATTCAATACCAATTTTCACAGGCAGAGTGATTATATCAGGTTCATTTAAAAGCAGCGTAATCATGTCGCCAGTCCCAAAATACTAGTGAAACAGCAATGAATGGTCATCAATCTGAAAGTAAAACTGTTTATTTGCACCACAAGAAAAAGCCTCTAAATCTTCTGGAAACAGCTTTAGGTCCAATAACTCAATCTGAAAAAATCTCACGCGTTAGCTCCAAGACTCATCATGTGGACTGACGGTGACCATCGGAGATTGAAGAGATGATGTTTGATCTGAAATACCATCCCGTGATCTGCCCCTTTTCTGTTTTCTAGCACATACTATTTCAATTTCAGGTTTAATTAAACCACCTCAATTTCTCCTTGTGCGCTTTAAAAACATTTTTGTTTCGTTGTCAATCAAAATGGCAAGCAGGGAGAAAACGCAAAAGAGTTGGATAACTGAAATGGGAAAGTTATTGCTGAAAATACTCGGGCTGCATCAGACCGAGAGTGAGACAAGATGCAACATTTCGATTGAACTTGTTTTACGATGCAGTGAAGAGGGTGGCTTTGGAGAGATGTAAGTGGTGCCTGCGTTGACAACCAACAAGGGAGCCCGAATAGACGGAAGCCGCTGTGCTGTCTGAGCGAGGGTGAAGGTTTATTAAAGGCTGGTTATAGTGGAGGACGACAGTACACAGAAGGCAGATTAAGGCTCCTTCATCTACAATCAGCGGCACCATCACCACGTTGGCCTTTTGTCTCACTTGGTCACTAACTTGTACCCCACATCCACCGCTCGCCTATAAGTCAACACTCAACTTCAATATGTTGGAAGCGCGAATAACTGCAGACGCTGGAGTAGCTCACCCGGTCATGGGATCTGAAGAAAAATCTTGCCCCGAAACGTCGGCTATCACTGTCCGGCAGAGGTGCCGCATGACCCGCTGACTTACTCCAGTACTTTATGATCCAATGTAATGTTCTCGGTCTTTTCGCAAACACTTCAATGCCTCCTTCTCCGACGCTACAGACCCATGAGCCCCACCATCCTTGAATTCTGACCTCTTGAAAAACTCGTCAGTTTAGTTATTCCAATATTCCGTTCTTTGGAGAGCCAAGTTCCCGTTTGTCCGCATTTACGACGCTGCTTTCATTCAACCCGCTGTCCAATCGTTGCACGTTTATCCGAATATCTTCTACTCTGTTGCCTGTCCATTTGATTGTGCATTGCGACGCTACTGCGATACGTACTCCAGTGATTTGGCTGTACTGATCGGACTACAGTTTGTTGGTGATTGCAGGGGATTACTAAACAGACCGTCAGAGTACTCACACCCTTTAGAGTTGAATCAGACCAGCAACGCATTAAGCGACTCAATCACAGCTTACCAGGGATACCAAACGCCGCCAGGATCGGAGAGGTGATTTCATTGACGTACAGAATTGCTGCCCGTCCCATCTGGAAGAGTCCCAATGTCGGCGTTAAGTTCGGGGAACACAATTGAGCTACAGCGCGGTTCAGATGTTCATTTATACTCCCGCCAACTCTCCAGTGGGGTCCGGGGAATGACGGAAACCAAATATTAGTCACACTCTCTTGAACAAACACGTTTCTTTCCACACAATATGAAGTAATCTCACCTATCCCTCGGTGGAGGAATGCTTAATGTAGAAAGTGTAGATTAATGTATCGCTCTCGATTCAAGTTACAACGTGAAGGGCCTTTGCCGGGTCAGGACTCACTTGGTTCACGTGGCGAACGGCAGAGCTGATGTTGGAGGACGTTAACACATTCAAATCCGAAATATAACCCACCATTTATAACATGCGTATCCACAGAAAAGGGAACGGGATAAAAGACAATGGTCTGCTTAAATTGTATTTCTAATTCAAATGTTAATAATCAGTATTGGAATTCAACGAATCAGAGCGTGAAACTTACGCGGTGGGAGTAATGCCGCCCAAATCGAAGTTCGACTTCGAGACGTGTCACAGTCGTCAATATATTTATTGTTCCTGGTAACATCGCCTGGTTAAAGCTATGTTTTGACCATTTCAAGAAAAGGAGTCACATTTTAGTTCAAAAGCAAAACAAACCCAATGTGGTAGGTTTGAAATCAAAATAGAGAATGACTAATACATATTCAACTGATCGAGCACCATCTACGCAGCGAAATGAGATTTCAAGTTGAATATTTTCCATTCTGTAAAAGGATAGTGAACTTTCTCCGTGCATGACGGGCCCGTTTCCAGGCTGCATCTCCAAACAAACAAAACATAACACGGTCGTGATTCACTTTAGGAACTATTCTCTTGGCCTCCAGTTAGAGGGAAACGTTCCGTTGTACACGTTTGGAGAGAAGCTGCCAAGATGTACAGAAGTTCTCAGGGGGACTTGAAATATTGACTGGGAGAGTAAGAAAGTATGGGCCGAAGGTAGGACGACTATGTGACGCCTTCGATGAAGTAGGGAGTTGAGCGCGCATAACTGAAAGTGTTGTGCTCTGAGTCTTCTGCTCAAGGTTAAGCGACCCTAGTTTACGAGGTTTGTGAAACATGTTTAGGAATTCATTCTTCGGCGGTATGTTTCTGGTCAACCAGGTAGGGTTGCTGCAAATGGTTCCGGGAAACAAGCCAAGGGGGGCGAGTGTCGCTGGAAGATGTGGAAAGAGAGGTCAAATTGCAAAGGCGTATAATATGGTGACGGAAAACAGCATGTGGTTGCAAAGTAAAAAAAATAAGATAAAAAGCAGAATGGGGTAATTCGATCATCACATCCACGTTGGATCTTTCCGGTGCAATTTAGAAACATACCGATTTCAATGCAAAGAGAAGAGGTGTGACTAAGGTTAATAGGAATGTATGCTTGACGTGGGAAATAGCATTCGAACAGTGGAAAGCCTTCAAGACGAAATTATTTCAGAAAATCCTATTTGCCCACTCATAGAGTGATAGAAACAGAGTTGCACAGCAGGTAAACAGGCCTTTAGCCGCAGCGCACGCGCGCCCACCAAGCTTCCTTCGTAATAACCACATTTGCCTGTATTGAGCCCATATCCTGTAATTTATTTCCTGTCCATGACATTCCCAATTGCCTTCTAAACGTTCTAATTGCGTTTGCCGTTGACCCTTGCTCTGGCACATATCTGCGACCCTTATCAGTTTATATACCTGTATGAGATCACCCCGCAGTCTCCAGCGCTCAAAGAAATAAAGTCAGAGACCGCAAAATCTCCCCTTATCCGTATTGCTGTCTCCCAAATGCTGCCTCCCCAACGTCTTCTACATCGGTAAGATAACGGTGATGAAGGCTAACGCACCATTAGCTTTCTTTCCAATCCTGTCTACCTGTGACTCCACTTTCAGCGAACTGTGTACCAGCGCTCCAGATCCCCCTGTTCTACAATACCCGCATGGCCCCACATTTGATGTGAAGGTCCTGCCCCCGTTTGCCATCGAAACTGCAACTCATCACACTATCTGCATCAATTTCCATCATCCATTCCTCAACCCACTTGTACATCTGATCATTACCCTGCTGTAATTTCTGATAACCATTTTCACTGTCTGTGATACAACCTGTTTTCGTGGCGTGATTGAAAAAACATAAGATCTTCCCTCAGCCTCGTTCGCTCAAGGGTAAACAGTCGCAGTAATGAACTCTCTCCTTATAATTCAAACCCTCCAATCCAGGATAAATCCGCCTGAATACTTCCACATCCTCTCTACTTTGATTTCATCATTCTTGGATTATGGGTGGACATACTCAGGATATTGGGAAATGCAAATGATTGAAGTGTTGGTGAACAAACCTTCTAGGAGGAGCGATCACTGTTCTAATAGCTTCATGATATTTATGGATAAAGACAGTGTGGGCCGACGGGTTAACTTTTTGAATATTGGCAAAGCTAATTTTTATGGTATTGGACAATACATTGGCCAAGTGGCCTATTTGTCGGCAAAAGAAAGGCCGGTCAGCGGGATGTTCTCAAATGTTTGGTGGAAAGTGTTCAGTACATTCATCATCCTGGTAGAGTGACGGGCAAATAGATGGGAATGTGGAAGATTGGATGGCAAGAGAAATTGAGGCTCTGGCCAAGAAAAAGATGGAGACAGGTATACGAAGCTTGGACCAAGTGTATCCCTCTGGATGAGTTTGGGGAACTGAGCGGCATACTTAAGGAGGCCATGTTAACTATCGTAATCAGTCCTTGCCTTTCCCAATGCAGGTAGATCCTATGTCGCTGTAACCTTGCCACCGCGGCTATGGATTAGTAGCCTTTGGACCACTGGATTGCCCTTGCAGTCGTTTTGAAATTATGGCACAATCTTCCAATGGCTACGATGGCCAAGGAAGACAAGCAAATCTCTACCAGAGCAGAAAGAATTGCGTTGCTTGCTTCGCACAACCTCCTGGAATGCATTTGGCCAGGCCCGGAGATTTATGCATAATTATGCTTCTGAAGACCGCAAAAAACTCCTCTCCGTTAATAACCGGTGTGGCGGCGCTGCGTCTGCGGCTGTGGATCACCTGCAGTCTGCCTGTCACTTGCCCTTCCTTGTCTTATCGTTAATGTTAGATGTATGTAATAGTCTATTTTTAGTTGAGTGTTATATGCGGGGTTAGTGGGTGGGAACTTTAAAAAAAATCTCTTTCTACAACGGAGATGCGACTTCTTTTCCCTGTGGTATCTCCGTTCGCGCTGCGGCCTAACATCGAGGAGCTGGGCGGCCTCCAGCTGGGATCGACCTTGAGGGCTCCGGTCCCAGAGCCTGTGGACTTGCGCAGCTGGCTGACTTTCGGAGGCTGTGGTGGCGCTGCGATTGTGGCTCCGACTCTACTTTCGGAGGCTTCGCAGGCTTCGGCCGGGGGGCCTGTGGTCTGCGACATCTGGAGCTCGCAGGTGTCTGGTTGGCGACCGACTTTTCTGGAGCTCCAGGCGCAGCAGCTTTGTCCGCCCTGAATCGCTGGGCTTGAATCGGCCGGTTCGCAGGATCTTTCATCGCCCGGCGCGGCTCAGCCGCGGGATCTTCCATCGCCCGGCGGGGGCTTCAATATCGGGAGCCTGGAAAGCCTTGACGGAGCAGTTTGACTGCCTGACCGCGGGAGAAGCAAGGAAGAGATAAGACTTCTTTAACCTTCCATCACCGTGAGGAGGTGCGTGGAGGAGAGTCACTGTGATGAATGTTCATTTTAAATTAATGTAAGTGTGTGTTTTGTTTGCTTTTTATTGTTCTGACGGTCTGATAACGACATTTCGTTCACATTTTCTTTTTTTGAATGACAAATAAATTCATTTCAATTCAATTTAATTCAATTCAATTCGACAATATATTTCAAGACATCATCAGTCTCTTCCATGGTTCCCCTGACTTCCATGACCTGCAAACTGCACAGGGACAAAATAGGATTGTTTAGGAGCTGGGAGATATTCCGCGGCTCCATACACAGATGACTGCACTTTTATTACGTCCATTGTAACCATTTGTTCCTCATGTATTTACTCAATCACTTGGGATTTTCCTGCACCTTATCTGCCCGGAATATCTCATGTGCCCTATTTGGCTCTCCGAATTGCCATTTTAAATGCAATCCTCAATGTAACTCTCAATGGATTCACATGATGCCAGCTGCCGGTACGTGACATGTATTTCCTTGGTATCCTGACCAGAGCTTCAATATGCCTCGTCAGCTGGAGTTCTCATGTCCTGAGCACCTCGTCTTACGCTGTCGCGCACGAACAGGAACTTGCTGACCTGGAATTCTCCCTAACTCACTCTTAAATTCCTCCACCAGTCACCATTCGCAGGTCGCCGGTGTAATGCTATCAGAATTAGTCCTTCAATTTCCGTCTTTAAATGGTGGGTGAGTTCATCTTTTCATTACTATTTTAAAATTAATAGCATCATGGTAAACACAGGAGTAAGCACTCGTCCACAATGTCCTTGCCGAACATAATGCCAAGTTAAATTAATCTTCTCAGTCTTCACGTGTTCCATATGCCTCCTTTCCCCCATATCTATATGTAAATTTATAATCTAAGAACCATCGTATCTTTTCCGGCCCCACCCTCGGCAGCACGTTTCAGTCTTCATAGAACAGTGAGCAGCACAGCGCTGGAACGGCTCTGCGGCGCATAATGTTTGTGCCAAACATGATATCCCGCTGTAAGTTCTGACAGCCTTGCCCGCTGTCTACAACTCCTCCAACTCTGGTGTCGTCAGCAAACTGACTCACCAACCCATTTACATTTACGTCTCAGTCATTAATATATATATATACACACACACACGCACACGCACATATATATCACACAGCAGAGGTCCCGGCACCGACCCCTGTGGAACCTCACTGGTCACAGTCATCCAGCCAGAATATCTATTTTCCACCACAACCCTCTGTCTTCTGTGACTAAGCCAGTTCCGAATCCGTATGAACAATTCATCGTAAATTTCATACTTCTTTATTTTATGGATCAGCCTACAAAGAGGGACTTTATCAAAGGTCTTACTAATATTCACGTGTGCAACATCCACGGACCTACCTTCATAGAAACATAGAAACATAGAAAATAGGTGCAGGAGTAGGCCATTCGGCCCTTCGAGCCTGCACCGCCATTCAATATGATCATGGCCGATCATCCAGCTCAGTAGCCTGTACCTGCCTTCTCTCCATACCCCCTGATCCCTTTAGCAAAAAGGGCCACATCTAACTCCCTCTTAAATATAGCAAATGAACTGGCCTCAACTACCTTCTGTGGCAGAGAATTCCACAGACTCACCACTCTCTGTGTGAAGAAATGCTTTCTCATCTCGGTCCTAAAAGACTTCTCCCTTATCCTTAAGCTGTGACCCCTGGTTCTGGACTCCCCCAACATCGGGAACAATCTTCCCGCATCTAGCCTCTCCAACCCCTTAAGAATTTTATATGTTTCTATAAGATCCCCCCTCAGTCTTCTAAATTCCAGCGAGTACAAGCCCAGTCTATCCAGTCTTTTCTCATATGTAAGTCCCGCCATCCCAGGGATCAATCTGGTGAACCTTCTCTGTACTCCCTCTAAGGCAAGAACGTCCTTCCTCGGGTTAGGAGACCAAAACAGCACACAATACTCCAGGTGCGGTCTCACCAAGGCCCTGTACAACTGCAGCAGAACCTCCCTGCTCCTATACTCAAATCCTCTTGCTATGAATGCCAACATACCATTCGCTTTCTTCACTGCCTGCTGCACCTGCATGCTTGCTTTCAATGACTGGTGCACCATGACACCCAGGTCACGTTGCATCTCCCCTTCTCCCAATCGGTCACAATTGAGGTAATATTCTGCTTTCCTGTTCTTGCCGCCAAAGTGGATAACCTCACATTTATCCACATTATATTGCATCTGCCATGCATTTGCCCACTCGCCTAATCTATCCAAGTCACTCTGCAGCCTCCTAGCATCCTCCTCGCAGCTAACACTGCCACCCAGCTTCGTGTCATCCGCAAACTTAGAGATGTTGCATTCAATTCCCTCGTCCAAATCATTAATATACACTGTAAATAACTGGGGTCCCAGCACTGAGCCTTGCGGTACCCCACTAGTCACTGCCTGCCATTCCGAAAAGGACCCGTTTATTCCTACTCTTTGCTTCCTGTCCGCCAACCAATTTTCTATCTCCTTTGTCACCTCCTCAAAATACTCAATCAAATTAGTGCAACATGACCAGCCGTGGGTACAAAGCCATGTTGTCTATCCCTAATTAGACAATTTCTTCCAAATGGAGGTAAACAATATCTCCACGAATCCTTTTAAATAGTTTCACTGCCAGTGGCATTTGGCTTCCTGGGTTCTCTCTACTTCCTTTCTTGAATAAAAGAAGAGCATTGGCGACTCTCTAGTCCTCCGGGACATCACTTGTGGCTGGAGAATAAATAAACATCCTCGCCAGCGCTCCGCAATGTCCTCTCATGCCTCCCTCAATAACCCAGGAACGATCCAGTCGGGCCCTGGGACGTTATCCACCATAATGTTCTTCAAGAGCCTCAGCACCACCTCCATCTCAATCTCAAACTGCCTCAGCATATTTGTATGTTCTACACTGACATCACTTTCGTCCAAGTCCTCGGTTAATACAGAAGCAAAGTATTCATTAAGTACCTCACCTACATTCTCCCACACGCATAGATTCCCTCCCTTATCTTTGTTCGATGCTGCCATTTCCATTGCAACCCTCTTCTCTTTAACGTACGTATTTGGATTTTTATTCAATACGCCAAAATGTACACGACATTTCTTGGCCCTGACCCTTCTAATTGCCCGCTTGGTCGTTGACCTACTCGGTTCATATGCACGTAAGTCCCGTCTGATGACACAGTCTTAAACTGGACATAAGTAGAATGCTATGAGGATGCAGGGTGACTTGGACAGGTTGTGTGAGTGGGCAGATGCATGGCAGATGCAGGTTAACGATGGACAAATGTGAGGTTATCCACTTTGGCGGTAAGAACAGAAAAGCAGATTATTATCTGAATGGTGTCAAGTCAGGAAATGGGGAACGACAAAGAGATCTGGGTGTCCTTGTTCATCAGTCACTTAAAGTTAGTATGCAGGTACAGCAGGCAGTGAAGAAGACAAGAGGAGTTGAGTATAAGAGCAAAGAGGTCCTTCTGCAGTTGTACAGGGCCTTAGTGAGACCGCGCCTGGAGTACTGTGTGCTGTTTTGGTCTCCAAATTTGAGTAAGGACATTCTTGCTATTGAGGGAGTGCAGCGTAGGTTCACTGGGTTAATTGCCGGAATGGCGGGACTGTCGTATGTTGAAAAACTGGAGCGACTGGGCTTGTATACACTGGAATTTAGAAGGATGAGAGGGGTCTTGTTGAAACTTATAAGATTATTAAGGGATTGGGCACGTTAGAGGCAGGAAACATGTTCCCAGTGTTGGGGTGTCCAGAACCAGAGGCCACAGTTTAAGAATGAGGGGTCGACCATTTAGAACGGAAACGGGGAAAAACTGTTTTAGTCAGAGAATTGTAAATCTGTGGAATTCGTTGCCTCGGAAGGCAGTGGAGGCCAATTCTCTGGATGATTTCAAGAGAGAGCTAGATAGAGCTCTTAATGATAACGGTGTCAGGGGGTATGGGGAGAAGGCAGGAACGGGGTACTGATTGTGAATGATCAGCCACAATCCCATTAAATGGCGGTGTTGGCTCGATGGACCGAATGGCCTACTGCACCTATTGTCTATTGTCTATTTTCTATAAGCTTCCTTTTCTTCCGGGCGTAGGGGACGACCTCCTTGGTCAGCCACGGTTCCCTTAGTTTGCCATCCTGATCCCTGATCCTTACTGGAACATGCCGATCCTGCACTTTGATCAGCTGGCCTTTAAAATACTCCCACATGACATCTGCGCCTTTACCCAATAACAACGGCTCACTATCTACCGTCCCTGGCTCCTGCATAATGGTGCCGTCCAAGAACCCGACAGTCCTTGCAGGTGAGGCAGAGGTAATCTCGCACCTCCTCCAACCTCATCTACTGTATCCGCTGTTCCAGGTGTGAACTCCTATTTATCGGCGAGACCAAGCGCAGTCTCGGCGATCGTTTCGCTGAACACCTACGCTCAGTACGCCTAGACCTACATGATCTCCGGGTTGCTAAACTCTTTAACTCCCTCTTCCATTCCCATACTCCCCTGTTTGTCCTGAGCCTGCTCCACTGTCAGAGTGAGGCATAACGCAGATTGTAGGAACTGCCCCTTACATTTCGCTTGGGCAGCTTACAATCCATCGGTATGAAAGTTGACTGCTCTCACATCATAACTCGTCCTATCCCTCTCTGTCCCGCCCCCCCCCCCAATCCTAGTTCTCCGACCAGTCTGACTGTCCTCATGATTATATTGTACATAATATGCCTCGTTGTGTGCTTCCCATTGCTAACAATGAACCATTTTATATTTTCGTTGAACCACGTCGCCTTTGATCCCTCGTTTTCACACCTTACCATTCCATGTATCTCGTTTCCCTCTCCACTGAGCCCCAGTCTGAATTATCTCGACCCGAAACTTCATCCATTCTTTCCATCCAGAGATGCTGCCTGTCCCACTCAGTTACTGCCGCGTTTTATGTATATCTTTAGTGACATTTTAATCTACCTTGCCCCAATTAACTCCTTTCCCGTAACACCCGGATCCGTCCCGATTCAAATCAACCTTCGACCAGATGCACCTTAAAATAGAACTTGCTCCGCACATCTATTCTAACTCTTCATAAACCGAGAATGGATTATATGTAATATGATTCCAGAAGAACTGGGAGAGGTTCTCAGATTCACTGATTTTAATACAATGTCATTTTCTCCCAATATATTGATGTTAATATCTACATTAATCAATGCTAATAGTTCAATTTCACAACTGCGTGCAATCAGATCCAGGAAATGTGACACAAAGGACCGTGGATAAATGTTGCAGACACCCGTTACAGCGAACAGTTCAGCATCATGAACACAGCGGGACAGGAAGCCGGAGATGTGCTCGGGTTGTGTTGCCCGTAAAGGCCCAGAAACTGCTGAAACAATGAACATTAAATAGATTCAGTTGAGGTGGTGGGGGGAGAGATGGGGTGGGGTGGTGGGGTTGGATTGGCAGTTGGATGGACAAAGGGCTGAGATGAAAAGACAAAGTTTTTAAGCGACGGAAATGAGGGTAGAGGAGACGTAAAATATCAATCCAGAGCAAGGACTATAAGTGGGAGGAGACGGGGGTGGGGTGGGGAGGGGGTTGGATGGGGGTGGGGTGGGAGGGAATGCTGTATGGGAAAGGAATACACTGCTTAGTTGCACAGATGTTCAGTTCAGTTCAGTTCAGCTCAGTTTAGTCTATTGTCACGTGTACTGAGCTACAGCGAAAAGCTTTTTGTTCCGTGTTCACCAGTCAGCAGAAAGACAAAACATGATTACTATCGAAGCATTTACAATGGGGGGCTTCAAGTGTTGACTTTGAGAGCAGGATTTTAAGGGGCGAAGGCCCTTAGAACGCCCGTGACGGACGTTCGGCGACAACGGGAGTTTAGCGCGTATAACCGGATATGTTCCACCCTGAATGTTCTTCTCAAGGTTAAGCGACCCCAGCATACGACGTTTCTGAAACGTGTTTGTGAAATCTTTCTTCAGCAGCGTGTTTCTGGTAAACGTGGTAGGTTTGCCGTGATAGGTTCTTCTGAATATTTCATACCCTCTCTGGCTTAATTACATTGTTCCTTTGTAATAGCTCGATATACTCTTTGGAGCTTGGGAAGGATAAGTTACGAAAGTGTTGGCGGTCAAATCTTTTAGCGATCGCTGTGCTATTAGCTTCAGGATAGTTTTTGATCGAGACAGGTAGAACCTACCACTTAAAATTCTGAACAGGGGCAAGGCTAACTTTGATGGTATTAGAAAATAACTTGTTAAATTTGATTGGGCCAAATTGTTTCCGGGCAAACGAACGTCCGGTAAGTGAAGTATTTTAAAAGTGTGGGGGTCAGAGTGGATGACATGCATGTTCCTGTTGGAGCGAGGTGCGAAGCGGGAAGCTTGGATCACGAACGAAATTGAGGCTCTGGTCAGGCAAAAGAAGGAGGTACTGGACAGGTATAGGAAGCCGGGATCAACTGTATCCCTGGAGGAGTTTCTGGAACTGATGGGCATACTTAAGAATTCCATGCTGAATATAACCGATCAGTACTTGGCTTTTCAAATTATTGAGGACTTTTGCCATCTCCCGCGGTGTATACACAGATGAAGACACTTTTACCTCGTTTATTGGAACCCTTTATTCGTAAATTGCTAAGAGAATCCTTTGGGACTTCGCATTACCTTATCTGCCTGGAATATCTCATGTTCCCCATTTGCTCTCCGGATTTCCATCCTACGTGCATACATCCTAGTGTGTTCCGCATTACTCCCAAGGCATTCTATTGATACCAGCTGCCGATACATGACACGTATCCCCTTCTTTTCCTGTATCAACTGTACATCAACTGTACTTTGCTACATCAAAAACTGTGTTGACAATGTCACCGTCGACAAACGCATCCGGTTGTATCCCAATCAAAAACCCTGGATGACAAAGGATGTCAGGTCTCTCCTCAAGGACCGTAACACCGCCTTCAGGTCTAGTGATAGAGCTCTATACAGTGCTGCTAGAACCAACCTGAAGAGAGGCATCAAGGATGCCAAAGCGTCCTACAAGAGGAAGATTGAGGACCACTTTTCCAACAATGACCCACGGCGGGTATGGCAAGGCATCCAGCACATCACCAACTACAAGACCAGCAACCGCACGACTGCCGACGGCGACGCCTCGCTGGCAGAGGAACTTAACTGTTTCTTTGCTCGTTTCGAGGTGAAAGCTACAGTGGCAGACATAACACCCTCTCCAGCACCTGACAGCAACACCTTCACTGTGCAGGAGTATGATGTTAAGCGCGTGCTCAGAGCAGTGAATCCCAGGAAAGCTGCAGGCCCCGATGGTGTGACGGGCAGAGTGCTGAGGGAATGTGCAGACCAATTATCTGAGGTCTTCACAAAAATCTTCAACCTGTCCCTTTTAAAATCCACCATCCCTCCCTGCCTGAAGTCCGCCACAATCATCCCACTGCCGAAAAAGTCTGTCATCAGCGGTCTTAACGACTACCGTCCGGTAGCACTCACACCGGTCATCACAAAGTGCTTCGAGAGACTGGTCCTGCAGCACATCAAAGCCAGCCTCCCACCCACCTTCGACCCACACCAGTTTGCCTACAGAGCAAATAGGTCTACAGGGGATGCCATCGACACTGCTCTTCACATTGCACTGACCCACCTTGAACACCAGGGGAGCTATGTGAGGATGCTCTTCCTCGACTTCAGCTCTGCCTTTAACACGGTCATCCCGAGCAGACTGGTCACCAAACTTTCCGACCTTGGATTTTCCCAAACCATCTGCCAATGGATCAAGGACTTCCTGACCAACCGCCCCCAGACCGTCAAAATAGGCCCTCACCTCTCCTCCACCATTACACTGAGCACCGGTTCACCACAGGGCTGTGTGTTGAGCCCCATCCTTTACTCCCTCTACACTCACGACTGCGCCCCCACCCATCCCACCAACACCATCATCAAGTTCGCGGATGACACGACTGTGGTTGGACTCATCTCAGAAGGAGATGAGACAGCCTATAGGGATGAAATCCAAAGGCTGGCAGCATGGTGTTCAGTGAACAATCTGGTCCTGAACTCCTCCAAAACAAAGGAACTTATAATTGACTTTAGAAAAACCAGGGGAGATTACGACCCACTCTACATCAATGGGGTCTGTGTGGAAAGGGTACCAGCTTTCAGGTTCCTGGGTACGCACATCGCAGAGGATCTTACCTGGTCTACCAACACCATCACCACAGTAAAGAAGGCACAGCAGAGACTCCACTTCCTGAGGATCCTCAGGAAAACCAACCTGCAGGAGAAGCTCATGTTGTCCTTCTATCGCTGCTCCATCGAGAGTGTGCTGGCATACTGTATAACCACATGGTATGCCAGCTGCTCAGAAAAGGACAGGAAGGCCCTTCAGAGGGTCATCACGACGGCCCAGAAGATCATCGGCTGCTCACTGCCCTCCCTGGAGCACCTGTTCAGACTACGCTGCCTCAGTAGAGCAGGCAAAATAATAAAAGATCCATCCCACCCCGGCCACCGTCTGTTTGTTCATCTGCCCTCTGGTCGACGTTTCAGGTCGATCAAATCCCGAACAAACAGACTTAAGAACAGTTTTTACCCCAGGGCCATACGAGAACTGAACACTACCTTTGCACTAGGCAACACCGTTAAAAAATCTTGTACTTAATATAATTGTATTTAATTGTATTTATGTATTTATTTGTTTTTGCATTTATTGCATATATGTTTGTACGCACCGTCAGGATTGGCTATTTTTTAATTTCGTTGTACTCGTTGCAATGACAATAAATGAATATTATTACCAGGGCTGTAATATGAGGAAAGATTACAAAAACTGGGCTTGTATTCACTGGAGTTTAGAAGGATGAGAGGGGATCTTATAGAGTCATATAAAATTATAAAAGGACTGGACAAGGTCGATGCAGGAAAAATGTTCCCAATGTTGGGGGATCCAGAACCGGGGACACGGTCTTAGAATAAATGGGAGGCCATTTAAATCTGAGGTGAGAAGGAACGTTTTCACCCAGAGAGTTGTGAATTTGTGGAATTCTCTGCCAAAGAGGGCAGTGGAGGACAAATCACTGGATGACTTTAAGAGCGAGTTAGATAGAGCTCTGGGGGCTAGTGGACTCAAGGAACATGGGGAGAAGTTGGGCACAGGTTACTGATTGTGGATGGTCGGGCATGATCACAATGAATGGTGGTTCTGGCTCGAAGGGCCCAAATGGCCTCCCCTGCACCTATATTCTATGTTTCTATGTTCCTATGAGAGGTTGTGTAGGCCGGGACTCTGTTCCTTCGAGCGCAAGAAGATTAGGGGTGATCTTATTGTGGTTTATAAAATCACGAGAGGAATAGATCAGGTAGATGCACAGAGTCTCTTGCCCTGAGTAGGTGAATCGAGGGCCAGAGGACGTAGGTTGAAGGTGAAGGGAAATGATTTAATATGAATCTAAAGGATAACCTTTTCATACAACGGAAGGTGGATGTATGGAACAAGCTGCCGGGGGAGGTAGTTGAGGCTGGGACTATCCCAACATTTAAGAAACAGTTAATCAGTTACATTGACGGGGACAGGTTTGGTGGTATATGAACCCAGTCGTCCGGCCAAAACAATTTGGCCCTTGTCAAAGTCGCTCACGTCTTTACTCCTGCCCATTTCTCCTGCATCCAACACATCATCTTCAAGAACTGACTGTTCACTTGCTGCCTAATATATTCCACCCCTTGACAGGTGCCATTGTAACAAGATAATCAATGCTATTCACTTCGGCTGTCATTGGTCCTAATGTTTTGGCTGATCGGTGTATGTTTTGCAACATACGAGGAATTTCATTTGCCATACAATCATTGCAATAACAAGCAACAGGACACGCAAAGTACATTTTAACATGAACACCCACCATAGTGACTCCTTCACATTCCTCACTGTGGTGGAAGGCGAACAAAAGTTCAATATCTTCCCTTCTTTGTCCTCCAGCGGTCGGGGGCCTCTAACCTTCCGTTGACGGGACGATCTTGACTCCTGTCGCCGGTGGCGGGCCTTCCTCGTCGGGGCGATCAAGCTCCCGCATCAGGGGGGAATCTCAGCACCCCCGCGCCGGGCTATCTACCCCAGGTCGGGGCTTGTCGAACCTCATGCGGCTTTTGGAGCTCCCGACAGGTCTCAACCCGAGACTGCGAACTCATCGAGTTAAGTCCGCAGGCCGCGGTTAAGTCTATGGCCCCGCGGTGAGGCTCAAAGTTCACGAGGTTAATTCCCGAGATGGCGGGACTATCATATGTTGAAAGAATGGAGCGACTAGGCTTCTATACACTGGAATATAGAAGGATGAGAGGGGATCTTATCGAAACGTATAAGACTATTTAGGGGTTGGACACGTTAGAGGCAGGAAACATGTTCCCAATGTTGGGGGAGTCCAGAACAAGGGGCCACAGTTTAAGAATAAGGGGTTGGCCATTGAGAACGGAAATGAGGAAAAACATTTTCAGTCAGAGAGTTGTGAATCTGTGGAATTCTGTGCCTCAGAAGGCAGCGGAGGCCAATTCTCTGGATGCATTCAAGAGAGAGCTAGATAGAGCTCTTAAAGATAGCTGAGTCAGGGGGTATGGGGAGAAGGCAGGAACGGGTACTGATTGAGAATGATCAGCCATGATCACATTGAATGGCGGGGCTGGCTCGAAGGGCCGAATGGCCTACTCCTGCACCTATTGTCTATTGTCTATTGTCTATCCTCCAAGCCCTTCCCCTGTGTGAATACAGATGCAAAGTACTGCTTTACTTCCTCACCTACATTATCCGATTCGGCGCATAAATCTCTCCTTGATCTTTAAATGTTCCCACCTCCCCCCCCCCCCCCCCACTCCCCCCCCCCCCCCCCCCGCCATTCCCTTAGTACTAACGGACGTGTAAGAAATAATGGGATGTTCCTTAATCTGCCTCGCAAGACATTTCATGCCCCTACTGGCTGCTCTAATTGTCCGGTTGAATTTCCAACTCCCTTTATATTCCGGCAAAGCCGCCTCTGATGCCTCCTTCTTAAACCTGGCAATCTTCCTTCGTGAGCTTTTACAACACCATTCGTCACTCACTGACCCTTTCAATTGCCATCCTTATCTCTCAACCTCAGTGGGAAATGCTGATCCTGCACTTTGATCATAAGGCGTGTTGATTTCGACATATAATCTAAGGAACAATGCCTCAATTAAGTACTTTCCCCCAACATCCATACCTGTCCCTATTCAAAACACTCTTCCGCACTTTCCCCGCACATCTTCTTTAACGTTTAAACTTAGCCACTACTGACCCAAGAACGGATTACCTGTCACGTGATTCGAAAATAACTCAGGTAGGTTTACAGACACAGTGATTTTAATACAATGCAATTTTGTTCCTCAAAATATCGATGTCGATGCAAAGATTAATCAATTTAATCGTTCTATTTCACTAGAGCGTACATTTAAACCGAGGAATATAACACACGGGATCGTAGGTTAATGTTGCAGCTACCTGTTGTAGAGAACCGTTAGCTACCCAGAGCAACGCGGAGCAGGACGCAACGGCCGTGTTATACGGACACCCACAGTAAATGCACCAACAATGAATTTCGGATGGGTACAAATTCCAGACATCAAAAGAGAGAAAGTGTGAAAGAAGGAGCTAAGGATACAGGAGGCGTAAAAATATGGAGCCAGAGGAAGAAATATAGATGGAAATGTGCAGGAAGGAACTGCGGATGGCGGTTTACATAGACATTGGACACAAAATGCTGGAGAAACTCAGCGGGAAAGGCAGCGTCTCTGGAAAGAAGAGATGGGTGACGTTTCGGGTCGAGACCCTTCTTCAGACTAAACGTCAGGGGAGAGGGCGACACAGAGACAAGGAGGTGTAAGGAGTGAGAATGAGACATCAAAGGGGATGCAGCACAAAGAAAATGTAGAATAGATCATTGTTAGCTAGGAGAAGGTGACAACAAAGTAAACGGAGATTATATAATCGTGGACAGTCAGACTCGTGGGTAAAACGGGAAGGGGGAGGGATGGAGAGGGCACACGCTGGAGGGGGGGGGGTGAATGCACATTCACGTACTACACAACAAAGAGAGGGGGGAGCATGTAGGTTGATACTGAAGTTGTGGATCATATGGATTTGGGGCAAAACGGATGTGCCGGATATTGATGTTAGAAGAACAAATACGTCACGCATGAACTCGCCTTGAACAGGTGTTGCGAGCGCGCTACATGGGAAATATATCGGGGTTAGCAAGTTACAATAATTTGAACATTGGGATAACATTTTATTCCACGAAGAGTCCTGCCCAACATGACCGCTCTGGATGGAACCAAATTCAGCGAATCATCATGTGAGATAATAGATTGATGGGCTGCGTCATATCCCACCTCCAGTTCTAGGCAACTGGCGCGCCAGTGTCATGAGTTTAACAATAATACTCGTTAAATGTGTAAATGCGTTCTTCACCTCCTGTCTAAATTTCCTCTGTGTAATCCCGTAGATACACGTGTTGGCGCAGGAGCTGACGTGCGTGAGCAAGATCCCAACCTCATTGGCGATGTAAGATGGGCTTGAGTGATCCCCGCCCACGAAGTTCACAGTGACCCGAGTGCAGATGAAAGTTACAGCGATCGTTGTCCAAAGCAGTATGAAGGCGCCGGACACGGTGAGCAGTAAAACGATGGACTTCCGCCGATTCTCCGCCTCCGTGTCCTTGCTATCCACTGCCTTCAGGCGACGACGGACTCTGTTGGCCGCTATGATGTTCCTGACCGTCAGTCCGTTGAACAATAGGATTATAAGGAAGGGTAGCAAGGGGTTAGAGATGGTACACATCCACGTAAAAACCAACCACCAATCGGACATGAAGTAGGCGCGTTTGGGTCGGCACCCCCATTTCACACTATCCACGGTGAAGCGTGGCTGGTACATAAAGTTAAAGGGGATGTACTTCAAGCAGCTCAGCGCGCACAAGGACACAATGACCGTGACGGCCGTCCTTTTCGTGCAATAGGTGAGTCTCAGCTTCGGGCAGCAAATGCTGACAAAACGGTCAAATGTGAAGGACATGGTTAACCAGGCGGAATAGTCCAGAGTAACGACCCGCAGGTATAGATTGGAAGGACAAATTGCGCTGAGGGAGAGGAAGGAGTTGGGGGTATAGTACATGTAGATGTTATGAATTAACACGTGAAAGATGAGAACGAGGAGGTTGGAGATTGCCATCGCCACCATGTACCGGGTGATTCCTTTCGAGAGCCCGCACTTACCCCGGTACAGGATCGCAGCCGTCAGCACGTTCGCTGGGGGAAGAGCAAAGTACAGTGAAATTAGTATTTAAATGGAACCACCGATGTAATGGAGCTAAAGTTACGATTGAATGTTGCGTAGCGCGACAGCCCTCAGCGAAGCGAATCACAAGAACCACATAGTGTTAGTAAGACGAGGCTCTTTCAATGCTCAATTCTTCAGAAACTCATCATATTAATTATCACAACATCATGTGCTCTTTAAACTCGAGTTTGCGTTTTCATTCCTCCTTTAAAAACACCGCATTAAATCCCCGTAATGTCCACTCTTTCGACATCTGTCCACATATCTCCTATTCCCTCCATTTATGGCCGCTGACGCCGATGCACTGCGTCGGAAGTTGCAATTTCCGTGTTGATCGCACATCGGATTACTGTAAAGTGCCGGAGAGGATGGAACAGGCTGTCAGAGTATTCACGGTCTGTCAGGAGGAAGCATTAAACAATCTCATCACAGCTTACCAGGGATACCAAACGCAGCCAGGATCGGATAGCTAATTTCATGGACGTATATAATTGGGGCCCGTTCCATCTGATTGTCCCAGTGAAGTTCGGGAACACAATGGAGCGATAGCGCAGTTCGGATGTTCTTTAATACTCCCACCAACTCCCCAGTGGGGACGGGAGAATGACGCAACCCCAATATTAGTCACACTCTCTTGAACAAACACGTTTCTTTCCGTGTGTGTGCGCGTGTGGGTGTGTATGTGTGTGTGTGTGTGTGTGTGTGTGTGTGTGTGCGTGCGTGTGTGTGGGTGTGTGTGTGTGTGTGTGTGTATGTGTATTTGTGTGTTTGCGCGCGCCCGCGTGTGTATGTGTGTGTGTGAGAGTGAGCGAGTGTGCGTGGGCGTTTGTGTGTGTGTAGATTCGTGTACATGTATGTTTGTGCGGTGTTGTGCGCGCGTGCGTGAGTAATTGTGAATGTGTGGGTATATGTTTGTGTGTGCGTGTGCGTAGATTCGTATATGTGTGTGGTTGTGCGTTCATCAATTCATGAATTAGTAAGTAATGGAAGTAAGTTAGGCAATTCAGCACAACAAATCTAGTCTGCCATTCAATCATGACTCACCTATCTTTCTCTCACAACCTCATTCTCCAGCTTTCTCCCCATAACGTTTTCACCATTACCAATCAAAAATCTGTGAATCTCAACATTAAAAATACCCGATGACTTGGCCTCCACAGCCGTCTGATGGAGTTATATTTTTAGGTCACCCAATTATATGCAGGCAGATCGTGAAAAGATGTAGAACAAAAGTGTTATTGTAATTAGTGATTTCCACTTTTCCAATTTTGACTGGAACTCACTTGAAAAGTGAGTTTCGGATAGAACTGAAATGGGTAGATGCCTCTGGGAAGTTTCTTGAAAAATGCGTGTAGTCAAACTCGGGATGGGGCAGCACTAAAACATATTGGGAATGCGTCCGATCAGGTGATTATATTTGAAAGGTTTCGCATTTTGAGGACAATGATCATAATTCAATAAGTTATAGAGATATTATACTCTTCGTCAATAAAAGGAAGCGTATGCAAAGTTAAGAAACTGGTACCAGGTGAATATACTGAAAGAAACGGAAACAAACGACTGGGGGCGCTAAAAGAGGCCATGAAAGGTTCCTGGCAATTGGTAGTAAGGGGAAACCCACAGCATTTTATGGATATATTATAAGCAAAAAAATGGGAGCATTCATTGTTCATAATATAGGGTTGTAGGCTTTTCTCTTTACTATTTCTCACTGGAGCTCTTCTGTGTACAGGCCCTGATGTAAATGCTGTGTATTTCCATTGCTTTATATTTGCATCTGGTAAATTCAGACCCGTGAGTTCAGGCACTGTCTGTGAGGCGGGGGCAAGATATTGTACTGTAGGAGAGCACCAGGCTTCAATTCGGGCTCAGCGTTGAGGTAGCTGTCTTTGAAGGCTGGAAGCGAGCAATGAAATGGACAGAGCTACACGCAGTCCATGCAGTCAGCTACACGCAGTAAGGGCAAATGTACACACAAAGAACTGCAGACGCTGGGAATTTGAGCTAAACGCCAAATGTTTTATTAATACATCGGCTAGAAAGAATCTGCGAAGGATGTGGGTAGATGAAGTTTCTCGTCCCTTTTCCGTCAGGTTCAGCATATTATCCGCCAATCCACCCAGTTCCTATTGAAGAATAACCTCGCAGGTCGGTAAAGTGAAATATTTTGTGGATCTTCCGCTCTCCGATCCACCTGCCTTAAACTTCAATGATCCGCGAATATGAACACCAAAACCGCACTCAATGTCCACCACATGTTCGCTCCATCTTGTCTCGCTGCTGGTGTAGTTCTGATTTCCCAACCTACCCATTGGGATGTCTGCAATTTGTTAAATCTTCACTTTCTCTCCAGATGTAACATCCTTGAACCCTGGTTGTCTTTCCCTTTGCACTACCTGTTGCATTTGTCTATGGTTTGGTTGTTCTCATGAATGGCACGACTTAACTGCAGAGCCCGCGAACGAAGTATCTGGTGACAATAATAAACCGACGCCGATACCACTCTCTCTGCTAGGACTGTGCGCTGTACTGCAACATGACTATTGTTGTCGAGTAATCTCCGCAATGAAGGTCAATGCGCCAACAATAGGGAAACTCGTCAAAAATGCCCCTCTGAGTGGAAGTGTCAAAGACTAGAGGACACAGCTTCAATGTGTGTGAGTGGTAAATGTAGGCGTGCGGGGACAGTTACACAGCGCATGTTGAGTCGCTGGAACGCTGTCAAAAGTGGTGGGAAAGCCCAAGATGATAATGACATTTAAAAGGCTTCTGGATAAGCACATGTATATGCACGGAATGGAGTAGAATGGATTGTTTATAGACAAAAGTGATTGGCTTATCTTGACATGGTTGACAGATATTTTGGTCCGAAAACCATGTCACTGTCGCGTAGTGCTTCATGTTCTATATTTAGCAGTTTTAAAACACTGAAACCGAACCACTAACAGTTCTTCTGACATTGCAGTCCATTTCAATTGCCCACCCGCCGGTCATGAAAGCAATTGGCGTAGAATTGGTTACTCGGCCATTCAAACCTATCCTGTCATTGAATTTGCTCATTCCTGTTCTACTCTGGGCGTGTGTCTCATTATATACCAGTTCCTAATTGCTCTCAATGCATTGATCGTTACCAGGCTTCATCTTAAACACCATTGACGGGCGATGCCCCCCTCTTGCCGCACCTGTAACTGAACAGGTTCAAGGAGCATCGAGGATTTCCAGTTTACGATACGATACGATACGAAGGAACTTTGTTGAACCCCGGAGGGAACTTGGTCTGCCAACAGTTATAATACACAACAAGGTACACGACAAACTTGAAATGAAAATTTAATTAAACATGAAGAGAAAAGAAGAAGACAAGCGATTTTTGGCTGGCTGCCGTATGAACAGCGCATCACCGGAACGACCGAACAAACAAACAAACTAACAAGCAAGCAAACAAACAAAAGCAGGCTTATCCCCTGGAAAGAGGATTCGAAAACTAGAGTCCCGCCCCCCCCCCCCCCCTCCCCACACAGGTCCCCCGTTTTTCTCCCACCCTCCCTCACGGCGGTACACCCAACGCCGGATCCTCCAATGTTCTTCACGGCGGTCCTCCCACGCCGACCTCTGCATTGTTCTTCACGGCGGTCCCCACCACGGCGGTTCCTCCCCTCCCCCCTCGCCCCTCACGCTCATCGACGGCTGATCGCGGGTCGATCCCAAGCCCCCACCGCCGCCTAGGCTGCCGCTGCCGCTGAGGCTCCCGTTGCCGCCGAGGCTCACGCTGCCGCAGATGCCCCACCGCCGCCTAGTTCTCGTCTCACGGATAGAGGGCGCCTTGAATGGAGACACAAGTTACTGCAGATGCCAGAACGTTCAACAAAACACAAACTGATGGCAGAACTCAACGGGGCAGGCCGCATCTGTGAAGTGAATGGTCAGGTGACGATTCGGGTCGGCGCCCTTCTCCAGACAGCGTATTTCACGGGTCTGTGGACGCAGGCACCCTTAGTCGGCTAAGTTGACAAACAGATCTTTTTTTAAATAATGTTTTTATTAACCGCTCTTCCTGTTGGCATTCGTTGCTTCATATGATCCCGCCATAACAGCTGGTACCGGAAATTTAATTTCGCTTACTTCTGATGGAGGGTTATTATCCCGTCCTCTTCGGATCGTTCACCTTGTTGTGGTGAAGAGGCTTGCGTGCCCCCATAATTCAGAGAGCGATGCCGTCGGAAGCACTAGCTTCTGTTAGGGCCACCCATGGCGGTAAAGTCGAGGATCAGGGTCCAGACAAAGAACGATCCAATCTACCAGACCTCAACGGCGGACCAGGCGGACGAAGTTATTTCGAACTCAATGGCTGTGAAGGCGGATGAAGGCTGCAACAGATCTATCAGCTCCAATCGTCTTGGTTCCCTTCCAATTGTAATTAGTTGATTGCTTTGAGAAGGACCGTGTGCTTCTTGGTGTGCAACATCAAGTACACGTTAAACAAACACACGCACAGGCGTCTTCGTTCTGTGAGCGGCACAAAAGTTCACTCAAGACTTTCGGGGATCGGGGAAAGGCGACAGGAGCAGGCTACGTGATCGCTGAAAGTTCCCAGTCAACAACGGGAAGTGGTGAATACTTGACTCAATCGCTCAACTTTGGACAGAAGCAGGAAAGTTGTGCGCCAGCACTATTCAAGTCTGAGCAGCCCTAATTAGGATCCACTCTGCTCACCATGAACTGGGAAGGGGCTAGAAATGGTGCCATAAAAATAGTTTGCTTCGCCTCGTCCTGTCTGGAAAGCCGCGTCCAGAGGGATCACCATCATGCGGTCCAAAACCATCAAGAAGCGAAACTATGAAACATGGAACCTGGAACATACAAACTCTGATGGACAACCAAAACTCAGACTGTCCAGAGAGAAGAACCACCTTTGTTGCTTGGGAACTCCACAAATTCAGCTTTGACATCGTTACTCTGAGTGAGACCCACAGAGCTGGAGAATGACAACTAAAGGAAGAACAAGGTCAACACACGTTTTTCTGGAAAGGTCTTGATCCTGAACAACCGAGGATCCACGGAGTGAGTTTTACCATCGGAAACAGCCAACTTCAGAAGCTGACAGAGCAACTACTGGGGATCAATGAACGTCTGATGACTCTGCGAATCCAGCTCGTCAAGAACCAATACACCACCATGATCAGCGCCTAAGCTCCAACTCTGGACACTGAAGACGAAGTAAAGGAGAACTTCTCTGCCCTACCTGACGACGTCCTTTCCTCTGTTCCCAACGACGACAAGACCATTCTCTTAGGAGTCTTCAATGCCAGAGTCGGGAAAGATCATAGGCTCTGGACCAGAACAATCGGCAAGGAAGGTATTCGCAAAGTCAAGGCCAATGGAACATCCCTCCTCGCCAAATGTGCAAAACACAACCTGGTGCTTACAAACACCTTATTTCGCAAAAAAAAAACAGGCACTGAGTCTCCTGGCGGCATCCACGTTCTAAACACTGGCACATCATCGACTACATCATCCTACGATCCCCTGACCGACAAGGTGTACTGAATAGTCTCATCTGGTCCAAGGTGAGAATGAAGATTTGGCCCAAAAGGAAATATGAAAACCGGAACACTACTAAGAAATTCAATGTTGGCGTCCTTCAAGACATCAACCATGTACAGAAGAACCAACAAAAACTTCAAGAACAACTGCCCCAACAAATCCCACCATCCATCGGAGAACACTGGAATCTATTGAAGAACGCTATCATCGCCTCCTGCAAGGAAACAATTGGGTTCAAGTTTTTAAAAAAGCACCAGGATTGGTTCGACGATAATGACAAACAACTCCAACAATTCATTGGTGAAAAGAGAAAAGCTTTCATCAGCTTACAAAATGAGCAACAGTAGGCTACCAAAAGGAAGTGCTGTCAGGAATGCAAGTCTGCAGTCCAGAAAAGCAACCGAAACATGAAAAACCAGTGGCGGAGGGAGAAAGCTCAGGAAATCCAACAACGAGCAGACGCCAATGACACTCGAGGCTTTTTCAATGCAACTAAAGACATTTTTCGCCTATCCACTCACGGTCAAGCCCCAAAAGCAATGTTGGGTCCACCATCCTGAAGAGCAATGCAGACATCAATTCTAGATGGAGGGGGCACTTTGAAGATCCTCTAAATCAGACCACCTCATATGACAGGAATGTGATTAATAACATTCCAAAGCAGCCCACTGACGACTCCCTAAGCAGAATACCATCACTTGAAGAAATCAAGGAAGCCATCAAAACCTTGAAAAACTACAAGGCAGCTGGACTGGACGGAATACCAGCCGAGGTCTACAAAATTGGATGTAAGATGCTCCATTACCAACTGCGTCAACCATCTACAAAAGGAAAGGCGATCTGTCTGACTGCGGAAACTATCGTGGAATTTCCCTGTTAGCAACAGCAGGCAAGGTCCTCGTCCGTATCATGAACAACCGAATCAAGCCCTTAGCTGAGAAGATCCTTTCGGAGACACAAGCCGGTTTTAGATCATCACGTGGAACAGCGGACATGATCTTCAGAATTCTTCAACGACAAGATAAAATGTCAACCTTTTGTACATGGCATTCATCGATCTCACTATGGCCTTCGACTTGGTATCAAGGGAACTCTTATTGGACGTGCTATCCACCTATGGATGTCCAGAAAAATACATTTGAATCCCGAGCCTCCTCCACGATGACATGCTTGCCACAGTTATGGCTAGCAACAGCAAACGTGAGCCATTTCAAGTCAGATCAGAAGTGAACCAGGGATGCATGATTGCCGCAACACTGTTCACCATCTTCATTGCGACAACCGTCCACATCATCAAGGACGACCTACCCCCAGGATTCGGAATCGTCTACAGAACCGATGGCAGACATTTCAATCTTGCCCGTCTCAAGTCGAAGACTAAGACATTTACGAGCTCCCTCATTGAGTTCCAATACTCAAACGACAACTGTGTGGCAGCGCTCTCGGAAAATCATCTGCAACAGATCCTGACTGCCTTCAACAGTGCATACACGAAACTTGGACTTACCATCAACTCCAGGAAGACTCAGGTTATCGACCAATCGTCACCAACTAAAACAAATCGGAAAGAACCGTCAATTCAACTTGGTGAAACAACCCTGGAAAATGTGGATCACTTTCTGTACCTTGGAAGTCACCTCCTTCAATGTTGAATTTGATAATTAGAAGATTGCGGGGGGATCTTATAGAAACGTACAAAATTCTTAAGGGGTTGGACAGGCTAGATGCATGAAGATTGTTCCCGATGTTGGGGAAGTCCACAACAAGGGGTCACAGTTTAAGGATAAGTGGGAAGTCTTTTAGGACCGAGATGAGAACGGTTTTTTTCACACAGAGAGTGGTGAATCTGTGGAATTCTCTTTCACAGAAGGTAGTTGAGGCCAGTTCATTGGCTATATTTAAGAGGGAGTTAGATGTGGCCCTTGTGGCTAAAGGGATCAGGGGGTATGGAGAGAAGGCAGGTACGGGATACTGAGTTGGATGATCAGCCATGATCATATTGAATGGCGGTGCATGCTCGAAGGGCCGAATGGCCTACTCCTGCACCTATTTTCTATGTTTCTATGTTTCTATGAGATCCTGCATCGTCTTAAGTGTGCTAGAACAGCTTTTGGACGTCTTCCAACGAAAGTCTTTCAAAATCGTGACAGACACCAAAATGTTTGTGCACAAAGCAGTGGTGATTCCACCGCTCCTGTATGCATCAGAAACCTGGACAACATACCAACGCCTTCTGAAAACACTTCAAAAGTTTCATGAATGATATCTTCGAAGCAGCTTAAATACCAGCTGGGAAGAAAGAAGAACCAACTTCAGCGTGGCGAATGAAGCAAAATCATCCAGCAATGACGCCTTCGTCCTCAAGAACCGCCTAAGACGGAGCGAACATGTTATTCGGCTGGAAGTCGAGCGTCTACCAAAGCAAACCTTCCACTCCCAGCTTAAAGAAGGCAACCGTAAAAGAGGCAGACAAAAGAAGAGATTCATAGGCGCCTTAAAAGCCACCAGGAAGAAATGTGAAATCGCCATCGACAATTGTGAAACAAACGCCAAAGACAGGAAACTCTGGTGAACCATCATCCAAAACGGAATAGCGACAACCAATGCCCGATCTGACATCTGGAATTACCTGTCCTGAATGCCAAAGAACTTACAAAGCCACGATTGGACTCAGAAGCCTCCTGAGAGTTCATTAAAACAACGGAACGTCGACCATCCTCGACCCTGAGGGATAGCCACGACCACGACGATTAACCCGTAAGACCAATTGTTTTCCAATCATGTCTTCAACAATCCTTTTAGTATTTCCAATCGTTCTTGCCTTTTTATTCATAATTTGCGCGTTTGAACTCAATCTATGGCACAGTGGTACAACTGATAGAGTAGCTTCCTCGTAACACCGGAGATCCGGGTTCGATCACAACCGCGGATGGTGTCTGTGTGCAGTTTGAATGTTCTCGGTGTGACCGCGTGGGTTTCCTCTGCTTTCAGGGTTTCTCCCATATCCCGATGACTTGAGGCATTGGAGGTTAATTGGCTTTTGTAGCTCGTGTGTATGGAATGCATGCGGAAGTAGGATAGCATAGCACAAGTGTAAACGGTCGGCATGGACTCGGTGGGTCATGAGCCCGTTTCCATTCTGTATCCTTCAATAAATCAATCAATCTGTTACAGTCTATGTAAAGGAGAGAACTGCAGATGTTGGTTTACACCGAAGATAGACGCAAAATACTGGACTGACTCAGCGGGACAGGCAGCATCTCTGAGTAGAAGGAATGGGTGACGAAGGTATGAAGAAGAGCCTCGACCCGAATGTCACCCATTCCTTCTATCCAGAGATGCTGCCATGTAATATTATAACGATGTAACATTTCCGGCGCTGTTGTTATCTTTCCCTATTGTATTGGTTGATGGTTTGATTGTACTCATGATGGTATGACATAACCACCCACGCAAACATGTATCCCGTGGCGATAATAAACCACTGCTAAGCCCAATTTCTCGGCTCGGACTGTGCGCCACATTGAAACATAACCATTGTCATCGAACAATATCATCAAATTTTCAATCCTCAATTCTCAATATGCAAATGAAAATCAATGCACATTGCAGTAAGGTAGACGGATGTCGACATTGTTGGGAAATTGGAAAAGATAGTGACTGATGTGTTCGTGGTTGAATCTGTCGGGACCAGCGACCACTGTTCTATCAGCTTTAAGATAACTATGGGTAACGACATGCCAGGCCCGCGATTTAAAATTCTGAATTGGGGCAAGCTCAATTGTGATGGAACTCGCAGACAGAAACTCACACAAGTTGATCCGATTAGGTTTTTACAAGCAAAGGAACGTCCAAATCGCGGGGTGTTTTAAATGTGTGATGACTGGAGTTCAGGGCATGCATGTGCCTGTTAGACTGAAGGGATAGACAGATGAGCATAAGCATGAGTGATGAGAGAAATTGAGGCTCTGGTCAGGAAATAGAAGGAGGCACGGGACGGGTATAAGCAGCTGGCATCATATATATTCCTGAAGGAATTTGGGGAACTGACGAACAGACTTAATAAAAAAAGCAAAAGGACAAAAAGGGGGCAGGGGGTAACGTTAGCAGATAGTATCAGGCAACATCAAAAGAAAATGTGTGTACATTAAGGTAAAGTTGGTAACTAGAGAGAAAATGGGGGGGGGGGCAAAAGAACAAACCAGAGATGGCAATGTCCTCATTGAGTATTCACCCTCTGTTTTTACCGTGGAGAAAGACAGAACAACTGTAAATCTTGGGGACAATCAATGGCAGTGTCCTGAGGGCAGTCGATATTACAGTCGAGGAATTGCTAAGGCGTCTGAAGGTAGACATATCTCCTTGATTTGGTCATATATATCTGTGGACGCTGTCGGAAGCCAGAGATGAAATTACAGGCACCGTGTCTTAGTTATCTACGTCATAATTAAAGACGGACGAGTTGCCGGAAGACAGGTGGTTAATGTTTGTATCACAATTTAAGAAAGGCTGAAAGGAAAACCATGGGGACTATAGTCCAGTTAGCCTAACATCTGTGGTAGGCACGTACCTGGAGAGCATTCTGAGGGATAAGATCTGTATGCATTCAAATAGACAGGAGTGACTCCTGTTGACTTTTGTGAAGATATAACCAAAAAATGTGACGAGGACGGAGTTGCAGACATTCTATTTCTGGATTTCATCAAGGCTTTTGATGACGTTCCGTGTCGTAGTCTACTTTGAAGCGTTATATCGCATGGACTCAAAGGAAACCCAGCCGACTGGATGGAATATTGGCCTCATGGAAAAGGAGACAGTGGGTGTTGCAGGAAAGTTGGTTAGCGGACTAGAGGCCTGTGACAGTGGTGTGTCTCTGGGGTCAATGCTGGGCCCTTTGTTGTTTGTCTTAAAGATTTGGATGAAAATGTACAAGGTAGGATTAGTAAATGTGCGAATCCATACAAGTGGATTGTAATGTAGATAGCGAAGATGGTTATGAAAGATAACAGCATGATCTTGCGCAGTTGGGCAAGTGAGCTGAGGAATAGTTAGTGGTGTTTAATGCATATATGAGTGAGGTGTTGCATTTTGAGAAGTGAAGCCCGGGCAGGGACTTTGCAATAAATGATATGGCTCTCGGGAGTGTTGTGGAGAAGAGCTATCTGGGAGTGCAGGTACTAGTTCCCAGAAAATGGCGCCACAGGTAGATAGTGGTCATCATCAATCAGGGCATTGAGCATAGAAGCTATGATGGTATTTTACAGTTCGATAAGGTTGATGAGATCACGTTTGGAGTATCTGGCTCAGTTTTGGTCACCCTGCTATAGGAAAGATGGCGTTAAGAAAGAAAGAATCCAGATTTACGGGGATGTTAACAAAACTTAATGCCTCAGCTATAGGGAGAGGTTGGGCAGGTCCGGGCTGTATTCCTTGGTGCACAGGAGGATGAAGGATATTCTCACAGTGGTGTATAAGAGCGGGAGCGGAATTAATAGGGTAGATACACAGAATATTTAACCCAAACCAGGGGAATCAAGAACCAGACCATTTTGCCGTTAAGTGAGTGGGTAAATATTTGATATGAATCTAAGGGTGAAACTTTTCACACAGAGGGTGGTGGGTATATTGAATGAGTTGCCAGAGGAGGTAGTTGAGGCAGATATTATAACATAATTTCAAAGACATTTCGGCAAGTGCATGTACAGGAACGATTCAGAGGGATATGGGCGCAACGCGGGCAGCGGCGACTAGTGTGGATGGGGCACTGTGCTCAGCATGGGTAGGTTAGGCCAAAGAGTCAATTTCCGTGCAATGTGACTCTCTGGCGTGGGTTTTCTCCGAGATCTTCGGTTTCCTCCCACACTCCAAAGACGTACAGGTATGTAGGTTAATTGGCTGGGTAAATGTAAAAATTGTCCCTAGTGGGTGTAGGATAGTGTTAATGTACGGGGATCACTGGGCGGCACGGACTTGGAGGGCCGAAAAGGCCTGTTTCCGGCTGTAGATATATGATATGATATGATATGATGGAGGAGATTCTGGACAAAAAGGTAAATTTGGGAATTGAAAAGGGAGTTAGCAACCGGAATGTCCATTAGACGTTGGCGGACCGAGCGCGGGTGTTCAGCAAAGCAGTCGCCGGTGCTTGGTCTCGCCGATATACAGGCGGCCACATCGGGAACTCCGGGTGCAGGAGATGATGTTAGAGGTGCATGTGAACCTCTGTCTCACCTGGAAGGACTGCTGGTGTCACTGAATGGAGGTAAAGGGAGAGGCATTACACCTCTTGCATTTTCAGGGAAAAGCGCATGATGAGGTGTGTAGTTTGACTGAGAAGGGTCGAATCCGGAGATTGGAGAAAGAGCATCTCATATTTCATTTGGGTAGCTAACAAGCCAACGGTATGAACATTAAATTCTCCAATTTTGGGTACTATCCTACAAACACTCCCCTTCCATCTTGTCTTTCGCCCCCAAGACCCCCGCCCCTCCCACTTCTTACCCCACCCACTCCCTCGCCAAGTCGCCTCCCCTGAATCCTGGATGACGTTGCGTCGGTTTTCCGGTCCCGCTCCATCTGCACTCCCCCCCCCCCCCCCCCCCCCCCCCACGCCATGGCTACACAATTGGCGACTTTTTCATGTTTAGGTTAGTCCGGGTTGAATAATCAATCTGAAGCATATCAGCAAAGCCGATATCAGTAAGCAAAGCTTACTGTTTATTTCAGATTTACCTCATTTTTGTTTTAATTTTAGTTCAGAGATACAGCAATTGTTCTGTGCCTTGTATCCATTAGTGCCATTATTGATGATAGAAATCAATGAACAATCAGACAAACACGTCGAGCCCGCCACCAAGGCAAATCAAGGGCCGAAGATGTCCTGGTTGGGTTGCTCCTGGGCCTGGCCAAGCTGGCCATCCGAGACTCACGGCGCCAGGCGGAAGAGGGCTCTGCCTGAGCCAGCTGCCTACCCCTTTTCCGGGGTTACATCCGCGCCCGGGTGGTGTTGGAGAGGGACTACGCGCTGTCCACGGGCACCCTGGAGGATTTGCGGGACCGCTGGGCACCGCGGGGATTGGATTTATCCTGGATGGGGTTTGTAATATAATTGTATAATAGTTTCAATTGGTATATTTGTTTGAATGGTATTCTGGTGGTGGTTTCTGTTTTGGTTTTATTGTATTGTATATATTATTTTAATATTTGAATAAATATTTTTGATTAAAAAAACAAGGAAAATCGACGGACAAATGCTCAGACATTCTCGGAAAACAGAAATGCACAACCAACTTCTGAGTATTTCCAACCATTCGTGCTGCTTTTTTTTTTTCAAATTTGCAACAGGTTTGTGGTTTTCAGCGCAATACGTTACCGTTTAATTGAAGCAGTTAATCAGTCACAAAATAAGAGGTCAAAGGAGAAATGTCTCATGAAATTGCTGACTTGAGGATATGTTCTAATTCGAACTTTGAGGTGATATCAATAGGGGATGTGACATTTATAGCCGCACACCTATTTCAAGGACTTCATGCTCCTTTTCCCTGGGTTCAACATGAAGCATTCATATTAGACATAAACAGAAACGACCTGGGCAAACCATTCTGAAATATTCAATTCCCGCTTTCTTGGGTATAAATGTGATAAAGCGCGGATGATATTTCGAATTTTCCCCGCGTTAAAAGTCCTCCGACATCCAGCACATCGGCCGCCCAGTGAACGAAGCGAATCCCGCCACATGAAACGTCGTGGATCAAGATACAGCTGAATAATAAGCCCGTGTCCTCCTACAATTTTTGCAATGAGTATTGCTCCTCCAATAAGGAGTTAAAATTCATAAGTTCACAGGTTATAGGAGTAGAATTGGGCCATTCGGACCATCGAGTCTATTCCGCCATGGAATCATGGCTGATCTTGCCTCCTGATGCCGTTTTTCTGCTTTCTCCCCATGACCTCTGACACTCCTTCTAATCATGTGTTTGTCTATCTCTACCTTAAAAATAACTATTGACTTGGCCTCCACAGCTGTCTGTGTGGAATTGCGTAGAAATGTTTGTTCAAATGTCCATGACTAATGCCATTGTTCCATCACTCCGTGAATACGCTGGAGGATTGGCGCGAGTATTAATGAGCATTAGAGTCGTGCTCCTTGCTCCATCGTGTTCGCACAGTGAGCTGCCGAGATCATCCAGAATGAGGAGGGCTCCGATTCTATACGTGAAGGACATCGCCTATCCAATTCTGGCGGCATTTGGAATCCCTGGTAAGTCCGGGCACATCGTTCAACGTGTTTCTGCGGTACCTCAACGTTCGGTGTTGCGATGTAGAAACAAACAACTCCAGACCCCGGTTTACAATAAAAAGGCATATTGTGCGGGAGTAACGCAGCGGGTCAGGAGCTGCTCCGGAACACATGGATCTCCACAGATGCCGTTGACCCGCTGAGTTATTCCAGCACTTTATTTTATTTTTTTGTAATCCAGCATCTCCAGTATCTTGTTTCCACATTTCACTGCTCCACTGTGAAGTTTCTTCAAGCGATGCGACATTGAAGAAGTTATCCTCCTATCTCTGACGGCAGTTCCGTGAGACTCTCACTGCTCCCCGTCTGTGATTGCTGTTGCTGCTTTCCCGCTCATGTACAGTAAGCGCCCCAATTTGAACCGTCACCTTTCCATGTTCTCCCGAGATGCTGCCTGGCCCGCTGTGTTACTCCAGCACTTTGTGATTCTGTGATTTTGTGACTTTGTGATCAGTATTCCGATATCATCTTTGTCAGCTCATTCCGCTCTCTGTTGCCACTTGCATTCGCAGTCTCACTGCCTCCTTAGCTCTGTGTCTTTCCCCCTTCGCTTTGCCTTCCTTACAGGAACCTCCACGTTCTCAACTCCACTAGAGTGGAAAATTGGATTAAGTCTCTTAGTCTCATTCGTTCTGTGCAAAATGTCCTCGCCCGTATCCCGCGAATTTCTCCTGCTTCGGCAAAGAAACTTTGACTGAAGCTCCTGACCCCTCGAGTTCAGCGGCTCTGGCAACGGACTGACCTCCGGTGCGGGAATTTAATCCGATTGATCCCTGTGCCCCGATTGATACAACCCCGTCCTGGCAATGTAAAGACCTTACGCTTGATTCCGATAGATATTTGGTAATAAGCGCAGACAGCATATCCAATACCCACGCAAGTGGTGTTAATGGCAGCATCCGCGCTGCGAAAACAGTAAGGTCTATTCCATGGAGTAACTTCTGAGCTCCCAATGTCATTACTCTTTAAGAACCACTGACTCCCAGGAACCGAAGGGCAGAAGTCGAAAGGCCCAATGTAATAGAATACAGAACATACATCAAAGAACACACAACAAACAGTACATCGGAGGAACAGGACCTTCGGCCTACAATGTCCATGCCGACGTGATGCAAAGTTAAACTAATCTCATACACCAGATCCATGTCCCCATACTCCCTGCCCATACACCCATGTGTCAAAATGAAAACTTCCCCAAATTGACTTTTAATCCGCCTCCACCGCCATTCCTGGCAGCGCATTCAAGGCACCCGCCACCCTCAATGCTCATAACGTTTTGGAGAGTTGTAAAGTTTAATCCACATTTTCTTTTTTTTTTTTTACTTTCTTTTTTATTTTTATTATTATTATTTTTTTTACATACATACAAACACAAACTAAACAAACATAGGAGATGCATATTGAATGTAAATACCCTTACTTTAAGTTCCCAAAATCGGAAGAGACTAGAGTCCCGGCATTGCCTGTATTAATAATGACCATCTTTTATCAAACATGTCTGTTGTCAACTGTAACCTTGCTGTGATTTTTTCCATTATATACACATTTTTTACCCTATCTCTCCATTGCATTATGCTTGGAGGCTGTGGTTTCAACCAAGAAGTTGTTATCGTCTTCTTTGCTATCAGCAGCAGGATTGTCAGTAAATGTTTCGAACTCTTATCTGTCATACTGTCAGGAATTATACCCAAAATGTAAAGTGCTGGTTCCAGAGGGAAGTTAATGCCCATAATCTGTTTAATTTCCTTTTGAATATTCTTCCAGAAATCCTGTATTTTTGGGCAATCCCAGAATATATGAGTGGAGTCCCCAACTTCTCCACACTCCCTCCAACATAAATCAGTTGTATTACTATATTTCGATGTAATGAATGGAGTATAAAAGTAACGCATTTTAACTTTCCAGTCAAATTCCCTCCATGTTGGGCTCTTAGTTAGTTTATGTCCCTCTTTAAATGATTCCTCCCACCCTTCTTCTGATATTATGATATTCGCTTCCAGTTCCCATTTTTCTTTGATATGTAAGTTGTTCTCATTGGATTCATGTTGTAGTGCTTCATAAATTTTTGATATAATCCCTTTTTTTGACTTGTCTTCCGAGAACCCCCACAACACTTCCTCTAATTTAGATGGAGTCTTGCAGATGTTCTCCCATTCCTGATGTTTCTGTAGGTAATCTCTTAGCTGTAAGAATTTGTAAAAGTCATGAGCAGGTAAATTGAATTCTTTTTGAAGTTGTGTGAATATTTTCATTGTTTGTCCCTGAAACATTTGATCTATGTATATTAGCCCTTTGTCAGCCCATCTGTCAAATCCTGAGTCCATGGTAGATGGTACAAAGTCTGGGTTTTTTGCTATTCTAGTAGCCCTGCTTACAGAATTTGACAGCTTCAGCTTCTTTCTTACTGCTGACCAGATTTTCATTGTTACCCTAATCCACTCGTTGCCCATCCTGAGCCTCTTCCGGGCCTTCTCGTTTAAAAATGGGAGTGATTCTAAAGGCAAATTTTTACAAGCGTTTTGCTCCATCTCCACCCACATTGAATCTTTCTCTTTAGTAGTCCACATGATTAAGGCTCTGAGTTGCGTTGCCCAATAATAATTTCTTAAATTAGGCAAGTTCAACCCTCCCTTTTCTTTTTTGCTAAGAAGCGTCTTGTATTTAATTCTTGCTTTTTTACTTTGCCATAAGAATTTCGATATAATTTTATCCAGTTTTTTTAGAAAAGCTCCCGAGATCATAATAGGCAACGATTGGAACAAAAACAACAGTCTTGGCAATATATTCATTCTGACTGTTTCTACTCTTCCCACCAGAGTCAACGGCAAAATCTCCCATCCAGCCAAATCATCCTTTATCTCAGATAATGCAATTATGCAGTTTCCCATAATTAGCTTCAAATAGCTGTGCTGTATTCGAAGTGATAATTATACCAAGGTATCTAAACCCTTTTTTGGTCCATTTAAAATGGACTTTTTCTTTAAGTTCCACTGGACAATCTCCTGAGAGCATCATTGCTATTGATTTGGCTTCATTTGTCAAATATCCTGATATTTCACCATATTCTTTTAGGTTATCTAGTAGAGCTGGTATAGACGTGGAGGGCTCCACTATGTATGTTAATAAATCGTCCGCAAATAATGACGTCTTGTGTTCTATGCCCCCTTCATCTTTTATTCCTTTAATGTTTTTATTTTGTCTTATTGACTCTGCTAACGGTTCAATACTTGCAGCAAACAGTAGCGGGCTCAGGCAATCTCCTTGCCTGACTCCTCTTTTGAGGTAGAAGAAGTCTGAGCAGCAGCCATTAATTCTGATCCGTGATTTGGGATTTTTATAGACAATTCTTACCCAGTCTATAAACGTTGAGTGAAACCCAAAAACCTTCAATGTTTGATATAAAAAGTTCCATTTCACGCGGTCAAACGCTTTTTGTGCATCTAGGCTAAGCAGCATGGTAGGTCTGGGATTATTTTTAGCACATGATATAAGATTTAGTGTTCTCCTGATATTGTTAGCCCCCTGTCTCCCCGGGATAAACCCCGTTTGATCTGGCTTGATTAATTTAGTTATATGTTGTTGCATTCTCTGTGCTAGTATGCTTGTTAATATTTTTAAATCATTACAGAGCAAGCTGACCGGTCTATATCCCTCACATGAAGTCGGATCTTTGCCCTCCTTATGTAGTACGGAAATTATGGCTTCTGACCAAGTATCTGGGCGGTTTCCTGTTGACAGCGCATAATTAAAAACTTTACATAATTCTGGTGTTATGTCTTCTGCAAAACATTTATAATACTCCCCTGAGAAGCCATCTGTACCTGGGGATTTGTTACTTTTAAGGGTTTTTATAGTATCGGCTATTTCTTGTAACGAAATTGGTTTTATCATTTCAGATGCTTCTTCTACCTTTAATGCTGGTAAATGTAGTTTTTTGAAAAATTCTTGTGTTTTGGTCTCAGTGAGATTAGATTCTGAGTCACTGTATAAGTTTTTATAATATTCTGCAAAGGCCTTTGCTATCTCTTTTGGCTTAGCCATAATAAAATTGGAAGTGGGATGTCTTATTTTTGTAACTATTCTATTTGTTTGAGCTTTTTGCAGTTGGAATGCCAGTAACCGGCTTGCTCTGTTACCCATCTCATAATATCTTTGATTTATAAAACGAAGAGCTCCTTCTGCTTTATATGTTAAAAGTTCGTCTAACTCTTGTCTCATTTTTTTTAATTCGACGAGAATAGAATTGTTTCTTGTTCTTTTATGTTCTAACTCCAACTCTCTGATTTTACTTTCTAGCTTTCCTTGCCTTTCCATTCGAGTTTTTTTCAATCTGGAAGTTATCTCTATTATTTTCCCTCTCATGACTGCTTTTCCTCCCTCCCATAATGTCGATGGTGAGACCTCGCCATTGTCATTTATTTGAAAATATTCCTTTAAGTTTAGTTTTAGTTCTTTGACAACCTTTTCATCTGATAGGATTGACACATTAAGTCTCCAGTACTTAAAGAAGGATTCCCTGCCCAGCTCAATGGATAGTATGACAGGGGCGTGGTCACTTATAGTTATGGATTCTATACTGCAGTCCCTGACTGTATGTATCTGTTGTTTTGACACACAAAAAAAGTCTATCCTCGAATAACTCCCATGTGGGTTAGAGTAAAAGGTAAAATCTCTTCCTTTAGGATTATTATGTCTCCATGGATCAACCAGACCTAATTCTTTTATAACATTATTTAGGACTCTGGATTTTTTTGTTTTTGGTCCCCTCTCAGATGGCAACCTGTCTAAGTTACCATTCTGTATGGTATTAAAATCCCCTCCCAAAATTATCATCCCTCGTCCGTTACTGGTAAGTATATTGGCTATGTTTTTAAAGAATGTTTCATTTTCTTCATTTGGGGCATAGATGTTTAATATTGAAATACTCATATCTCCTATTGTGCCAACCACCATGATATATCTTCCCATATCACCTTTAATCACTTTCTCTACAGAAAATGGTAGGGATTTATTAATTAGTATGGCCACCCCCCTTTTCTTGCCATATGAAGCATGGAATACTTGGTTTACCCATTCCCTTTTCAGTTTTTTATGTTCATTTTCACTCAAGTGAGTTTCTTGGATTAGTGCAATGGCACATTGTAGTTTCTTCAACTGACTCAATATTTTCTTTCTCTTAATAGGGTGATTTAGACCGTGCACATTATAAGAAACAAGGTTCAACTTATTCATGACATTTTAAGATGTAGGCCATAAACTCGGTTCCTCCTATAAATCAAAACAACTGTGCAAAACGATACACAGCGAAAAAACAAACAAACAATATCCCCCCACTCGCAACAAGGACAGGATCCCCCTCGTTCTCACCTTCCACCCCACCAGCCAGCGGATCCAACATATCATCCACCAACATTTCCGTCACCTACAACAGGACCCCACCACTGGCCATATCTTCCCATCCCCTCCCCTCTCTGCATTCCGCAGAGACCGTTCCCTCCGCAACTCCCTGGTCCACTCGTCCCTTCCTACCCAAACCACCCTAACCCCGGGCACTTTCCCTTGCAACCGCACGAGATGCAACACCTGTCCCTTTACCTCCCCCCTCAACTCCATCAAAGGACCCAAACATTCTTTCCAGGTGAGACAGAGGTTCACCTGCACCTCCTCCAACCTCATCTATTGCATCCGCTGCTCTAGATGTCAACTCATCTATATCGGCGAAACCAAGCGCAGGCTCGGCGATCGCTTCGCTGAACACCTGCGCTCGGTCCGCATTAACGCCACTGATCTCCCGGTGGCCCAGCACTTCAACTCCCCCTCCCATTCCCAGTCTGACCTCTCTGTCATGGGCCTCCTCCAGTGCCATAGTGAGGCCCGCCGGAAATTGGAGGAGCAGCACCTCATATTTCGCCTGGGCAGTTTGCGGCCCGGTGGTATGAACGTTGACTTCTCTAACTTCAGATAGCTCCTCTGTCCCTCCCTTCCCCTCCTCCTTCCCAGATCTCCCTCTATCTTCCTGTCTCCACCTATATCCTTCCTTTGTCCCACCCCCGACATCAGTCTGAAGAAGGGTCTCGACCCGAAACGTCACCCATTCCTTCTCTCCCGAGATGCTGCCTGACCTGCTGAGTTACTCCAGCATTTTGTGAATAAATCGATTTGTACCAGCATCTGCAGTTATTTTCTTATAATACACATCTCCCTCTGAACTACTATACAAAAATAACATGTGACTCCCAAAAGTCCCGTCATCAGAGAGTGTGGCAATCTCTCTGGGGAAATGGCACAATGTGCACCTGCAACTTCTCAGAATTAAGTTGCTCCTTGCTCAAATTGAGATCCAGCTTTGCTCCTTCAACCAATTTTGACATTATTCAGTATAAGTGTTACTTAAATCCCATAACTAGCTCCTTTTCAATTCTTTGAGCATTAAACATAAATTCAGATTGTCCGCATTATATATACTTCAGGGTTGTCATTTATTTTTTTACCCTTAGTTCCAGGCTGTTTTTTTTGTTTTTTTTTAGTCCTTACCACTGTGGACCTCAGAGTTCACAGACCGAGGGCTTGTATGTCCGCCTCTGTGATGGGTGGCTGTCTCCTCTTTCCCTTCTGTCCTGTCCCCGTGGTCCAGCTGCCCTCCATCCTCACTCTCTGTAGTTTCTCCCACTCGTCCTCCTCCACATGGATCCCCATGTCCTTCAGCATGGGGGCAGCCTCCATCAGTGTATTGAATGTCTTCCTCTCTGTTCCCAGAAACACCTTCAGCCTTGCAGGATATGGGGACTGTGCCTTTATGTTTTTCTCCTTCAACTTTTTTATTACATCCCGCACTTGTTTCCTCTTCTTCTGTATCTCGGTAGTGTAGTTATGGTTGAAGTAAATGGTCCGTTCCTCATATGTTATTTTTTGTTTCCATGCTTGTTGTATGATGCGGTCTTTCACCTGGTGGTCAATGAAGCGGGCGATGATGGCTCGCGGGGGAGCCGCACTCTCTTTCGGTTTGGTAGTCAGCGAGCGGTGCGCTCTTTCGATGCGGATATCGACGGCCGCCGAGATTTGTAATGTTGTTCGGATGAAATCAGTCACAAATCCTATGGTGTCGCCTTTCTCAGCGCCCTCCGGGATCCCATGTATCCGTATGTTATTACGTCTCGCTCTTGCTTCCAAGTCGTCACATTTTGCGGCTAACGCCGCCTCTCTTTGAAGAAGAAAGGCGACTGATCTTTCCAGCCGCGCTGCCCTGTCTTCCGTCTCCCCCAACCTTTCTTCTATGTTCACTGTTCGTCGCTCCAGTGAAGCGGTTCTCTCCAAAAGCTCCTTTAAATTAGTTTCTAGTCTCACCAGAGCTTTTTTGTTGTCATTTACCGCTTCTGTGTGCTCTTGTCTTAACTTGCGTAGCTCCGCCAATATTACAGAGTCTTGTTCCCCACAGCTGATTCCCTTATCTGGCGTGGCTCTCTTTGCCGAGTCCGTAGCTTTAGTATCCGCATTATCCTTTTTGTTTAACCTTGTCTCCATATTTTTATTTATCGTTAACTTTCGTTGTCGAGATAACTTGCGATTGGCCCGCTTCCTGTTGTTACTAATGTTTAAAAGAGCTAGTTTTAATTGGTTTCTTTGAGAGCTAACTTTTTAGATTGTCTAGTCCAACATGGCGCCACCGGAAGTCCACATGGCGTCATGGGAAGTTTTCTTTTGCACGGAGATTAATGGGTGCCTGGAACACGCTGCCAGGGTAGATGGTGGGGGCATATGCCATAGTCGTCTGTAGGCTTCTGGATAGATATATATACTGTATATGTGAAGAGAATGGAGAGGCTTGTGTCATGTGCCGCGGATACAGTGTGCTGTGAAAGGCGTGTACCTATGCTGTGATGTTCTATGTTTCATGTAGCTGTCTGCATTGTTTCCTCTCCAACTAAGCATCTTTCCCCACTGTTACACCTGGCGGTACATTAATTAGTTATTTCCCTCCACTTTGTTCTTCCCCCAGCGAACGTGCTGACGGCTGCGCTCCTGTGCCGGGGTAAGTGCGGTCTCACCAAAGGAATCACCCGTTACATGGTGGCGATGGCAATGTCCGACCTGCTGGTGGTCATCTTCCACGTACTGCTCAGGGAAATCTACCTTTACCACAACCCTTATTCCTTCCTCTCCCTCAGCACAGTGTGCTCTTCATACGTACACTTGCGGATCGCCACCCTGGACTTCTCCGCCTGGTTAACCGTGTCCTTCACTTTTGACCGTTTTGTCAGCATTTGCTGCCCGAAGCTGAGACTCACGTATTGCACGGGTAAGACGGCCGCCGTGGTCATTGGGTCCTTGTGCGCGCTGAGCTGTTTAAAGTACATCCCATTTCACTTCATGTACGAGCCACGTTTCACCATGGACAATGTGAACTGGGGTTGCCGGCCCAAAGCCGTGTACTTCACTTCCATCGGCTGGGTGGCTTTCACCTGGCTATGTAGCATCTCTCTCTTCTTACTCCCCTTTGGTCTTATCATAATTCTGAACGGGCTGACGGTCAGGAACATCGTAGCAGCCAGCAGAGTCCGCCGGCGCCTGAAGTCAGTGGAGGCCAAGGACAGCGAGACGGATAATCGGCGCAATGCCATCGTTTTACTCTTCACCGTGTCCGGCACCTCCATATTACTCCAGATGACGGCTACGTTGACTTTGATCTGCACTCGGGTCACCGTCAATTTCGTTGGCGCGGATCTCACGAGCCCCTCGCACATCGCCAACGAAGTAGGAATCTTACTTATTCGGGTCAGCTGCTGCGTGAACACTTGTATCTATGCAATGACCCAACGCAAGTTTAGAGAGCAGCTGAAGAACGGGATCAAGATTCTAACCCGTGTCATTATTAACCCCATGAAACAGGCGAAGCAGTGAGCCGTGAGTTGGAATTTAATGTTGACGCCTCTGATTTCTCTATTTCGCTCACCGAACTTCACCATTCAGTGGAAGCCCCGGATCCGACACATTACGTTTCAATTCCCTCTACAGATGTTGTCCGCCTCGTTCAGTTCGTCCAGCACGTTGTGTTTTGCTCAAGACTCAATCGCTCCTTGTATATCGATTATATGCCCCATTTCCGTTTGGAGCGGTTTAGTTGAACAGGAGACTGCATAACTTATACCCGGGAATATGGATAAAACATGTGCCACCGCATCACGGTTAACCACTTGGTCTTCTGTAGAATATTAACGAAGCGCTGGGGGAACTCAGCGGACCGAACAGCATGTGCCTATTATGAGAGACCATAGACAGGGTTGGCTGGATAGAGAATGGACACAAAATGCTGGAGTAACGCAGCGGGACAGGCAGCATCTCTGGAAAGAAGGAATGGGTGACGTTTCGCGTCGAGACCCTTCTTCAGACTGTACTCCAGCATATTGATTTAAACCAGCGTCTGCAGTTCAATCCTGCACATTATGTCAACGCATTCCTTCTCCAGAAATGCTGCCTGTCTCGGTGAATTACTGGAGCATTTTGTGTCTACCTTCCATTTAAACCAGCACCCGCAGTTTGTTCCTACACAAGGACTAGAGGATATCGCTTTAAAGTGAGGGGGGACATTTTAAAGCAGATCTGCGGAGCAGGTTTTTTACGCAGAAAGTGGTGGTTGGAACGCGCTGGCAGGGGTAGTGATGGAGGCATAAATGAAACGACCATTTAGAAGTCTTTTGGATCGGCACATGGATGTGCAGGGAGCGAAGGGATGTCAGCCAAATTGAATCCCACCGCTCCTCTCGACACCCGACTGTTTGCCCGCCGCACATGGCCGCGTTTCTTTCTATTTTCCGACTACATGCGTATCCAAATAGCTGTGATGGCCAAAGCAGTCTTTCGAATTAAGTTAATGCAGTTTACCATAAAGGTTGAGCAAAACACAAAGTATTGGAGTAACTCAGCGGGCCAAGCAGAATCTGTGGAGCGAAATGATCCGGGAATTAAAGTAGTACTTTAAAACCAACTTAAAAATACCGAATCGAAACCCCTTCTATCCATTTTAGAATTGTATTCCGTATTCGATTGCTGCTTTGTGGTAAAAACACAATGACATCAATGGTAAAGTTAAAGAGAAACATGACTTCCTGCCGTTGAAGAGACTTCCTGCAGCTGATCAGGACGGGGTGGGGGGGGGTGAACCATTGGTTCAAGCGTGGAACAGCGGGCGGGATGTTATCACCCTCTTGATTTCGCCAAACGCAAAGTGCTGTACTAACTAACGGGTCAGGGAGCATCTGCAGGGGCAATGAATAGGCGACATTTCCGTTTCAGATCCATCTTCCGTCTCTTTATTCGGCCAGCTCGTCCAAAGGAAAAATACAATAAAACGAATTTACATTTCAATTAAATGATATTTTCTTTAGCCTGAAAATGATTAATTTGATTTGTTTTCTTGTTGTTCAGAGCACCTGCTTGGTCAAACATGGGAGAATAGTTCAAAGGATGAGGGGGGGGGGGGGGGAGAGGGGGATATGATGATTGTGGAGGTTTGTGTTTTGTGACTGGAAGTCTGTGACGTGCGGGTTACAGCAGGGATCGGCGCTGAGTCTGTTGTTTGCGATTTCCATTGATAAACTAAATACGAATGTAGGAGGCATGATTAGCTAAGTCGCGATGGCAAGGACACTGAGACGGAGAATCGGCGTAATTCTGTTGCCTTGCACTTCACGGTGTCAGGAACCTCCATATTACTGTGTTGGTGCGGTTGGGAATGCTTCCAAGATTGCGCCCAACACAGACGACTATTTGCGTGCCAGCCACAGAAGCAGATATACAAACACACATTACAATCGCTCCACACTCTTAAATCGATGTAAATGAATTGATTGCAATCATGTCTTGTCTTTCTACTGACAGGTTAGCATGCAAACAAAAAGCTTTTCACTGTACCTGCTGTATATATATGCTGTATATGACAATAAATTAAACTGAAACTGACTTTTGCAAGTCAAGTCAACTTTTGCTTTTAATACGCTCAAGTATACCACATACACCACAACCAGAGAGCAGTGCTGAACTACGATCTACCTCTTTGGTGACCCTCGGACTATGCTTGGTCGGACATTGCTGGCTTTACCTTGCACCAAATGTTATTCCCTTATCGTGTTTCTAAACTCTGTAAATGGCTCGATTGATATCATGTGTTGTCTTTCTGCTAACTTGCGAACATGTATTGTATTTCTACATGCAACAAAAGCTTTTCACTGTTCACTGACAAGAAACTAAACTGAAGTGCGGTGAGGCACAGGTACAATGGAGAATATTGCTTCTGAAGGGTCTCGAACCGGAACGTCACCCATTCTTTCTATCGAGAGTTGCTGCCTGTCCCAAAGAGTTATTCTAACATTTTGTGCCTACAATGGAACGTCCATTCATCTTCCTCAGCGTCGGGTCAGGGTGAGGGAAATTGGGTACCAAGGGACCTGTATTCCAGAAAAGAATCCAAACACGGTACGAGAGACCATCACCACTGACCACCGTATCCTGCCAAGCACTCAATGAACCAACCACCTTGCACAGCCATGGTCTAGGTGACGTGGAATAACTCATATTTTATGATATTTTTATGTGATGTATTCTTGCTTTGAATATGCCAGCAAAACTGCAGCAAGCAGGTATTTCACTTGTTCCTTTACTGTTGCAAATGACAATTAAACACTCTTGAATCTTACCCAATGTCCTGACCAGCGGTCATCATTATTAACCATATTGTTATTCACTTTGTGCAAACTGACAGCAACAATGACTTTGTCAGCTGCAAGGGTAAACTTCTTACGGATTGAAGAGAGCTATTTAAAAATTACATAAAAAGTTTAAATCTAAGTGCAAACTCTGATCAAATCTCAGGCGCGACCCAAATTCTTACACACAGATGCTGATTGGCTGGGTAAATGTAAAAAATGTCCCTAGTGGGTGTAGGATAGTGTTAATATCATATCATCATATCATATATATACAGCCGGAAACAGGCCTTTTCGGCCCACCAAGTCCGTGCCGCCCAACGATCCCCGTACATTAACACTATCCTACACCCACTAGGGACAATTTTTACATTTACCCAGCCAATTAACCTACATACGGGCGGCACGGACTTGGAGGGCCGAAAAGGCCTGTTTCCGGCTGTATATATATGATATGATAAGGAACCCAGTCAGGACAGAGAACAATACCCCAAATAATTAAACAACCTGAAAAGCCCAGAGATGCTCCAGTGGTTCCAAGGACGGCAGATAGAGTGAGGGCATTCTGAGTGCAGTCATGTCCTTGCAATTTTCATTGCATGTGGTCTAACTGTGGCACTGAGTGATGGTTACAAACAAGACACAATAAACTGTGTTGAATAATTTGAAAAAACATTTCTTCACACAGAGTGGTGAATCTGTGGAATTCTCTGCCACAGAAGGTAGTTGAGGCCAGTTCATTGGCTATATTTAATAGGGAGTTAGATCTTGCCCTTGTGCCTAAAGGAATCAGGGGGTATGGAGAGAAGGCAGGTACAGGTTACTGAGCTGGATGATCAGCCATGATCATATTGAATGGCGGTGCAGGCTTGAAGGGCCGAATGGCCTACTCCTGCACCTATTTTCTATGTTTCTATGAAAAGTGAAGGGCATGAATAGAGTGGATGTGGAGAGGTTGTTTCCACTAGTGGGAGGGCCTTGCGCCAGAGGCCATAGCCTCAGAATAGAAGAACACACCTGTGAAAAGATGAGGAGGAATTTCTTTAGTCAGAGGGTGGTGATTCTGTGGAATTCATTGCCACCGATGGCTGTGGAGGTCATCACTGCATATTTTTAAGGAGGAGATTGACAGATTCTTTATTAGTAAGGGTGCCAGGGGTTATAGCGAGAAGGCAGGAGAATGGGGTTGAGAGGGCAAGATCGATTAGCCATGATTGAATGGCGGAGTAAACGTGATTCTGCTCCTAAAACATATGAAGCAGCGAATGCTGGAATCTTAAGCAAAAAAACAAAGTGCTGGAGGAACTCAGCGGGTCAAGCGGCAGGATTGGACAGATGATGTTTTGGGTCAGGAACGAACCCGAAATGCTTCCTGTCCATTCCCTCCACACATGCTGCCTGACCCGCTGAGTTGCTGCTCAAAGGTATTTATTCACAAAATGCTGGAGTAACTCAGCAGGTCAGGCAGCATCTCAGGAGAGTAAGAATGGGTGACGTTTCGGGTCGTGACCCTTCTTCAGACTGCAGAGTTGCTGCAGTGCTTTCTCCCTTCACGGTTCAGAATATCGGCTCAAGTTGTGGAGAGAGGGACAGGATTGAAAGCTCCATCACATGACTGAGAAGCGACCCAACATCCAGCTATAGTAAACTTTAGAAAATGTTGATACCAATCAAAACAAATCTGCTGAACTGACGAAAGTATAAAACACATGTTAAGTGCCACCACCTTTTCCCTTGACAGAAATCTTTCACAGCCACTGTGTATTTCCAACATTTCCTATTTGTTTCCTGGACATTCGTATGTCCGGGACTGTCGTATGTTGAAAGGCTGGAGCAATTAGGCTTGTATACACTGGAATATAGAAGGATGAGGGGGGGTCTTATTGAAACATATAAGATAATTAGGGGATTGGACACATTAGAGGCAGGAAACATGTTCCCAATGTTGGGGGAGTCCAGAACAAGGGGCCACAGTTTAAGAATAAGGGGTAGGTCATTTAGAACGGAGATGAGGAAGAACTTTTTCGGTCAGAGAGTGGTGAAGGTGTGGAATTCTCTGCCTCAGAAGGCAGTGGAGGCCAGTTCGTTGGATGCTTTCAAGAGAGAGCTGGATAGAGCTCTTAAGGATAGCGGAGTGAGGGCGTATGGGGAGAAGGCAGGAACGGGGTACTGATTGAGAGTGATCAGCCATGATCGCATTGAATGGCGGTGCTGGCTCAAAGGGCTGAAGGGCACCTATTGTCTATTGTCTATTCCCAGGTCTCTTTGTCTCCGCAGTAGCCTCAGGGAAGACAAGAGGTTGTACATAGTCAGACTGACCAGGGAACTCATAGGTCTTGTTCCCAGCCTGCAAGGAATCAGCCGATCTCAGTCACTGCTCCCGCAGAGAAGACAGATGTGCTCAGTAATGCAATCCTGGCCCATGTTTGATGCTTAAAATTCCAACTGAATGGATGTCATGATCCCACGGAATGTCAGAACCCGATCCAGGTCCCGTTGAAGAACACCATTAAAATCACTTCCAGGATAATAATGTTGAAATTCATCGACCGCGATAGTCCACAAACTAGTTCAGCTTCAAACCTCAATCAGAGGCCTACCGACAGTCTTCATTGCATGCATCTATACATACACACACGTGTAACGCACACAGGGCCGACACACACACGTGCACACACATGCATATCTGCACGCACCCACACGTTCACTCACACTCGCACATGTACATACATGTACACACAAATGCATAACGCACACAGGGCCGACTGACAGTTCACCATCAAAGGTGATCGTTGTATGGCAGTGTTCATTGGATACATCTGTATACACACGTAACATAGACACACACGTACATACATGTACACACACATGCAAAATGCAGACAAGGCTGACTGTATACACACACGGACACTCACGCGCTCACACACGTATGATGGATGCATCCGTACACACACACACACACATGTAACACACACAGGGCCGAGCGACAGTTCACTATCAACGGTGATCGATGTATGGCAGTGTTCATTGGGTACATCTGTGCACACACTCAAACACACACAAGCGTAACACACACGGGGGTATGAAGAGAAAGCAACTTCAGATCCTGATTCCTGGGATCGCGGTGAATCACTGTGACTGTAAGCGGCTCTCACTGTCTGTCGGTCAGTCAGATCTGAAATCAGTTCTTACGCACATCTTCAACTTGCCTCGGTGGCTGGAGACGACGATTCTTGCTCTGTTGCACCAGTCACTGAAAACAAAGGAACACAACTAGTGAGTGATGTTGGAGGGGGCACAGCCGAGAGGGAAACAGACAGTAATAAATTATTGGGGGACGCACACAGTAATGTGTCCAGAGTACACATGGTGCAAAACGGTAAAACAATATTTGAGAGAACATTCAGTAATAAATCATGATAGAGGGCTCGGTAAGTCCCACTGAGTTGCTCCAGCATTTTGGTCAATAAGTATCAGACGGCCTGTCTATCAGTGGAAAGGTAATCTTCTGATAGATAAAATGGTGAGAGGTGCAAAGTTTCAAGGAGATGTGCGAGGCAAGTTGTTTTTCTCGTTGTCACTTTACACGGAACGTACTGAGTGCCTGGACTATGCAAGGGTGGTGAATCTGTGGAATTCTTGGCCACAGAAGGCTGTGGAGGCAAAGCAGTGAATATATTTAAGGCAGAGATAGATAGATTCTTGATTAGTGCGGGTGTCAGAGGTTACGGGAGATTTCAATATGCAGGTAGACTGCGAAAGTCAGGTTGGTACTGGACCCTAAGAAAGGGAGTTTGTAGTGTGCCTCCGAGAAGGATTCTTAGAGCAGCTTGTACTGGAGCCCACCAGGGAGAAGGCAATTCTGGATTTAGTGTTGTGTAATGTACCGGATTTCATAAGGAAACTCAAGGTAAAGGAAACATTAGGAGGTAGTGACCATAATATGTTTTAATCTGCTATTTGAGAGAGAAGGTAAAATCAGAAGTGTCAGTATTGCAGTTGAACAAAGGGGACTATGGAGGCATGAGGGAGGAGCTGGCCAAAGTTGACTGGAAAGGGTCCCTAGCAGGGATGATGGTGGAACAGCAATGGCAGGAATTTCTGCGAATAATCCAGAAGATGCGGGATCATTTCATTCCAAAGAGGAAGAAAGATTCTAAGGGGAGTAAGAAGCAACTGGGTCTGACAAGGGAAGTCAAGGACAGTATAAAAATAAAAGAGAAGACTTATAACATAGCAAAGATGAGTGGGAAGCCAGAGGATTGGGTAACTTTTAAAGAACAACAGAAGGTAACTAAAAAGGCAATACTGGGAGAATAGATGAAGTACGAAGGAAAGCTAGCCAAGAATATAAAGGATAATAAAAGCTTCTTTAGGTATGTGAAGAGGAAAAGATTAGTGAAGACAAATGTGGGTCCCTTGAAGACAGAAACAGGTGAATTTATTATGGGGAACAAGGAAATGGCAGACGAGTTGAAAAGGCACTTTGGTTCTTTATTCACTAAGAACGACACAAATAATCTCCCAGAAGTACTAGGGTACAGAGGATCTAGGGTGATGGAGGAACTGAAGGAAATTCACATCAGTCAAAATATCACGTTGGGAAGACCGATGGGACTGAAGGCTGATAAATCCCCAGGGTCTGGTCTGCATCCCAGGTTAGTCAAGGAGGTGGCTCTAGAAATCGTGGACGCATTGGTGATCATTTTACAATGTTCTATTGATTCTGGATCAGTTCCTGCGGATTGGAAGGTAGCTGATGTTATCCCACTTTTTAATAAAGGAGGGAGAGAGAAAACAGGGGATTATAGACCAGTTAGCCTGGTGGGGAAGTTGCTGGAGTCAATTATTAAAGATGTAATAACGGTGAATTTGTGGAGCAGTAACAGGATCGGTCCAAGTCAGCATCAATTTATGAAGGGGAAATCTTGTTTGACTAATCTTCTGGAATTTTTTGAGGATGTAACAAGTAAAATGGATAAAGGAAATATAGTGTATCTGGACGTTCAGAAAGCCTTTAATAAGGTCCCACACAGGAAATTAGTGGGAAAAATTAGAGCACATGGCATTGGGGGTAGGATATTGACATGGATCGAAAATTGGTAGGTAGACAGGAAACAAAGGGTAGGAATTAACGGGTCCTTTTCAGAATGGCAGGCAGCCACTAGTGGGGTGTCGCAAGGCTTAGTCCTGTGACGGCAGCTATTTACAATATATTTTCATGATTTAGATGAAGGAATTAAAAGTAACATAAGCAAATTTACAGATGACACAAAGCAGGGTGGCAGAGTAAACTGTGAAGAGGCTATGAGGATGCAGGGTGACTTGGGTAGGTTGGGTGAGTGAGCAATGTATGGCAGATGCAGTATAATGTAGATAAATGTGAGGTTATCCGCTTTGGTGGCAAGGACAAGGCAGATTATAACCTGAATGGTACCAGATTAGGAAAAGGGGAAGTGAAACGAGATGTGTGTGTCCTTGTACATCAGTCACTGAAAGTAAGCATGCAGGTACAGCAAGAGGATTTGAGTAGAGGAGCAAAGAGGTCCTTCTGCAGTTGTACAGGGCCCTGGTGAGGCCATACCTGGATATTGTGTGCAGTTTTGGTCTCCAAATTTGAGGAAGGACATTCTTGCTATTGAGGGAGAGCAGCGTAGGTTCACGAGGTTAATTCCCAGGATGGCGGGACTGTCATATGACGCAAGAATGGAACAAATGGGCTTGTATTCACAGGAATTTAGGATCAGAGCAGATCTTATAGAAACATATAAGATTATTAAGTCAAGTCAAGTCAAGTCAATTTTATTTGTATAGCACATTTAAAAACAACCCACGTTGACCAAAGTGCTGCACATCTGATTAGGAAAAAAAAAAAGAAACATACAGTGGCAGTCAGCCAAGACATTGGACAAGCTAGATGCTCCCGATGTTGGGGGAGTCCAGAAACAGGGGCCACAATTTTAGAATGAGAGCTAGGCCATTTAGAACTGAGATGAGGGAAAAACTTCTTCACCCAGAGTTGTGAATTTGTGGAATTCTCTGCATTAGAAGGCAGTAGAGGCCGATTCACTGGATGTATTCAAAAGAGAGTCAGATAGGGCTCTTAGGGCTAGCGGAATCAAGGGATATGGGGAGAAGGCAGGAACGGGGGAGATTGTGGATGATCAACCATGATCACATTGAATGGCGCTGCTGGCTCAAAGGGCCAAATGGTCTGCTCTTGCACTAATTTTCTATGTTTCTCTGTTATGGGGAGAAGGCGGCACGGTAGCGCAGCGGTAGAGTTGCTGCTTTACAGCGAATGCAGCGCCGGAGACTCAGGTTCGATCCTGACTACGGGTGCTGCACTGTAAGGAGTTTGTACGTTCTCCCCGTGACCTGCGTGGGTTTTCTCCGAGATCTTCGGTTTCCTCCCACACTCCAAAGACGTACAGGTATGTAGGTTAATTGGCTGGGTAAATGTAAAAATTGTCCCTAGTGGGTGTAGGATAGTGTTAATGTGCGGGGATCACTGGGCGGCACGGACTTGGAGGGCCGAAAAGGCCTGTTTCCGGCTGTATATATATGATATGATATGATATGATATGAAGGCAGGAGAATGGGGTGAGGGAGAGATGAATCAGCCATGATGAATGGCGGAGTAGACTTGATGGGACAAATTGCCTAATCCTACTCCTGTCACATGATCTTATGAACCATATGTGGCGGTAGAGGTAGATGTGATAATGGAGTTTACGAGGCAGTAGATAGGCACATGGATATGCAAGGAATGGGGAGATATGGATGATATTCAGGTAGATAAGCGATGGTCTTGTCATCATGTTCATTGTGTGCTGAAGGGCCTGTCCTTGTGCTGTGCTGCTCCATGTTTTGTGTGTCGTTGCTTCACTCTCTCTGAGACTGCGTCGCTACAAACCATTGGTTTCGGTGACTTGCACCTGGCCACCTCTGGCCCAGATGTCGGTGACGGCCGTCATGACCGCCAGGCACCTGCCAAAGTCTTCGGCCGGACACCGGGCGGCGAGGGAGGAGAGTTTGCGAGCTACCTTGAGGGCCTGGCGGTATCGCTCCTGCTGCACCTTGGCCCGATCCCTCGGCGACGCGGGCGGGAGCTGACCGCCGAGGAAGTGCCCCTGCGTCCAGCGAGCGGCGCAGAGTGAGGGCTCAAAGAGGTCGGAGCCCAGGAGCCGCCGGAGAGCCAGGACGTGCCGGCAGGGGAGCCTCATGGAGGTGCGGAAGGCACACTGGCAGCTGGCCTGGTCCGTCACCAGGGCCCGGCGCCGGCACACGGGCCAGGCCCTCTCGGCCTCCACGCTGAGAAAGGAGACCGACTCTGCTTCCTGCAGCTCCGTCCGCACCCGGCGGAAGGCGAAGTCGGTGAGCAGCGCCCGGTAGGAAGACTCCGCGGAGTTGTCCTCTGGCCCTGCGGGGGGCTCACTCTGCAACACTCGCTGGTCGCACTCGGCCCGCACCGTGTCCACGGCCTTCAGGAGGTCCCGGGTGAAGGAGGTCACGTTGGAGAAGTCCTCGACCGCGGCCGCCAGCCTCTGGCTCATCACCTGCACCCGCTGGAGGGTGCTGGTGAGGTAGCTCTCGTTCTCGTGCTTGAAGCCCTCCACCCACTGGCGGCGGGACCCGTGCCACGTCTTGTGGAAGTAGTCGACGGCGCTCTCCGCGTTGGAGTCCAGCAGCTGGCGGTACAGCAGGTCGTAGTCCTCAGTCGACGTGGCGTAACACATACTGTGCAGGATCTGCAGCAGCTGGCTCCTGGCGGGAAGAAAGGGAAGAGGAGACAAGGTGAGGAACCTCCCGGTGCAGCACGGTGGCGTAGCGGTAGAGTTGCTGCCTTACAGTGCCAGTCCCAGGATCCATCCTGTCCACAGGCATTGTCTGTGTGGAGTTTGTACGTTCTCCCTGTGACCATGTGGGTTTCCTCCGGGTTCTCCGGGTTCCCCCCAAGTTCCAAAGACGTGCAGGTTTGTACGTTAATTGGCCTCTGTAAATTGTCCCGTGTGTCGCCCAGAACTAGTGTGAACCAAAGATACTAGAGGAACAAGATGGACCACTCCGTTGGAATCGCCTATACTGAAGTGTAGTGTGTAAAGGAGCGGAACATCCGCCATTTTAGTAAGCAAAACCTGCCGTTCGTTCTGCCTCTCGCAGTGTAATCAGTGTTTTGGGGGAACAGTATGTGTGATGATACCATTAAAATGCAGAAAATAACTCATCTATCAATTCATACATTTTTGTTATTTTTTCTTTTAAAATGTTTCTGCAATTTTCTGCCAACTAAAATGGTGCCATGTCCTTCTACGATTTTTAACGTCGAGTGGTCTATCTTGTTCCTCTAGTATCTTTGGTGTGAACGGGTGATTAATGGTCGGCGTGGACTCAGTGGGGCAAAGGGCCCGTTTCCAATCTGTATTTCCGAAACTAAACCAAACTCTCACCTCAACAGTCCCCAGCGGCTACAAGAAAAACTCCACCGTTTCTTTCCTTACGAAAAATAAAGTGACCTCCTCAATGACTAATGAACAGTGGAGTCAAACAGCACGGAAATAGGCCACTCGGCCCAACTCGTCCTTGCTGACCAACATGCCCCATCTAATGCTGACCAAGATGCCCCATCTAATGCTGACCAAGATGCCCCATCTAATGATGACCAACATGCCCCATCTAATGCTGACCAAGATGCCCCATCTAATGCTGACCAACATGCCCCATCTAATGCTGACCAAGATGCCCCATCTAATGCTGACCAAGATGCCCCATCTAATGCTGACCAAGATGCCCCATCTAATGCTGACCAGATGCCCCATCTACAGAAAGGGGAGAGGAGGGGGCAAAAGGGGAAGGAACAGGCAAAGGGGGAGAGGAGGGTGGAAAGGAGGGAGAGTGGGGCAGGGGTAGACTGGATTGTGCAGACCATGTTGAGGAATGAGTCGCACCCTTATCTGACCCACGCCGTGACAGGAGGAGGAATATTTGGGATAACCCAACCTCCCCCTCCCCCGCCCGCTCCGGTCCCACGACGGAATCACGATGCCAGAGCTTATTGTTGCCCGATGGTGGAGGAGAGGAGGGGGAGGAGAGCAGAGGGAAGGAGAGGAGGGGAGGAGAGGAGGTGGAAGATGAGAGGGGGAAGGAGGCGAGGAGGGGGAAGAGGGGAGGAGTGGGTGAAGTGGGTGAGGAGGAAACAGGAGTAGGGGAAAGGAGAGAAGGGGCGGAGGAGAAGGAGAGAAGAGGGAGAAAGAAAGAAGGGAAGGAGGAGCGGGTAAGAAAGAAGGAAAGAAGAAAGAGAGAGAGGGCAGAGAGTGGAGGAGATGGGACATGGGTAGACTGGATTGTGCAGAGGGATGAGAGTCACAACTTTACCAAACCAACACAATCTGACAGGAGGAGGAATATTTGGGCCCCCCACCCGCCCGCTCCGCTCCGGCCCCACGAGGGAATGGCGGTGCCAGTGCTTACTGTTGCCCGGCGGTCACGTGCAGCTTCTCGGCGGTCACGTGGTCCTGGAAGACGCTCAGGGTGTGGGCGAGGCAGGCCAGCGGCTTGCAGTGGGGCAGCACGTCGGTCACCAGCTCCCCGTCACACGCCTGGCCGCCGACCACCACCGCCCGCATTCCCTCCGCCGCCGGGTTCTTCTGCCTGAAGATGCGCAGAAGCTGCCGGACGGTCTCGCGCTCCTCGCTCTGCAGGAACCACAGGCACGCCAGCTCGCTCTCCCCGTTGCCGTCGATGGCCAGCAGCAGGTAGGTGGGCAGCCACAGGCCCGCCCAGCTGTAGGTGGCGCCCACCAGCAGCACCTCGGGGAACCTCTCGAAGGTCTGCTTCATGCGGCCGTCCTGGTAGTAGATGGCCTGCAACACGTTGGCCTTGTTCACCACCACCACCACCGTGCCGTCTGCAAGCAAACGCAGACAAGAGTTATAGAAACACAGAAAATAGGTGCAGGAGGAGGCCATTTGGCCCTTCGAACCAGCACCGCTATTCAATGTGATCATGCCTGATCATCCACAATCAGTAACCGGTTCCTGCCTTCCCCCCATATCCCTTGATACCACTAGCGCCTAGAGCTCTATCTAACTCTCTTTTAAATTCATCCAGTGAATTGGCCTCCACTGCCTTCTGTGGCAGAGAATTCCACAAATTCATAACTCTCTGGGTGAAAAAGTGTCTTCTCACCTCAGTTTTAAATGGCCTCCCCTTTATTCTTACACTGTGTCCCCTGGTTCTGGACTCCCCCAAAATTGTGAACATTTTTCCTGCATCTAGCTTGTCCAGTCCTTTTATAATCTTATACGTCTCTTTAAGATCCCCTCTCGTCCTTCTAAACTCCAGTGAATACATCCCCAGTCTTTCCTCATATGACAAGAACAGGCAGAACAAGGGACTGACCCACTCTCACCCTGGCCACAAACTCTTTGAAGTAGAAACACAGAAAATAGGTGCAGGAGTAGGCCATTCGGCCCTTCGAGCCAGTACCGCCATTCAATATGATCATGGCTGATCATCCAGAATCAGTACCCTGTTCTGGCTTTCTCCCCATATCCCTTGATTCCATCAGCCCTAAGACCTACAGTGCATTCAGAAAGTATTCTGACCCCTTCACCTTTTCCACATTTTGTTACATTACAGCCTTATTTTAAAATGAATTAAAAAAAAATTTTTTAAATCGTCAATCTACACGCAATACCCCAGAATGAAGAAGCGAAAACAGGTGTTTAGAAACTTTTGCAAAGTAATTTAAAAGAAATAGCTGAAATATCACATTTACATAAGTATTCAAACCTTTGCTATGATGCTCAAAATTGAGCTGAGGTTCATTTTGTTTCCATTCATTATCCTTGAGATGTTTCTACAACTTGATTGGAGTCCACCAGTGGTAAATTAAATTGATTAGACATGATTTGAAAATGCACACACCTATCTATATAAGATCCCACAGTTGACAGTGCATGTCAGAGCAAAAACCAAGACATGAAGAAGAAGGAATTGTCCGTAGATCTCCGAGACAGGATTGTGTCGAGATACAGATATGGGGAAGGGTAGAAAACACTTTCTGCAGCATTGCAGGTCCCGAAGAGCACAGTGGCCTCCATCATTCTTAAATGGAAAAACTTTGGAACCACCAGGATTCTTCATAGAGCTGGCCACTCGGCCAAACTGAGCAATCAGGGGAGAAGGGCCTTGGTCAGGGAGGTGACCAAGAACCCGATGATCACTGACATAGCTCCAGAGGTCCTCTGTGAAGATGGGAGAAACTTCCAGAAGGCCAACTTTATCTGCAGGACTCCACCAGTCAGGCATTTATGGTAGAGTGGCCAGACGGAAGCCATTCCTCAGTAAAAGGCACATGATGGCCTGCTTGGAGTTTGTCAAAAGGCACCTAAAGGTCTCACTGACCATGAGAGATAAGATTCTCTTGTCTGATGAAACCAAGATTGAACTCTTTGGCCTGAATGCCAAACGTCACGTTTGGGGGGAGCCAGGCACTGCTCATCACCTGGCGAATACCATACCTACGGTGAGGCATGGTGGTGGCAGCATCATGTTGTGGGGATGTTTTTCAGCGGCAGGAACTGGGACACTAGTCAGGATCAAGGGAAAAATGAACAGAGCAAAGGAAAGAGAGATCCTTGATGAAAACCTGCTCCAGAGCATTCTGGACCTCAGACTGGGGAGGAGGTTCACCTTCCAACAGGACAATGACCCCAAGCACACAGCCAAGACAACGCAGGAGTGGCTTCATGACAAGTCTGTGAATGTCCTTGAGTGGCCCAGCCAGAACCCGGACATCTCTGGAGGGACCTGAAAATAGCTGTGCATCGATGCTCCCCATCCAACCTGACAGAGCTTGAGTGAAGAATGGGAGAAATTACCCAAATACAGGAGTGCCAAGCTTGTAGCATCATACCCAAGAAGACTTGAGGCTGTAATCACTGCCAAAGGTGCCTCAACAAAGTACTGAGTAAAGGGTCTGAATACATTTGTAAATATGATATCAGTTCTTTCTTTTTAATTACTTTGCAAAAAATTCTAAACATCTGTTTTCACTTTTTTTATCATAGGGTATTGTGTGTAGATTGATGATTTAAAAAAATAATTAATCCATTTTAAAATAAGGCTGTAACGTAACAAAATGTGGAAAAAGTGAAGGGGTGTGAATACTTTCTGAATGCACTGTATATCTAACTCTCTCATGAAGCCCTCCCCTCTGGGCACATCCTGACACAAAAACAGCCTCTCCCCACGAGTGGTAGCTCTAGTTAACAACCACTCTACACCACTACATTCTGGTCTGTAAGCCAAACAATTATGAACTCTCCAAGTGCATTTTAGATATTTACACGTGCAATATTAAGCAAAGCTGCCACATTACTCTTGCACTTTTTTTTACATTGTTTAATTATAATGTTTTTTTAATTGTCTGCTGTCTTGTGTTTTTATCACGTGTAGTAAAGCACCAAATCAAATTCCTTGTTTGTGTACAAACTAGGCCGATAAATTGAGTCGGATTCTCAAATGGATTCTGAACAAAGCACTGGTAACGCACAGTGGCAGTGGTGAGGTACGTTTGCCTTCATCGGTCGGTGCACCGAGTACAAGAGTCAGATAGTCAAGATGCAGCTCTATCAAACTCCGGAGAAACAAGGATCTGCAGATGCTGGTTCATGACAAAAGACAAAGTGCGAGAATAACTCAGCAGGTCAGGTAGTATCTCTGGAGTTTCCCCTCGCCCCTGACTCTCGGTCTGAGTAAGAGTCTTGACCTGAAATGTCTCCGATTCTTTTTCTCCAGAGATGCTGCCTGACCCGCTGAGTTACTGCAGCGTTTTGTGTCCATCTCCAGTGTAAACAAGCACCTACAGTTCTTTCCCACACATGTCTGGAAAACATGGATACGTGATGTATCAGGTCGGGACCCTTCTTCAACTAATTGTGGCAAGTCGGGGGGGGGGGGGGGGGGGGGGGAAGAAAGCTGGAAGAGAGGTGGGGGCAGGACAAAGCCTTGCAAGTGACAGGTGGAGGAAGGGACTGCAGATGCAGCCTGGGTGGGGTTACAGGAGGGAAGAGTCATCTGAAGAGTGCGTGGCACGATCCAAGAGCGATCCCATGAGAAAGTATTGGGGACACAGCTGTAGAGTTGCTGCCTTACAGCGCTACAGACCCGGGTTCCATCCTGACTGTGGGTGCGGTCTGTATGGAGTTTGTACGTTCATGGATTTTCTCTGGGTGTTTCGGTTTCCGCCCACACTCCAAAGACTTGCAGTATTGTAGGTTACTTGGTTTCAGTAAGTTGTAAAAAGAAATGGCCCCTTGTGTGTGTAAGTTAGCGTACAGGACCATCGCTGGTCAGCACCAACTCGGTGGGCCGAACGGCCAGTTTCCGCGCTGTATCTCTGAAGTGTAAAAGTCATTGACTATCCCAGGGGAGAGGAGGGAGTGATCTAGTGACAAGACAGTGCACTATCATGAGATGGGGGAAGGAGGATCCACACCCAATCCTCATCCATTTATTTGGAATATTGGGAGCAGTCCTGGCCCCATGTCTAAGGAAGGGTGTGCTGGCGGTGGAGAGGGTCCAGAGGAGGTTTACCAGAATGATACCAGGAATGTCTGGGTTAACATCTGATCAGTGTTTGACGGCACTGGGCCTGTACTCGCTGGAGTTTAGAACGATGAGGAGGGGCCTCGTTGAAACTTACCAGATAGTGAAATGCCAGGGTAGAGTGCATGTGGAAAGAATCTTTCCACTCGTGGGAGAGTCTAGGAATCATGGCTGATCTATCTTTCCCTCTCAACCCCATTTGCCACCCTAACGAATGAAGAACCTGTCAATCTCTGCTTTATAAATAGCCACAGACTTGGCCTCCACAGCCATCTGTGGCAGTGATTTCCACAGATCCATCACCCTCTGACTAAAGAAATTCCTTCTCATCTCCTTTCTAAAGGAACGTCCTTTTATTGTGAGGCTGCACCCTCTGTTCCATCACTCTCCCACTAGTGGAAACATCCTCGCCACATCCACTTTATCCGGTCCTTTCACTATTCGGTAAGTTTCAGTGAGGTCCCCCCTCATCCTTCTAAACTCCAGCGAGTACAGGCCCAGAGCCATCAAATGCTCATCATACGTTAACCCAATAAAGGGGTGATCCGCATTATTCCGGAATGAAGGAAGGATGCAGGATACCCCAGGACAAGAGAGGGAGTGGTGCAAACCTGGAGCAGCCGGTTAGGCCTGGGACAAGCGAGGACACCTTCACCTACCTTGATTCTTGATCAGTCCGGGTGTCAGAGGTTATGGGGAGAAGGCAGGAGAATGGGGTTAGGGGAGAGAGATAGATCAGCCATGATTGAATGACGGAGTAGACCTGATGGGCCGAATGGCCTAATTCTACTCCTAATCCTTATGACCTTACCCTTGACGGCTGCCAGTGTGGGCACCATCATCTCCAAGTCGGTTTTGTTGGTCTTGAACTCGTCCCATTTCTCCTTGCGTGTGGGGCTATGGGCATCCTCATCAGCGAGCACCTTGCCGGCAACCTCCCCCAGCTGCACCTGGACACCCGCTCCATTACTCCGCAGCGAGACGATGGAAGTGGGGTCCACGCGCAGCGCTGTAACAAAGTGCCTTTGGTGCCGGAGCCTCTCCTCCTCTTCCTGTGGGGTACAAGCAAGGTCCTAGGGTCAGTTCATCCGGTTTGGAGGTCAATTGTCCTCTGTAAATTGCCCCGAGCGTGTCGGGAGTGGGTGAGAAAGTAGGACAACATAGAACCAGTGCACACAGGTGGTCGATGATCAGCGTGGACTAGGTAGGCCTATGTTTCCATGCTGTATCTGTAAACTAAACTCAGATTCCGTATTAGAACACAGAACAGCACAGGAATGGGCCCTCCAGCCTACATTATCTGTGCCAAACATGATGCCAAGTTGAACTGATCTCATCTCCCTGTACATGATCCATATCGCTCTATTCCCTGAACTTCCATGTGCCTTTCCCAAAGCCTCTTAAACACCACTATCATATCTGCATCCACCACCATCTCTGGCAGTGCATTCCCAGCCCCCACCCCTCTCTGTGTAAAAATCTTGCCTCGCACATTAAACCTCCCCCCTCTCACCATATCACTCTGCCCTCTAGTGCTGGACATTTCCACCCTGGGGACAAGCCTCTGATTGCCGACCTTATGTGTGCCTCTCAAAACTTTATATACTTCCATCGAGTCTTCCCTCAACCTCTGACGCTCCAGAGAAAATAACCCAAGTTTATCCAACCTCCCACTGTAGCTGAAACCCTCTAATTCAGGCGGCATTCTTGTAAACCTGCTCTGCACCCTCTCCAAAGCCTCCACACCTTTCCTGTAATGGAGCGACTGGAACTGCACGTAATACTCCAAATGCAGTCTAACTAAAGCCCTATAGAACTGCATCAATGACTTGCTGACTCTTATATTTAATGCCCCTAGCACAGAATCCAAGCACATCACACGTTTCACCCATACTGGTTAACATATGATGATCGTTTGTCAGCACTGGGCCTGTACTCGCTACAGTTTAGAAGAATGAGGGGGGACCTCATTGAAACGTAATGAATAGTGAAACGTTTGGATAGAGTGGATGTGGAGAGGACGTTTCCACCAGTGGGAGAGTGTCAGACTAGAGGCCGTAGTCTCAGAATTAAAGGACGTTCCTTTGGGAAGGAGAGGAGGAGTTTCTTGAGTCAGAGGGTGGTGAATCAGTAGAATTCTTTGCCACAGAAGGCTGCGGAGGCCAAGTCAATGGATATACTTTTACGGCAGAGATAGATGGATTCTTGATTAGTGCGGGTGTCAAGGGTTATGGGGAGAAGGCAGGAGAATGGGGTTAGGAGGGAGAGATAGATCAGCCATGATTGAATGGCGGAATAGACGATGGGCTGAATGGCCTAATTCTGCTCCTATCACAAGACGCCTTCTTCCCCACCCTATCTACTTGTGCTGCCTCCTTCAGTGAGCTATGAACTTGAACTCCAAGATCCCTCTGCACATCAATGCTGTTAATGTTCATTGCATTAACTGTATACTCTCCTTGCATTTAACCTGTCAAAGTGCATCACCTCACACTTGCTCAGGTTAAACTCCATCTGCCATTTCTCCGCCACTTTCTGCAGCTGGTCTACGTTCTGATATCTACTGACAGCATTTCTCGTTGTCTGCAACTCCTAATTTTGGTGTCATTAGCAAACTTACTCACCAACCCATCTACATTTACGCCTCGGTCAGATATATATATATAATACAAAATCTCTCTAACTCTGGCCCCAGCCCATTCCTGAGTTTTTATCCCTGTCCAATTGACTTTGCCTTTAGCAACTATTTGGAACTTTCTCCCTCTATCTGTCTCTGCACCTCCACAACTACCATGGGGAAAAACAATCGGACCATATTCCCCATCTAGTTTAGTCTAGTTTCTTGTCACGTGTACCAAAAAGCTTTTTTGTTGCATGCTACCAGTCCGCGGAAAGACTATTCATGATTACAATCAAGCCGTCCACAGTCGAAATGTGTTGGAAGGAACTGCAGATGCTGGTTTAAACCGAAGATAGATACAAAAAGCTGCTGTAACTCAGCGGGTCAGGAAGCATCAATCTGAAGATGGGTCTCGACCTGAAATTTCACCTATTCCTTTTCTGGTCTGAAGAAGGGTCTTGACCCGAAACGTCACCTATTCCTTTTCTCCAGAGATGCTGTCTGACCTGCTGAGTTCCTCCGGATTTTTGTGTTTAAGCCGTCCACAGTGTACAGACACAGGGTAAAGGGAATAATGTTTAGCATCAGATAAAGTCCAGTAAAGTCCAATTAAAGATAGTCCGAGGGTCTCCATTCTATGCCTCTCATGAACAGATATACTTCTCTCAGATCACCCTCAGACACTCTTGCCTCCTTAAACCCCATTATAAGACAATCATTGAAATCCACCAACTCCACCTAAGTTATAGGTCATCTCCAGAATCCCTGCTAAGGCAGTTCACATCAATTACTTTGATAATGTCCCTGAAAGCTGGAGATATTTTTAGTGCGTTAGAACTACGTAAATAAAACGTGTTACTGTGAGGGAAATGACTAGTGATATTGAGTGTATCAGTCTGACTCTGTTAAACAATGCCAAAGTTGTCAGAGTTCAGAGGCTGGATTGATATCCCAGTGGGGGAGTGTGATATCATCCCATAGAATCACACCGGCTCTTCCACCGACATTGTCGGCAATGACCATCAAGCACCCATCTTGTTCTGTTCTATGTGTCGGGGCAGCACGGTGGTGCAGCGGAAGAGTTGCTGTGTTACAGCGCCAGAGACTCGGGTTTGATCCTGACTACGGGTGCTGTCTGTACGGAGATTGTACGTTCTGCCCGTGGGTTTTCTTCGGGAGCTGCGGTTTCCTCTCACACTCTAAAGATGTACACATTTATAGGCTAATTGGCTTGCTAAAATTGAAAGTTGTCCCTGATGTGGGTAGGATAGCTTAATGTGCATGGATTGCTGGTCAGCCTGGACTCGGTGGGCTGAAGGGCCTGTTTCCACGCTGTATGTTTAAACTAAACAGCAGATTCTAGTTTACGCCAATTCTAGACACAAAAAGCTGGAGTAGCTCAGTGGGTCAGACAACATCTCTGGAGAAAAGAAAAAGGTGACATTTCGGGTCGAGACCCTTCTTCAGACCAGCCAGGAAGGATCCGAAACGTCACCTATTCCTTTTCTCCAGAGATGATGCTTGACCCGCTGAGTTACTCCAGCTTGTTGTGTCCATCTTTGTTGCTATGTATTATGTTTTCTTGAGCCAATTCTGCACAAATCCCATTTTATTGCAACCTACAGCTTTAAGTCCCACCGATATGTGTTGGTGCCACAGGTAACATTCTCTCACAGGCAAAGACCAGGGCAGAGAGACAGAGTTCTGATAAACTCTTTATAAATAATTACGTGGACATATTCTGGACGGCATGGTGGCGCAGCGGTAGAGTTGCTGCCTTACACCGCTTGCAGCGCCGGAGACCCGGGTTCAATCCCGACTACGAGTGCTGTCTGTGTGGAGTTTTTACGTTCCCCTCTGTGTGGGTTTTCTCCGAGATCATCAGTTTCCTCCCACACTCCAAATATGTACAGGTGTCGAGGTTATTTGGTTTGGTGTATGTGTAGATTGTCCCGTGTGTGGAGGATAGTGTTAATGTGGGGGGGGTCGCCGGTCGGCGCGCACTCGGTGGGCCGAAGGGCCTGTTTCTGTGCTGTATCACTGAACTAGGATATTCAACCGCCCAGGATCCAAGGCTGGAACCGAGCGTGTACAGAACTAGTAGAATGCTCTTTGAAAACGTGGAGAGGTGGGACAACACACACACACACAGACACCCCCCCCCCACACAGAGACACAGACACACACACAGACACCACCCCCGCCCCCCCCCCCCACACAGAGACACAGACACACACACAGACACACACACTGTGCCGACAAACTGAAGCAGTGGCAGATCCAACAACTCCACCTGGCTGGTGTGTGTGTGTTCTGCTTTTACCTGCGGCACCGTGTGGTTATGCGATTCATTCATCTCTTTCACCACAAACTTGTTTCCATCCGCAGAAAGCCGGACTTTAATGGCACAGGGACACTTCATCTTGTTGGTTCTGAAAAAGACAGTGGGAGGCAGTGTGTAAGCCAACTGGGTGAAGACCAGCAAACGATAGACACAAAATGCTGGAGTAACTCAGCGGGTCGTGCATCATCTCTGGAGAAAAGGAATAGGTGACGCTTCGGATCGAGACCCTTCTTCAGTTTTGTTTAGTTCAGTTTATTGTCACGTGTACCGAGGTACAGTGAAAAGCTTTGTTGCATGCTAACCAGTCAGTGGGAAGACAATACATGATTACAATCGAGCCATTTACAGTGATTTACATCACAAAGGAATAACATTTAGTGCAAGGTAAAGTACAAAGAAAGATAGTCCGAGGGTCACCAATGAGGAAGATCACAGTTCAGGACTGCTCTCTCGTTGTGGTAGGATGATTCAGACCAGCAGTGTATGGCTATCTTTTACAATCATCACAGAATCCAACAGAAATATTCCATTGACATTGGCCATGAAGCAGTGTGAGTGGGAAGACAAGATGGTGTGCTGAATGACTGCCCTTTGACTGATAATAAACTCTTTCACAAACTGGGGGGACTTGAAGCAACAGCTGCAATAAAATGTGATTCATGCAGGATTGGTGTAAGATAACATAGTACATAACAAAGGAGATGGACACAAAATGCTGGAGTAACTCAGTGGGTCAGGCAGCATCTCTGGAGAAAAGGAATAGGTGACATTTCTGGTTGGGACCATTTATCAGACTGAGAGTCAGAGGAGAGGGAACTAGGGGGATGAAGGGTTACAAAGAACAAATGAATGAAAGATATGAAAGAACAAATCAAAGCCAGCAACAATGATAAAGAAAAGGTGGAGCCCACAATGGTCCATTGTTGGCGGTGGAGAAGGTGATAAGAAGTTGATACAAACAGTGAAACTAAGCAAGACGACAGTGAAATTAATAGGACGACGAGAATGGGAGAAACTTCTAGTTTACCTCCCCCCTGACTCTCAGTCTTAAGACGGGTGTCAAACCGAAACGTCACCTATTATTTTTCTCCAGAGATGCTGCCCTCCCCGCTGAGTTACTTCACCATTTTGTGTCTATCTCCAGTGTAAACCAGCATCTGTAGTTCCTTCCTACACATAGTACATAACAAGCTGGGTGCTTGATGGTCATTGCAGGCGGAAGACCCTGTGTGATTTAATGGGATAATATCACGCTCCCCCACTGGGATATCAATCCAGTCTCTGAACCATAAAACACAAACTATCAAATTGTCAATTGTCCCAAGTGTGTAGGCAGTGGATGGCAAAGTGGGATAACATGGATAATACCGTGTCCCTTGTGTTAACACGGCAAATTGTATGTGACAAGTGGAATAGATAGGGTGAATGCACAAATCTTTTATCCAGGAGAGGGGAATCAAGATCCAGAGGACAGTTTAACATGAGAGGGGAAAGATTTAAAAAGAATGTAAGGGGTAACCTTTTCTGCACAGTGGGTGGTAAATGGAACTAGCTTTTAGATGAGGTAGTTGAGGCAGGTACTCTAGCATTTAAAAGACATTTGGAAAGGTACATGGATAGGAAAGGTTCTGAGGGCAGGTGGGACTGGTGTACATGGGTCATCTCGATGAGCATGGGCAAGTTGGACCGAAGGGCCTATTTCTGTGTGGGATGACTCTACCACTCTATACAATCCCAGCGAGTCGTAGGTGTGGGTAGGAATGGGAAAATGTGTGGTGGGCGAGAGAGAAGGAGGGAGAGAGAGAGAGAGGTAGAGAGAGAGGTAGAAAGGTACAGGAGAGGTAGAGAGGTGGAGACGGAGAGAGAGAAAGGGAGAGAGGTGGAGAGAGGGAGAGGTGGATGTGAGACGGGGAGAGAGGTGGGGAGATACACACACACACACACACAATCAAAGATGAACAAAGAGTGCAAAAGAGAGAAAAAAATTAACAGAGGGGAGAGAGAGACAGAGAAAAAAAAGAGAAAGAGACAGACAGGGGCAGCAGAGGAGCTGCTACCTCACAGCGCCGGAGACTCAGGTTCGATCCTGACTACAGGTGCTGTCTGTGTGGAGTTTGTGCGTCCTCCCTGTGACCACGTGGGGATTTTTCCAAGTGGTTTCCTTCCACATTCTAAAGACGTGCAGGTTTGTGGGTTAATTTGCTTTTGTAAATTGCCCCTCGTGTGTAGAGAGTGGATGAGAAAGTGGGATAACATAGAACTAGTGTGAATGGATGATTGGTGGGCGGTGTGGACTCGATGGGCCGAAAGGCCTGTTTCCATGATGTAACTCTAAACAAAACTAACTACCCGGCTAAACATATTATTAAATTTAAAAGGATAAAAACATCTTTAAATAAGAAGGTAGGAAACAGGAGCAGGTGTCGACCATGTTCCATGTTCTCCCACTTTGTCATCCACTCCCGACACACTCGGGATGATTTACAGAGGGCCAATTAACCAAGAAACCTGCACGTTTTGGATATGGGAGGAAACTGAAGCCCACAGAAGAAACACAGCTGGTCACAGAGAGGACGTGCAAACTCCACACACGGAGAGCACCCGTGGTCAGGATGGAACCGGGATCCCCGGCGTTGTGAGGCAGCGGCTCTACCAACTGTGCCGCTGTGCCGCCCCTGCAAGTATTTCCTCACCTCTGGATTGTCCGTTTGCCGGATCCTTTGGTCTTGAATAACTTGCCGCCGTGAATGCACGCGTAGTCGATCTCGGCAAAGTTCAGCGCGTCGTTCATCGGGTGCTTGGGTGCCCGACGCCGCTGAGCCTTGATGGTCCGTGAGTGCCTGGTCCACATCTGCACGGAGCTGTCCCTCTGGTAGCGCCGGTACTCCCGGTGCAGCTCGCTGTAGCTCGAGAACTCGGCGCCCACTCGGAAACCCGCCACCTGGGACATGGCTGCACGTGGGTCAGATGGAGTTGGCAGACTGATCCCACCTGGAGAGCGGGCACTGAGAATAGACCACAGACAGCAGCTGCAGGTCAGCCAAGGTAGAACGCATCACAACAGCTCATATATAGAGTTCAAGAACAGCACGGTGGTCCAACTGTAGAGTCACCGCCTCACAGCGCCAGAGACCCAGGATCCATCCTTTGCTCGGATGCTGTCTTTACAGTTTACTTTAGAATTCAGAGAAGAAACAGGCCCTTCAGCCCACTGAGTCCGCGCCAACCAGCGATCACCCCGTATACTAGCACTATACTACATGATAGGACAATTTACCATTTTACAGAAGCTAATTAACCTGCACGTCTTTGAAGTGTGGGAGAAACACAAGATCTCAGCAATGCAATTCTCAGCATTGGGAGGAAAATCACGGGATTGTGGATCGGGGTTGGGTGCAATCCTTGATTCAGGTAGGCTGCAAGTTCCTGGGATTGGGATAATCGCCCGTGTGTGGGTGGGGGGTAATTCTCTGGGTTGGAGTAGGGGCATCTTGCAATGCTCAGCATTGGGATTGAGATAGCATTGGGATAAATCAATCCCTGATTTACATAGGATGCTCATTACTGGGAATGAGATCAAAATTGCCCGTGTGTGGGTGGGGGATAATTCCTTGCGTTTAGGGGAGGTGCATCTTGCGATATTCCACATTGGGATAGGGAACAATCCCTAATTTAGAAAGGATGGATATTTCTGGCATTGCAATAATAATTGCCCGTGTGCAGGTGGGGATAATTCCCTGGGTTGGGGGGAGGGGCATCCTGCAATGCTCAGCATTGGGAGGGATATCTGCGGGATGGAAGATCATAATAAATCCCTGAAATCAGCAGATGAATATTCCTGGGATTGGGATAATAATCGCCCTTGTGCAGGTATGGTGGTAATACGCGAGTTCGGTATCTCAACTGCGCATGCCCAGGTCATAGGTCACTCGCGCTAAACATTCTCGCCGGCTGAGCTGCTGCGCGTATACAGACCTGCTTTTCATCCGTATTTTCCAGTTTTGCTTCTTCGAGGTAACAAAATGCTGCTTTCAAAACTATTAACTAGGCGCATTTACGGTTAATTTGTACAAAACTACATTGATTTTGTTGGTTTTATTGCTTTGTGCTTCGGTGAGTGAGCAAAGCCATGCCAATTTTTGTTTGTATTGTAACTTGTACCGGTATGTAATGGGCATGCTTACAAGACCCTATTTGACTTAACATATGATTGACTTTATTATATATTTTGTTTTATATGTTACTGGGCAAAGCCATGCACATTTGTGCAACTTTGGGCTGTGGGAGTAGCACGTATCACCTGAATAAGTGGATGCAGAATGTGTGTGACAGCCACAACTGTCAATTTGCAAAGGGAAACTGTTTCTGCCCACCTCCCTTCAAACACTAGGAAAAAAAACTACAGTTGCTAGTTTAAATCGAAGGTAGACACAAAATGCTGGAGTAACTCAGCGGGTCAAGTAGCACCTCAGGAGAGAAGGAATGGGTAATGTTTCGGGTAAAGACCCTTTTTCAGAAGTCTGAAGCGAGATACCTAACTCGCTTATTCTCCAGACTTCTGAAGAAGGGTCTCGACACAAAACGTCACCCATTCTTTCTCTCCCGAGATGATGCCTGACCCGCTGAGTTACTTCAGCATTTTGTGTTTACCTTCGATTTAAACCAGCATCTGCAGTTTATTTTCCTCGAGTTTGAAGGCAGGTGGGCAGAAACAGTTTCCTGTTGCAAATTGACAGTTGTGGCAGTCACACACATTCTGCATCCACTTATTCACCAGTCCAAAGTTGCACAAATGCGCATGGCTTTGCCAGTAACATATAAAACAAAATAAATAACAAGGTCAATCATATGTTAATTCGAATAGGGTCCTGTAAGCATGTCCATTACATACTGGTACAAGTTACAATGTAAAATAAATTGTCATGATCTCGTTCACTCACCGAAGCATAATGTAATAAAACCAACAAAATCATCATAGTTTTGTACAAATTAACCATATATACACCTAGTTAAGTTTTGAAAGCAGTATTTTCTTACCTTGAAGAAGCAAACCTGGAAAATACCGATGAAACGCAGGTCTGTATACACACAGCAGCTCGGCCAGCGAGAATGTTTAGCACAAATGACCTATGACCTGGGCATGTGCAGTCGAGATACCGAACTCGCTTATTCTCCAGGTTTGCACTGGGAGCATCCTGCAAGGACCCGCATTCAGAGGGAAATCCCCGGGATGGGAGCTCTGGGGGGGGAGGGAGGGAGGGGCAATCCCTGATTTAGATAGGATGGAAATTCGTGGCTTTGGAATAATAACCACCCATGTGCGGTTGGTGGGATAATTCCCCAGGTTTGGGGAAGGGGGCATCTTGCAATGTTCAACATCGGGATAGGGGGTCGGGATCAATCCCTGATTTAGATAGGTTACAAATTCATGGGATTGGGATGTAAATGCCCGTGTATGTGTGGGGGATAATTCCCTCGGTTTGGGGAAGGGGGCGTCGTGCAATGCTCAGTATTGGGATGGAAATCCGCGGGATAGTAGATTGGGATCAATCCCTGAATGAGGTTGATGCAAATCCCTGTGATTGGGATGAAACTGCCCGTGTGGGGGGGGGGGGGGGGGTTAATGAATGGGGACGGGGGGGGGGGGGGGGCAGCTGCAGCTGCAGCTCCAGCCCGGTGGTCGCGGTGGAGGATTGGGACGATCCCGGATCCCTGGGCCCAGGGATGGGGTTTCCCGCGTATTTGGCGGCGTCTGACGCGCAGCCGCGGCCCCGGCGCTTTGTGGCGGCTCCGCTCCGCTCCGGGCCCGGCCCGAGGTTGGCGCATGCGCTGCCGGCACACGGGCACCGCTCTCAGAGCCCCCGGGTCACCTACCGGTCAACACTGAGCGGCCCCGCCCCCCCCCGCTCTCTCTCTGGGTCACTCTCCGCCCCCACCCCTCGACATCCGTGTCCGGGCCGCCCGGTCTCCACTCTGCGGCCGCTCCACATGCGCACTGCCGCCGCCCGCACGTTCCCCGGCCCGACCTGCACATGCGCACTGCCGCCGCCCGCGCGTCCCCAGCCGCCATGCACATGCGCACTGCCGCCGCCCGCACGTCCCCTGCCGCCCTGCACATGCGCACTGCCGCCGCCCGCATATTCCCGGCCGCCCTGCACATGCGCACTGCCGCGGCAACTGGTCGGCGCCGGGCACTTTCTCGCTCCCTTTGCATTGTGGGAGATCTAGCCGCCATTGCTGTCCTGTCGCCGCCCCGCCGTGACCGCTGAAACCCGACGCCGAATCACTCCCAAGATAGACACGAAACCCTAGAGGAACTCAGCGGGGCCGGCGGCATCTCTGGATAGAAGGAATTGGGGGACGTTTCGGGTCGAGACCCTTTTTTCAAACACCCTCTCGTTTTAGTGTTTTTAGTTTATTTAAAGATACAGCGCGGAAACAGGCCCTTCGGCCCAGCGAATCCATGCCGACCACCGATCACCCGTACACCAGTTTTGTTCTGCACACTCGGGACGTGAGTCAAGAGTGTTTCATTCTCTAATGAACCAATTAGAACAATGAAATTCTTACTTGCAGCAGCACAACACAATATGTAAACATAGTACTCTGTAAACAATGTTATAAACAGAAGGAAAAGATTACGTTTTGGGTTGGGTCTGAGAAAGGGCCCTGCACGTCTTTGGAATGTGGAAGGAAAGAAGAGCACCCCCAGAAAACCCATGCGATCAAAGGGCACCCATATTCAGGATCGATTCCATGTCCCCGGCACTTTTAGGCAGCAACTTTACGGCCACTGTGCTGCCCCGTAGTATTGAACTGAATTAAACATAGCTGTAAAGGGGGACATAGCGTGACTTAGATATTTAAGACTGAAAATGAATAGTTTGTTATTTTTAGTAACCAAAGTTACCAACATTTAATTTTTTTAAATCAAGATATAGTGGCACTGCTGGTAGAGTTGCTGCCTCACACCCAGAGATCTGTGTGCGATCCTGGAGAAGTGTCTCGACCCGAAACGTCACCCCTTCCTTCTCTCCTAGATGCTGCCTGACCCGCTGAGCTACTCCAGCATTTTGTGATACCTGTCCTTGGGCACTGTCTGTGTTCAATTTGCACATTCTCCCTGCAAGTGTGTAGGCTTCCTGCCACATCCCATAGACAAATTGGGTTTGGAGGTTAATTTGTCTCTAAAATTGCCCCAAATGTGTAGGGAGTAGGTGAGGAAAGTGGGATAACAGAACTAGTGTGAATGGGCAATTGATGGTCATGTGGACTTTGTGAGCCGAAGGGCCTGTTTCCATGCTAAATCTCCGTTGGAAATATGCAAGAGACCAAAGTATGAAGATGCACTGAAAACCTAGAGGGCTGAAAGATTAGAGGAGGTAGTGTGAATGGTGAAATTCATATTTCTTTTTAATTTACTCTGTTGACCACAGGTTAGCTGTATAAATCGCAAACTGGTTCCTGATTTTATTTTTGATTCTGGCAGTGAATGCCACATGCAAAATTATTAAAAACAGCATAAATCCCCCCACCCTCATCACCCAGTTCCTTTTTACTCCTCCATCCACTCACCTCCCTCCCTTCCCAATTCCAATTCAACCATTTTTCTGCCCCCATCCTTGTTCATGCCAGCCCTGGTTCTACATTTTATGCGCCATTTGCATTATTTTGTCTTCTGTATTTATAACCTCTAACTAACTCACCTGCCAATTAATCCTTCCTCACCTATATAGACAAAAAATGCTGGAGTAATTCAGCGGGTCAGGCAGCATCGCTGGAGAACATGGATGGGTGACAGAACATGCATTGGACAGATCCAGGATGGGGAGGAATCTGCCTACAGATGGGAAGTGACACAGCTGGCATCCTGGTGCCATCGCAACAACCTCGAGCTTTATGCTCTAAAGACAGTGGAACTAATTGTAGACTTTCAAAGAGATCCACCTCCCCTACACCCACTCACCATCAACAACACCAGTCACATCTGTGGAGTCATTTAAGTTCCGTGGAACCATCGTCTCCTGGGACCTTAAATGGGGGGGGGGGGGCACCATCGATTCCACCGTCAAAAAGGCCCAACAGAGGATGTACTTCCTGCGGCAACTGAGGAAACACAATCTGCCACAGGCAATGATGCTCCAATTCTACACTGCTATCATTGAGTCTGTCCTCACCTCCTCCATCATGGTCTGGTTTGGCTCAGCCACCAAGCGCCACATCTGGAGGCTGCAACAGATCGTTCGCTCAGCTGAGGTTGTTGGCTGCAACGGATCGTTCGCTCAGCTGAGGTTGTTGGCTGCAACCTTCCCCCCCATTGACGAACTGTGCAGTGCAAGGGCCAGGAAGCGAGCGGTTAAGATGATCTCTGACCCCACTCGCCCTGGCCACAAAATCTTTGAAGTACTTCCCTCTGGAAGGCGACTCCGGACTGTCAAAGCAGCCACAGCCAGACATTAAAACAGCTTTTTTTGCACGAGTAGTTGTTCTACTCAATAACCAAAGTCTGTAGTCTCTTTTTTGCTCTGGTTTATTTTCACTTACATGTTTAGACCATAATATTGTATCCGTACTGTTTCGATGTGTTTATGCTTCATTCTTAATTGTTAAATGTATGTTTGCGTTGTGATTTGTGAGTGGAGCACCAAGGCACATTCCTTTGAAATGCACATACTTGGCAAATAAACTTATTCATTCATTCAGGACTTCGGACTGATCATCAGGGTCAGCCGATCACATCCTAGCTCTTATCCCATCCCTTACCCTCAAATCTTTCTATCAGCTATCTCCCCTCTACGCCATCACTCTGAAGAAGGATCCTGACCTGAAACATGATTTGTCCTCTACTTAAACAGATGCTGCCTGATCCAGATTCCTCCAGCAGTTGTTTTTTAAAAATCTTTGCTTTGGACACTGATTAGGATCTTGACCCCACTCATCACCTATTCCTTTTCTGCAGAGATGCTGCCTGACCCATTGAGTTACTCCAGCTTTGTCTGTCTGTCTTCAGTTTCCAAAGCCCTGCCTTGAACATTTACATGATTCAGGATGGCCCATTTCCTTTTTTATTTAAAAAATAAAATATATTCAGAAAGATATGAAAAGAAGAAATCCAAAATTGTACATGGGGTTTTATATTCACAATCTTTATCCATCTGTACATGGTGCTATCGGCTTAATAGATTCTATTATGACAATGCACCAATGTCACTCATGTGGCCTCTGAAAAGTACCCTGATATGTTTGTGGGACTCTGCCCCACGTTTTCTAATATTGGCAGGGTGTGAAGGGCTCCAATCTGCAACATCGCTTGCCCATTCCCTCCAGAGATGCTGCCTGACCCACTGAGATACTCAAGCACTTTGTGTTTCAATCAGTTTTCCAGTTCTCTGTCTCTCCTTAGATACCAGCCCTTCCCTACAAAGCCTTTGCATTGACTGCATGAACCAGGCCACTTAAACAAACTGGAAGAACAGCAGCTCATATTCCCCTTGGGTAGCTTTCAAACCAACAGTATGAACATTGAATTGTCCATTTTCAGTCAATGTCCAACTAATCCCCCCCCCTTCCACACACCCTCTGTCTCTCCCATACCCTCTGTCTCTCCCATACCCTCTGTCTCTCCCATACCCTCTGTCTCTCCCATACCCTCTGTATCTCCCATACCCTCTGTCTCTCCCATACCCTCTGTCTCTCCCATACCCTCTGTCTCTCCCATACCCTCTGTCTCTCCCATACCCTCTGTCTCTCCCATACCCCCTGTCTCTCCCATACCCCCTCCTCTCCCATGTGCCCCATTGGACTCCCATCTATTTTTCCACCCCCCTCTCCCCACCTGCTACATTCCTCCCTCCAGCTTCAGGGTCATATCAGGGTCAGTACAGGAGAAGTGGGCCATAGTCCTGTGCTGGACTGTTGTCTGTTTCCTCTGCTTGCCGGCCTGGTCTGAAGCAGGGTCTCAGCCCAACCCGTCCCCCCTTCCTCCTCTCCAGAGGAGATGCTGCCTGTCCCGCTGAGTTACTCCAGCCTTTTGCTCCATCAATGTCCGGCACGTGACGTCCGGCCCCGCCCCGAATCATCGATGAATGGCCAACACGTGACGCCCAGCCCGGCATGAATGGAGATCACGTGACACTCACGCCCCAAACCAATGAGTGAGTGAATGGCACCTGCCGGCCCCGCCCACGCAAATCAACCGACGTCACGTGACGTCCCGGCCCACGCAAAATCCACAGACGTCACGTGACGTCCCCGCCATGGAGGATCATGTGACGTCCCCGCCTCGTGTCTGGGTGGAGGGTCACGTGACGTCCCCTACCCGTCAATGGACGGAGGGGCACGTGACGTCCCCGCCCCGCCATCAGCGCGGCCGCCACGTGACGCGACGCGCCGCCATCTTGCCGCCGCGGGCACGAGGCCGGTGGAGGGGGAGCGGCGGCGGCCGGGAAGCTGCAGGTTTCAGCGCCGCTCCTGTCCGTCCGTCCGTCCGTCCGTCTGCGGGTCCGGGCCCGGCCGCGGGTCCAAGCGGCGACACCCAGCGGGTCCACAGCTCACAATGGCGGCGTAAAGCGTCGTCCCTGTCTGAGGCCCCGCCCCCCCCCCCCGGGCGCTCCCTCCCCCCCCCCCCCCGGGCGCTCCCTCCCCCCCCCGGACGTTCGCTCCCCCCCCCCCCCCCGGGCGCTCCCTCCCCCCCCCCCCCCGGGCGCTCCCTCCCCCCCCCGGACGTTCGCTCCCCCCCCCCCCCCCGGTCGTTTCCTCCCCCCCCCCCGCCTCGGACGCTCCCTCTACAGCCCCACCCCAGGCGCTCCTCCCTCCCCCCCGGGCGCTCCCTCCACCCCCCCCCGGGCGTTTCCTCCCCCCCCCCCCCCGCCTCGGACGCTCCCTCTACAGCCCCACCCCAGGCGCTCCTCCCCCCCCCCCGGGCGCTCCCTATTTCCCCCTTCCCTGGGCGCTCCCTCCCCCCCCCCCCCCCGGGCGCTCCCTCCCCCCCCCCCGGGCGCTCCCTCCCCCCCCCCCGGGCGCTCCCTCCCCCCCCCGGGCGCTCCCTCCCCCCCCCCGGGCGCTCCCTCCCCCTGGGCGCTCCCTCCCCCCCCCCCCCCGGGCGCTCCCTCCCCCCCCCCCCCCCCGGGCGCTCCCTCCCCCCCCCCCCCCCCGGGCGCTCCCTCCCCCCCCCGGGCGCTTGTCCCTCCCCCCCCCCCCCCGGGCGCTCCCTCCCCCCCCCCCCCGGGCGCTTGTCCCTTCCCAGGGCCCCGGGCGCTTGTCCCTTGGGCCGTGTTATGTGAAACACTACTTGACGCGTTCAAACAGGTGGGAATCTGTAAATCGTCCCGCATTTTGCGTTGAGACCAAGAGGGGGGTCGAGGTGTCCCAGCGGTAGAGTTGCTGCCTGACAGCGCCAGTGTCCCGGGTTCGACCCTGACTACAGGTGCAGGCTGTACGGCGTTTGTACCTTCTCCCCACAGCTTCAGACAGTGGGGTTTCTCCGGTTTCCACCCCCACTCCGAAGACGTCAGGTGGAGAATTCTTTAGTGTGTGGAAAAGGTGGTGGTAATAGTGAGGCGAGACTTCCACTGCTGAATCACTATCGCTGAATTACAATATGTGCTCATTCCAGATTCTTTCATCCTCCTACAGTATGGACAGTAATATCAATTGGCTAATAGAGAAGTGCTACGGATTCCTGCCCTTCCTGTGGTTGTACAACTCCTGATTGAAGAGGATGATTTACCAGGAGCCCTGCTGCGGTTATGTTGCAATAGGTAGGTTCAGAGGTGCCATGTGATTATGTACCCTATATAAATTGCACAATTTAAAAATCTGGTCATGTACAGAATAAAAGTAGTTTGCATAAGTTGTCTTTGGAAGTGAATCAGAGGGTCGACACACTTTTGCCAACGTTACTGATTTGAATGTTGCCAAATCATCCTCAAAGTTATTGTTGTTAAGCTAAAGTTGACGGACTGAAAGAAAGGAATAGAATAAAGAACATTATGGCTCTGGCCCACAATGTCTGTGTTGCCAAGATGTCAGTGTTGAAATTATGCCAATATAAATCCTCTACCTGCAGCTGATCCATACCCCTCCATTCCCTGCATACCCAGGTGCCAATCAAAGGATATAGAACAATACCATAGAACAGGCAAAAACAAACCCATAAATAACTAAGTGTCGAGTTCAGCATCTTACATTGTTTTAGTCACTCCCTTGAGCAGCAGGGAGAGAATCAAAGTGCTACATTCCAGTTACTTAGTCTTGGCCCTTGATGCTTGTTGCAGCACCTACACTTATATAATAGCTGCTGGACTCTCAATTTCGCTGCCTACTAAGTTGGACAGCAGTTTTGAGCAAAGATACAAGATAGACCACTCGACCCTAAAAACCATAGTATGTCACGGTGCTGTTTTAGTAGGCAGAAACTTGCAGAAACATTAAAAAAGAAAAATTAACAAAAATCTGTGAATTGATAGATGAGATATATTCTGCATTTTAATGGGAACATACTATTCCCCGAAAACACTGATTACACTACAAGAGGCATAGCGAACGGCGGGTTTTGCCTACTAAAATGGTGGGGTGTTACGCTCCATTGCATACTACAGTTCAGTATGGCGATTTCAACAAAGTAGCCCATCTTGTTCTTCTAGTATCTTTGGTTTTCAGTGGCGCTAAATATCTAGGCTTTGGATTCATTCCAGAGGGTCCTTGAATGAAATTCAACTGCTGCAGCTGGACTTTGATGCACATTGTTCGTGAAATCTTCACCCTCTCCTCTGGTTATCTCCTCTTTACACTCTCAGTCCTGGTGCAGGGTCTCGACCTGAGACATAGATTATTCCTTTGCTTCCACAGTACTTGGAAGCACCTGCTGAGTTCCTCCAGTAATGTGTTTGTTGCAGTACAATTATGCTATTTTTTTATGCTAACAGAAATTATTTTCCCCCCACAGTCAAGTATGGACAGATTGCCTCGTTCAAGATCGTTGACAGGAAATTCGACACTCGTGCCCTGATGTCTGAGGTAAAATAGGGGAAGGCTTATTATTGGAATTAGTTTGTATTTCAATGTTTTACAAGAATACAATTTACTGTGCCGTTGTGTTGCTTTACTGCCCTGGAGCTAACACTTCACACTCACTTTGCCCCTCATCATTTAACCTCCCCACCATCTTTCAAATGAAAGAAAAAGATTGTGGACATTCCCAAAACAATAGGAGAGATTAGACAGCAGGTGGTGTAATGTCAATGATGATGAAGGGATGTTGCTCATTTAGTGGAGATTACAGACTTTGTATGTCTGAAAGTCTTTGCTTGTTTTGGTCATTTTTCAATTACTTGTTAATCACTTTCAACAGAAATTTTCAACGAACAGCTTTTAATATTCATTGATTTATGACAAATGGATAATGACAATAGTTGCAGGAGTAGGCTATTCGGCCCTTCGAGCCAGCACCACCATTCAATGTGATCGTGGCTGATCATCCACAATCAGCACCTCATTCCTGCCCTCTCCTCATACTCCCTGACTCCGCTATCATTAAGAGCTCTATCTAACTCTCTCTTGAAAGCATCCAGAGTATTGGCCACCACTGCCTTCTGAGGCAGGGAATTCCACAGATTTTCAACTCTCTGAGTTGGCAATAATTAAATTGGCAATAATTTGTCAATCTTATCCTCTCCATAATAAAAGTTGCCCAGCACTGGGCTGCAAGGAAATTGCCTATTTGTTACCTCATTGAGAGCTTTGTAAAAGTTGTTTTACTCTTCACCAAGTGGAAAAGTATATTATGTCTACCAAAAATTGACCAAAAACCTTTCCTCAATTTTTTATTCTTTTCCTGATAAGTATAATTTCTAATTTTTCTACCAATACAATCATTTTTACAGCTTTTCTAGAGTATCCATATTTTTTAAAAATGGCATGGCAACTGAAACATAACACTAAGTTTTTCAAAGTTTGGTTTTGTCTCTCTATAAATATGTTTGGTTTGCTTTTGCTTGAACCTTTTAAACCACTTCATGATTTTTTGTATATTTGTAAGTCCAAATTAATTTTTTCCCTTTAGATTCTCAGACAGCTAGCCTAGAATTTTGCCACATCAGAAAAACAGGAGTTACAATGTTGAAAATTGTATTAATGTGACATCATGTAATTTTGCCCACATTTTTGGCACATCAACATCTATCGTTAATCATGTATGATTATTTTAGTGCTTGATTTGTTAAGATCGCATCTAGCTCAGCAAAATAATGGCAATGCCCAAATTCATCACCAGGGAGATTTTCAATGACGTTGGTCTAAATAACGGTTGCCATTGGTCACGGAGAAGAACCAGCTTTTATTAATCATGAAGCTGAAACTGAATGTCTTTAAGCAGCAAATCTGTGTTCTTGTAGTCTGATTGCTGCATCCTATCTTACACTCTTGGAGCCAACTCTGCACATGGTTATAGAACAGTACAGCCTACAAACAGACCCTTTGCGCTCCAATGCCGGTGTTGAACATGATGCCAAGACCATCTCTTGCTGGAATTTACACTGGAATTTAGAAGGATGAGAGGAGATCTTATCGAAACGTATAAGATTATTAAGGGGTTGGACACGTTAGAGGCAGGAAACATGTTCCCAATGTTGGGGGAGTCCAGAACAAGGGGCCACTGTTTAAGAATAAGGGGTAGGCCATTTAGAACTGAGATGAGGAAATACTTTTTCAGTCAGAGTTGTGAATCTGTGGAATTCTCTGCCTCAGAAGGCAGTGGAGGCCAAATCTCTGAATGCATTCAAGAGAGAGCTGGATAGAGTTCTTAAGGATAGCGGAGTCAGGGGGTCTGGGGAGAAGGCAGGAACGGGGTACTGATTGAGAATGATCAGGCATGATCACATTGAATGGCGGTGCTGGCTCGAAGGGCCGAATGGCCTCCTCCTGCACCTATTGTCTATTGTCTATTCCTTACCTGTGTATAATCCATATCCCTTCATTCCTTGCACATTCATGTGCCTATCATAAAGCCTCTCAAGTGCCACTATCGTATCTGTCATGGAGGCATTGGAGAGGATACAAACATGATCAACAGGTGTGGTACCAAAATTGGGAATTACTACTCATCTTTTGAACAATGAGTTAATTTGACTGGGAAAAAGATCGACTTAACAAGATACTAGTGTTCTCCATTTCACCCAGTACCAACCCTTGCAGACAACCATGGCTTATTGCAGACCGAACCATATGTGACTTTAACCACTTCTTTGCTGTGGAGAGCCAGTAGAGGGCTGAGGCCCTATTTCAGGTTCCCAGTGTAGTGATGGAGAGGGCAGTGACCCGTGCTAAGTTCCTGACACAGCAGTGCCATCACTAACAGGCCATTCAGACCTTACAGCCAGAACCACCATTCAATATTATCATGGCTGATCATCCAGAATCATAACCTTGTTCCTGCTTTCTCATCGTATCCCTTGATTCCGTTATCCCTAAGTGCTATATCTAACTCTCTCTGGAATACATCCAGTGAATTGGCCTCCACTGCCACCTGTGGCAGAGAATCACAACTCTCCGGGTGAAAACGTTTTTCCTCATCTCAGTCCTAAATGGCCTACTCCTTATTCTTAAACTGTGACCCCTGGTTGTGGGCTCTCCCATCACGGGGAACATTTTCCTGCATCTAGCCTGTCCCATCCCTTAACGTTATGTTTCTATAAGATCCCCTCTTATCCTTCTAAATTCCATGAATATAAGCCCAGTATCTCCCTTCTTTTGTTTTGCATTTCACTCCTTTTCTCTAATTATCTGACAGCCTTGTCTCTTTTTTATCTCCACTGTTTGTCCCCATCTGCCAATAAAACCCTCTTGCCTGTATTCACTTATCACTTGCTCGGCTTTGTCCCCTCCCACCTTTTTTCAGCTTTCTTGCCTTCCCTATTAAAACCAAAACATCACATATTCATTTCCTCCAGTGATATTGCCTGACCCGCTGAGTTATACCAGCACTCTATGTTTTATTTTTGGTGTGCTAGTTGTAAATGTGCGCTGGATCTACTAAGTGACTTGGTTTTATGTACCCTGCTACCATATCTTTAATTTAATTTCCCTAATGCTGATGCCAGCCTAACTGATCTGCAGTTCCTTATTTTCTATCTCCCTCTCTCCTGAAATAGTGAAGCGTCATTTGCTCTCTTCCAACTTGTGTGAACCATTCTGCAACCTACGGAATTCTGGAAGATGATGAACAGTGCGCCTGCCTGAAAGGCTGCGGATCAAGTTCTGGAATTTGGGCAGCTATTTTCCAGCCGGCGTGGACACCATCTTCTATGCCACCAACTCCACGACTACTTGAAACTGGCAAGACCTCTGATACATGCAACACCGTGGAAACCTGGAACGCTCTCCCCAAAAGGCTTTTTGGATGCTGTGGGTCAGTTGGTATGTTCAATGCCATGATAAATAAGATTTTTGGTGGGAGGGTTAATGAGGGATTCGGAGCAAATGTGCATAAATTAATCTGAGCACAGGCCTTCCCTGACTAACAAATGGATTCCATTTGTACAGATGTTGATTTTTATATTTGTCAGAGAATAGGCAAAAATTACTCTATGGTAACCATTCTACTGAATTTTGTAATGAATGGCATTAAAAAACACAATTCTGATAAGATGGAACAAGAAGGAACAATTAAAAGAGATAAAACTAGTTCTGACGTTCCTAGAAATGAACGTATGTATGTACATCAGACTTGAATTTAATACTGGAGCTTTTCTGCATGTCTGAGTTTCTCGTAAGTGGGGCATTTGTTACTCTGGGACGGCCTGTGTTCTGCTCTGTCATGATTGAATGGCAAGAAAACTGAATTGATTGTGATTTTAGCTTTGAAGAGGAATGTTGTGCAGATCATCTAATTGAGGTATAGAAATGTATTTATGGCACTTGGAATATAATTTTATATTCAGGAGGGAGGGACGGAATGCTGAGGCACAACAAATTTGCCATATGCTTGTTTAGTTTCTGTAATGAAAAATGATTTATAATCTGGCAAGCAAAGCCATTAATGGATTGTCTCGTGGTTTACACATGTGTGGCTATTTCACATAATAGATCAAAAGTATTACCTTTGATTCTTTTTCACTAAATCAGTATCCCTTGTTTGGAAACCTTTATGCCTTTGGCAAGAACCGTATGTACCTGACGGATCTATGAACTCTCTTTTTAACCTTCTCTAAGCACTACAATCCCACTTTCTTTGGATTTTGCATGTAAGTGAAGCCTTTCATCTTGATACCATTCTTGCTGTTTTATGCAGTTCAGCAGACTGATGTAGAAGAGATTTGTAAAAACTTAGCACACCTTACTTGCTTTTATACTTTGCTTCTCTGTTCCAAAGGTTCTGTGTTCCTTTTTAAAATTGTCTAAACCAACTTGTTCTGCAATTGTTAAAAATTGCTGTTGCCTCTGTAGCAGTCTCTGTCCCAAAATCCCCATAAAATTGTACCATTTAGTTCACATGGAATTATAGAGGTGAGAGCTGGGTTACTGTTCCTTCTCTGTTGTTTAGGTAGCACTCTATGCAGTGCAGCTTTGATTGCAGGCATGAGATGATGTGGAATGCTTGGTTTTAGGTACTGGTGAGTCCAACCAGTGACAGGACTCGGACTCAAGCAATAGACACCTCTCGACCGTCATTAGAGGCAAAAATTGGATATTGAGAACTACTGTAGAATTGCATGCAAACATGGGTGACAAACTGCATTAATATTTCCCATGATTACAAGCATCTGATAATACCACAAAATACTCATGCCAGAAGTATGCAAAACACTTTCGCTTTAAACTAATAATCCCATTACAGATTGCCTTGCTTGCAAAGCCTGGATGTTTTGGGGTCACCACCAGAGTGGTAAATGTGACTTGTATCCTTCCTGAGTAATCGATTTAAAATGAATTTACAAGTTCATGAGTCATTCGAGTTTAGTTAGCCATTCGCCCCATTGAGTCGACCCCGCCATTCAATCATGGCTCATCTACCTTTCCTCCTCAACCCCACTCTCCTGCTTTCTCCCACAACCTTTGACATCCTTACTAATCAAGAACATGTCAATTTCTGCTTTAAGTATACCCAATGACATTGGCTCCACAGCCATCTGTGGCAATGAATTCCACAGATTCACCACCCTATGACTAAAGAAATTCATCCTTGTATTTATATAGATATGTCCTTTTATTCCGAGGCTGTGCCCTGTGGTCCAAGACTCTCCCGCTAGTGGAAACATCCCCTCCACATCCACCCTATCCAAGCCTATCATTATTCTGGAAGTTTCAATGAGGTCCTCTCGTCCTTCCAAACTCCAATGAGTACAGGTCCTGAGCGGTCACACGCTCATACGTTTACCCAATCATCCCCGGGATTATTCTTGTAAACCACCTGTGGATGTCGGCACAGCCAGCCCCCACCTCAGATGTGGGCCAAAACTGCTCACAATACTCCAAATGCAGTCTGACCAGTGTCTTCTAAAGCCTCAGCATTACATCCCTGTCTTTATATTCTAATCCTCTCAGAAATAAATGCTTTTAGATCACTTGCCAGGATTTGTTTCCCCCTCCCTTTCAGGTTTGTTATGTCACTAGGCCACACCAATTCGATTTTATTTCCCTTTTATTTCTCCCTCTCTCTTTTTTTATTGGCATAAGAAACATCATTATATTGCCAAAGAATAGAACATAACATACATACTTAAAATGTATGAATATAAAAACTAGTATACAATGCATGGCTCGATATGTCCCTGTACATATGTATATATATTCACGCAATACATTTATACCCTTTTATCGATTGCTACTCGTTCTTGCTGTTGTGAAGAGTATAGCGAGTATAGCAAGGTCGATATTAATTTCCTTAATGTCAATTTATGTATGAGTGTAGGTGTACATGTTGGTTATTCACTGTCTCTCGGGTTGTGGCATGCTGTTACGTATTGTGTGCCAAGATGTGCCATATTTCCTTCGCCAAGGATTATTCTTAGTTTTGATATATCGTCTAGTTCTTTAAAATCTGGGGTCGCCAGACTGAGTTTTCAAAATATATTTTCCTTATTTTATCGGTTTTTTTACATTATAAGAGGTAGTGCACCTCTGTTTCAACCTCATCTGTCAAGCAGTGACCGCATATTCTATTTTCTCTTGGTTGCCAAGATCTCTTCAGTCTTCCTTTTTCAACTGCCAAATGATGGTCACTTAACCTGTACTTGGTGAGGGTCTGTCTCTGCTTTATATCTCTAACAGTTGAGAGATAGTCTGCCAATTTATAATCTCTTTTTAAGGCACGGTAGCACTCTAGTCTGCTTTGGCTTTTAGTTACTTTATCCCAATGTTCCAAATAGATTTCTTTGCATTGTTTAATAATTTGGTTCACTCTAACTGGTGATTGGAAAGCAGTGTTGATCTGAGACTGGTCAAGGTTTACCTGAATAAGGGTAGTTAGTCTCAGTACCAACTGGCACATGGAGCTCTTTTCTGAGTCCCCTCTTGGGTTTGGAGGGCTTTGAACTGGAGGGTGTCTGGGGGATTAGATTTAAGGTGATTCCAAAAATTTAGTGATAGTTTCTGTATATTTATTATCAGTGGGTATCTACCTAATTCTGCCCTACATGCGTTTGTTGGTGTTTTTCTTTGGAGGTGGAGGATGTTCCGACAAAATTCCGCATGTAGGGCCTCTTGTGTGTGTTTCCCATTTAGTATAGCTATGGTGACTGAGCGAACCCCATACTTCGCTACCATAAAGCGCAATGGGCTGAATTACACTGTCAAATATATATATATATATATTTTTAACAAAGTTTATTTCTGATTTTTATTAATACAGCTTTGATAATTCAATGCATGAACACATTAATGCTGATAAGTATCCCCGCACCCACCACCCCCCACCCGCAATACCATTCAATATACTAAACATTTAAAATAAATAAATAAATTAAATTAAAAAAATAGAAAACCTAGAGAGGAGGGAAGCAGAAAAATCGTAATGTTAAGACATATCAGGGACCATTCTAATATTTCAATTCCACTCTTAATTACATACACACATATCAGAGCCTAAAGCATCAATACAACTAAGAAAAGGTTGCCATATCAATGTAAACTTGTCAGCTGATTTCCCTAACAGTATACCTAATCTTCTCCAATTTAATAAAATACAACATATCCCTAATCCACTGTGCAAATGTTGGAGGGTTACAATCTTTCCATCTGATCAAGATTTGTCGTCTGGCCACCATCGTGGCAAAAGACAAAAGATTTTGTTTATTATTATTGAATGCAAGATTTTGTGTTACCACACCGAATAAAGCAAGGGGGGCTGATGGTTCCAAAGATTCATTGGTATTGGGAGAGCATATCAAATATTAATTGCCAAAAATTAGATAACTTAGGACAATCCCAAAACATGTGAATTAAAGTGGCTTGGTTCTGCCTGCAACGGTCACACGTGGAGTCTATATTGGGTGTAAATTGGGCTAGCTTAGCTTTGGTCCAATGCAATCGGTGGAAAATCTTAAACTGCATAACAGTATGCTTCATGCATATCGAAGATGTGTATATACCCCCAATCATCTTTGACCAGATAAAGTCTGAAATTGTCATGCCCAGATCCCTTTCCCACTGCTCTTTTAGGGAGTTAAGACTTGTCATGTTTTCTTTTATTAGTAAAGAATAGATGTCACCTATCTTTCCCTTTCTGATTGATGTAATGTTATTAATTGAGTCTAGGAGTGTGTCTGAGGGCTGTGAAGGGAATTGAGTGATATTAGAAGATATGAAGCTGCGGATTTGCATATACCTAAAGACGTGTGACCTAGAGATATTGAATTTCTGAACAATCTGCACAAAAGATGCAAACAAACCATTTATAAACATGTCTTTAAATGAACAGACCCCATGATTGAGCCAAGCACTGAATGAAGCATCTGTCGAAGGTGGCAGAAATGCATGGTTCGTTACAATAGGAGCGAGTATTGAGAATTTACAGATATCAAAGGATTGTCTGAATTGCTTCCATATTTTTAAAGAATTAATAACAACTGGATTAGAAGTGTATTTGGTAATAGGCTCTGGATATGGCAGACCTGAACATAATAAGGCGGCTAATGAAGTGTTCTTACAAGAGTCTCTCTCTAGAATTAGCCAGTCAGGTACAGTGGTTAATACATTTCTTTCCATCCAATAAGAAATACTTTTAATATTTGCTGCCCAATAGTAGAACTGAAAGTTTGGCAGTCCAAGCCCTCCCTGCCGATGAGGTCTCTGTAGTATAGCTTTGCGTATACGTGGATTCTTTTTATTCCAAATAAAGGAAGAGAGCTTTATTCACAAAATGCTGGAGTAACTCAGCAGGTCAGGCAGCATCTCGGGAGAGAAGGAATGGGTGACGTTTCGGGTCGAGACCCTTCTTCAGACTGATGTCGGGGGTGGGACAAAGGAAGGATATAGGTGGAGACAGGAAGATAGAGGGAGATCTGGGAAGGAGGAGGGGAAGGGAGGGACAGAGGCGCTATCTGAAGTTGGAGAAGTCGACGTTCATACCACCGGGCCGCAAACTGCCCAGGCGAAATATGAGGTGCTGCTCCTCCAATTTCCGGCGGGCCTCCCTATGGCACTGGAGGAGGCCCATGACAGAGAGGTCAGACTGGGAATGGGAGGGGGAGTTAAAGTGCTGGGCCACCGGGAGATCAGTTGCGTTAATGCGGACCGAGCGCAGGTGTTCAGCGAAGCGATCGCCGAGCCTGCGCTTGGTTTCGCCGATATAAATAAGTTGACATCTAGAGCAGCGGATGCAGTAGATGAGGTTGGAGGAGGTGCAGGTGAACCTCTGTCTCACCTGGAAAGACTGTTTGGGTCCTTTGGAGTTGAGGGGGGAGGTAAAGGGACAGGTGTTGCATCTCGTGCGGTTGCAAGGGAAAGTGCCCGGGGTTAGGGTGGTTTGGGTAGGAAGGGACGAGTGGACCAGGGAGTTGCGGAGGGAACGGTCTCTGGTGGATGATGTGTTGGATCCGCTGGCTGGTGGGGTGGAAGGTGAGAACGAGGGGGATCCTGTCCTTGTTGCGAGTGGGGGGAGGGGGAGCAAGAGCGGAGCCGCGGGATGTAGAAGAGACCCTAGTGAGAGCCTCATCTATAATGGAGGAGGGGAAGCCCCGTTTTCTGAAAAACGAGGACATCTCGGAAGCCCTAGTCTGAAACACCTCATCCCGGGCGCAGATGCGGCGTAGACGGAGGAATTGGGAGTAGGGGATAGACTTTTTGCAGGGGACCGGGTGGGAAGAAGTGTAGTCCAGACAGGAAGATAGAGGGAGATCTGGGAAGGAGGAGGGGAAGGGAGGGACAGAGGAGCTATCTGAAGTTGGAGAAGTCGATAGGAAGACTTTCTATCCAGAGAAATGAAGAACGTTTTAGTTAAAAAAAACTGGTATACACTGAAACATATAAAGAAGCTTGGGCAATATGTTCATTTTTATAGTGTTAATCCTACCTGCCAAAGATAGAAGTAACAGATCTCAACGGTCAATATCCTCTTTAATAGAGGACAGGAGAGGGGGAAAGTTTGCTGAAAAAAGGTTTTTAAATTTATGTGTGACCCAGATACCGAGATATTTTATTTTGTCCATGCACACTTTAAACGGGACCGTACGTATAAACAGGGATTCTCTTGCTGCCAGATTTAAGGGCATCAACTCACTTTTTTGTGTGTTAATTTTGTAGCCAGAGATTAAGAACTGCAGGAAAAGATAAGGAAGGATCAGACAAATAAAGTAACATATCGTCTGCATATAGCGAAACTTTATGTTCCAACCCTGCCCTTGTAATACCTTTAATATCTTTATTGCTATGTAAGGCTATAGCCAACGGCTCAATTGTAATTGCAAAAAGGAGGGGGGACCGTGGACAACCCTGTCTTGTCCCTCGTGTCAGTGAGAAATAAGGTGATATATTATTATTAGTACGTACTGCCGCCATTGGCGAGCTATATAAAATTTTGATCCATGATAAAAAAATTGGTCCAAATCCAAATCTCTCAAGAGTATGAAATAGATATTCCCACTCCACACGATCAAAAGCCTTTTCAGCATCTAGAGATATAACCACTGTTGGGTGGGGAAGGGCTATAAATTATGTTATACAGACGCCTAATGTTGAAGGAGGATTGCCGACTTTTTATGAAGCCCGTCTGGTCTGGTGAGATTATTGTTGGAAGAACCTTTTCAAGACGGCGAGCGATCAGTTTTGCAAAAATTTTCCTGTCCACATTGAGCAAAGAGATAGGACGATAGGAGCCACATTCCCGTTGATTTTTGCCCTTTTTCAGAATAAGTGAAATGGTAGCTTTTCGCAATGTTTCAGGCAGGGAACCAACTGACAAGGAATCATTATACACAGATTTTAAAATGGGAGCCAATTGATTAGAAAATTTCTTAAAGAATTCTGTTGGATATCCGTCTGGTCCAGGGGATTTTCCACACTGCATACTCCTAATGGCCATCTCAATTTCTTCTGTTGAAAACGGAGACTCTAGCTCGGCTGCCGCCACAGGGTCTATGTGAGGGATCTCAACACTTTCAAAAAATGATTTAATTAATTGGTCGTCCTTCAGCGATTCAGATGAATACAAGTTACGGTAAAACCTCATAAAGCGCGAGTTGATGACAGAATGATCCATACAGATCATACCAGATTCATCCCGGATCTCAGGGATTGCCTGACTTGCTGCTTTTTGACGAAGTTGGTGTGCAAGGATCCTCCCTGTTTTATCGCCATGCTCATAGTAAGTATAGCGGGACCTAACCAAGAGGTTCTCCGCTTTTTGTGTGGTTAGTAGATCAAATTATTTTTGGAGGATTAGGCGTTCTTTAATGTCATCAGCTGATGGGGATGTTGCTAATCGTGAATCAAGGTTACAAATCTTATTCATCAATTCATTTGTACGGGCATTTCTGATTTTTCGTAACTGCGTTGTAAGAAATAATCTGACCTCTTAAGTATGCTTTAAGTGCTTCCCATACTGTTGATGTTGACATATTTGGTGTTTGATTAATTTCTAGAAAGAAATCTATCTGTAATGAGATAAAATCTGATTTTTTAAAATCTGAAAGTAAAAATGGATTGAAACGCCAAGGCCTGTAATCAGGTTTTGTGGCTGGTAGGTTAAGCTTCAGTTTATGGGGAGCGTGATCAGAAATTGTGATCGCATGATAGTCACATTCCTGAACCAAAGGAATGAGACCCTTATCCATTAAGATATAATCGATGCGTGAGAATGTTTTGTGAACAGCTGAAAAAAAGGAATACTTACGAGCAGTGGGATTAAGAGTACGCCAAACATCAGCAATACCACAGGTATCAAGAAACAGCTGAATTGAAAGGGCAGCCTTAGAGGTTGGCATATTTTTAACAGAGCTACGGTCTAGGCTAGGGGTCAACACACAGTTCATATCTCCACCTATTATCAAATGATGTACATTTAAATCAGGTAATCGGGAGAAGAAATTAGTGAAGAATGCAGCGTCATCCCAATTAGGGGCATAAACACTAGCTAAGGTAACTGGGGTGTTATATAGTTTGCCTGTAACTATGACATATCGGCCCAAGGTGTCTGCGTCAATCTGGGAAGAGATAAAGGGCACGTGTTTACTAATAAGAAGTGCTGCCCCTCTTGATTTAGATTGAAATCTGGAATGATAAACTACACCAACCCATCCAGCATGCAAACGTGAATGACTAGATATATTTAAGTGAGTTTCCTGAAGGAAAGCATTGTCCACCTTTAACTGATGTAAATGTGTCAGGACTCTTTTACGTTTCACAGAATGATTCATCCCCTTGACATTCCAACTCACAAATGAGATTGGGCAAGTAGCCATCCCTCCACTAGTCCCATTCTGTGCCATGACCAGAGATACTGAGTATATGTAAAGGCAAATGATCATTTGCACGTCAGGCCCCTATCGTTACATGAATTTAAAAAATTAAAATAAATAAATAAATAAATAAATAGAAAGTATGACATAAAACGAACGGAAGAATAAATCTGAATGGTAAAACATCTTTAAGTCCCTCATTTCCCCTCCCTTCTTACCCATCCTAACTGGGTTGAACCCTTTCCCCATTGTAACAACATCCAAACAATGTGCTTATATTAGAGAAACTACCAAGCTAAAAACTAAACTCGACAGACCAAAAAAAAAAAAGAACCTTTAGGCGTAGGTATCAATGTGTAACAAGAACCCTTTTTTAAAATATAGTTTTAACTAGCTCACTCTAATCCTCCATTATTTAAATTTGACGTCAGCTTGTCACTTTATAAGCAAGCAGGCTGATTTAAATTACGTCAAGCCAAATAGGGTAAACAAAAATTAATGAACATAACGCAGCCTCCTCCATTTACGGAACAGGCCGCAGTCACTTGTTTTTTAGTGTCCCGGTGATGTATTTCTGGGCTTCATCGGGCGAGTTGAAAAACTTCTCCACTCCATTGTAGGTAATACGAAGTCGTGCCGGGTGAAGTATGCCAAAGCGAAGCCCCTCCATCCCACGCAGCTGCTGTCTGATGCTATTATATGCTGCTCGTGCACGAGCGACTTTCGCTGTATAGTCCGGGTAAACCGAAATGGTTAGATCATTTACCGTCACTCGCCTTCGTTCTCTGGCAAGGCGTAGGATGATGGAGCTCTCTTGGAAATAGTGAAGACGGGCCACTATGGCTCTCGGAGGGGCCCCTTGTTTCGGTGGTGGTTGTAGGGTCCGATGTGCTCTGTCCAACAAAGGAGCCTTTTCGAGTTGGAAAGCGTCTTTCAGCAGCACGGTGACTGCTGTTTTGTTGCAACTGTCTTGGCCCTCTGGTACCCCCACTATTCGGACATTATTGCGTCTGGACCTCCCCTCCAAATCCTCACATTTGTCCTCTAAGGCAACTACCTGTGTTGAGAGTTGCTGCACTGTATGCTGTAGGACTGCAACATCATCCGAACATCCAAAAAGTCCCTTTTCCATCTCTTCCACGATGTTTCCTATCTCTGACAGCTTGTTTTTTATATCAACTTTAAAGTTAGATAGTTCGGTTCTGGCAGCTTGTATTTCTGATTTAAAAGCAGACATTTCACTTTCATGCACAGTTTGAATCTCTTCCTTGAAAACAACCGCAAAATCCACCCGCAACGCTGACAAATATTTTAAGCCAGATTTTAATTGGAATTTGGATGTTGTGGAATCTTCTTTTTATTGCATACAGAGCTCTTCGAGCTTTCTCTTTTAGTGCATTCACTGTCATGCTAAAGCTCCCTGATGCTGCAATAGTTAGACCAAGGTAAGTGTAGCTCATAGTGTGTTCGATAATGATACCATTGAGAGTGAATTGGTATTTGTCTTCCTGACATCTGGGTCTTTTTTGAAAAATCATGATGTTGGTTTTCTTTAGATTTACTGCCAGGGCCCAATTTTGGCAGTAATCATCGAGTAGGGCTAACTGTTGCTGCAGTCCCTGTTCTGTTTGACTGAATACATAGTTGTTGCCCTGTGGGTCTATGAAATCGGGTTCACATCCAGTTCTTGCATTCAAGTCCCCACATAGTAGCACATTTCCCAGGGCCTGGAAATGGTTGATTTCCGTGTGGAGAGTTTCAAATAGATCCTCCTCAAAGTATGGCGATTCCATTGGAGGTATGTAGACAGCACATAGATATGTATCTTCCTCGGTTATTCCAATTTTTTAATCTAGTTTCAGCCATATATGTGATTTCCCCTGTTTTATTGATGTGATGTGACTGTCTAGTTCTCCCTTGTACCACACCAAGACACCCCTAGAGGTTCAGCCCTTATGTATATTAGTAATTTTTACTGAGGGCACTGTGACTTCATGATACCCTGAGGGGCAGTGAGTAAACGTATCCTTTCGGTGCCATGTTTCTGTTAATATCATTATATCAGTATCTTCTATGAGCTTTAGGAATTCAGGGTTCCTTGTCTTCATCCCGAAGGTTGAGGAGTAGAGACCCTGGATATTCCAGCAGCTTATATGGAATGAACTCATTTATTTTTACTTGTACATCTTTCTTTTTTTCTCTTCGAAAAACAAAAACCCATTTTGTGAAACAAGTGTGAAAACACATTTTTTTTTCTATAAATGGGGAATGTTAGGTAAAATTTGGTATGCCGTGGTAAGGCAGGCTCGTACTGCCACCTAGTAATAATAACAATATTAAAATAGCAATATCAACAATATTAATAGTAATATCAACAATATTAACAATACTAATTCAGTGCAATCCTATACTAATTTTTCCTTTTATCAGTCACTCGGGAGGGACTGTATTATATGTATGTGTTCTTTTTTTACCACAAGAGTTGGGAGCACAGGGCGTGCAGCAACTTCCTGATCTCTCCCATCTCCGGGGTGGTCGGTGGCTGTGGCTGAGGAGGTGGGCCGGGGGCAATGGCGACCCATGCTGGACTGTTGTGTCTCCTTGCCGTTTGGGAGGTGGTCCGAAGGTAGTGAGAGGGAGGAAATCCGGGTTGGCCTCTTGGGTTCCCATTGATCGAGGGGGTGGGAAGGTTGTGTCCCAGGGCAGTACCTTTAAGGTTCTTTGCGAAGGCCCTCACCCCCTGTCTGTTTGGATGTATTCCGTCATGGAGGTCCCATGTACCGATGGTTGAGTGGTGGGCCAATTGGACTTTAGGGAGGGTGGCACATCCTCTGCTGATCTCCATGTTGGTGTTGTGGATCACATGGGGTGGGGTGTCCGTCCTGGGCAGCAGGGTAGAGATCACGATTCTCGAATCAGGGAATTCCTTGCTGGCCTTTCCCGCCATCCTCGTTATTGCCCCAGCAGTGCCATGGTGTAGGGTGCACAGATCATTCATACCCATATCGATCACAAGGTATTGAGGGCTTCCGATGGTATCTTTGTTCAAGACCCTCATTGCATGGTCTGTGGTGCTGCACGTTTTAACCAGTACCTGGTGACCTGGGAACAGCCTCTGGGGGTCCAGAAACTTCCCATTGGAGTCAGTCAGTAGGACTACCTGGGGGTTTTGCTTTTCAGATTGGGAGGCAGGAGGTTGGGTCGGGTTGAGATGGGGTTTGCCTGTTGACTGTGTTCCTGCAGCAGGCTGTGTGACAGGAGGGGTGTCCAGTGGTGATGTATTGGTGGTTGAGTGCAGATCAGAGAGGTTGGGGCGGCCAAAGGGAGGTGGGCAACAAATGGGCTCTGTGTCTTTTCGTGTGTCCTTTTTAGAACCTCTGAGTGATTGTTCCTGGCATTTTGGAGCTGCTTGTTAAATTCTTTTCCTTGCTTATTTATATCCTCCTTCATTTTGGCTATTTGGGCACGGAGTGCACAGTTTTCTTGTCTCAGCTCTTCCAGAGTTCTCTTCATCTCAGAGGTGGTGGTCTCATTTTTCGCCATCAACTGTTTGAAGTCCTTTTTCAGCTGGTGGGAGTTCTTAGCCTGTGCTTGTTTGAGCTCTGTGAATTCCAGTTCTAACTGGGCCAGACTCTCTCTCAGCTGGCGGTTTGAGTTATAAGGTGTAAGATGGCCAAGGCAGCAGTTATCTCTGGTGGGCTCTCGTTTTTGTAATTATCCTAGTGGGTATTGGTCCTTATTTCGTTCACCTTCTCCTTTAGCAGGAGGAAAACCTCTTCAAAAGAGTCCAAGTTTTCTGTATTTTCCTGTATCACGATCTTACCTCATTGTAGTAGGAAATAGTGAGGAGAGGGTTGTAGTGGCCTGGCGGAGGCCAGAGAAAAGGCTGGATGCCAGGCAGGTTTAGAAAAGCTCTTTATTTGGCTGTGAGCTTCGGCCTGCATATTTGTTAGCTGCCGGGGGGGGGGGCGTGCAGGTAAGGTTGGGTGGGGGTGGGTGGTTGTGGGTGGTTGTGGGGGGGAGGGTGGGTGGTTGTGGGGGGGAGGGTGGGTGGTTGTGGGGGGGAGGGTGGGTGGTTGTGGGGGGAGGGGGGTGGTGGTTCCAGCTTGTTTCTCACGTTTTGTGAGTGGATGGCAGCTCCTGGTCAAGGCAAGAATCAGCCACTCCACCAGGTAGGTGGTTGAGCTCATGCGGTCTGAGAGATTGGTGGCAGATTCAGAACTGCAGGAATATGAACGAAACTATTATGGTGGTGGCCCCTTGTAGTCGACGATAGGATTGTTGTGCAGTCTCATGTCTTGTTGGATTGAGTGTGACTCACGAGTCTGATGTGCAGCCACACACGCGGGACCAGTGGGAGGCACATGATGGCCGCTGTGGGGGGGATTTAGAGCTGCAGCCTTCCTCCTGTCTCTGGCATGAATGAGTCGGCTTCGGCGATTGTCTTTGAAACTGCTGAACGCCTCCCCAGAGATTGTGCGCCAGTCTGTCCTGTCACTGGCACAGTTTTCCAGTTCTTTTGGGACTAGGCCTGTGTGGTGGAGGTGGTCCGTGATGCAGTCTTTGAACCGTTTCTTTGAGTGCCCTGGTTCTTTAACCCCGTGACAGCACTCCGTACATACAAGGCATGCGAGATTCATCCACTCGGATCACATGGCCTGTCCATCGAAGATGGGCCTTTATGACCATTGCTTCTTTGATGCTTGTAAAGCCAGACTGGTCCAGCAGTTCCTCGTTGGTCACCCTGTCCTGCCAGCGAATGCCCATCATTGACCGCAGAAAGCGCATGTGAAATTTCTCAAGCTGCTGGGTGATAAATATTATTACAGTTATACTTGGTGCTATACTTGCAGGTAGAAAAAAATTTAGAAGTGTAGAGCGATTTTATCGGATGATGGTGTAAGTTCCTCTGGGAAGAGCACGCAAAGTGTTGCCACATAGGTGCTACTTATCGATCAGATGGATGGCAAAATCATGACGGGCTGGGTCAGACGGAGGGTGTGAGGAGGGCAGGGGAGGATGGGGGGGGGCCTCAAGGAAGGTGGTGTGGAGTGAGTGATGGGTCAGGGAGTAGAGAGGGTTGTGCGGGCAGGAGGGTGCAGACATGGGCAGATAGGAGGAACGTCAATGGGATCCAACAGTGCCGGTATTAAGGAACCCAGGCCTGGAGGTGGCAGAGCAGTAGGACCCAGCAGTGTCAACACGCACAGCTTCTCAGGAACCGGAAAAGCTGTAGGAGCCGGTACTCCCGCCTTGAAAGTAGCCAACTCAGTGGTGCCAGTCTGTGTACGACCGAGGAAGACAAGAGCAATGAGTTTAGTGGGGCAGGAGGTGGCCAGAAACAATAGGTCCGCCAGCGCAGTCCTGTGTGTGTACTTCGGATAGCCCACAGCTGGCCGTTGAGGACGTGAGAACAGGTGGATCCAGTTGTCCCAGCTTCGGGCTGGAAGGATTCCATAGCGTCTATGGCCCTGCTCGATCCGGCAGCGATGACATGAGGGACCTGTCCTGGAAGTGTTTGGGAGCAAGGTGCAATCATGCCGTGTGATCTATAGTCTGGGGGCAGTTAGGAGTGAGTTGTGTCCTGCAGTATCAGTGGGGGACCCCGTCTGGCGGCAGGTGAGCTTGCAATCCTTGGTGGATGTCAGGCAGAGGCGTGGAGTTGATACCCAAAATACCCGACTCAGGCTCCAACTCCTTGATTTCTTTTGTATCTGACTCCGTCTCTGACCTCTAGGTATAATAATAATAATTCTAAATGTGCTATGATGACATTACACAAGATGGCATTTCATAAGAACTTCCAGCAGCAGACACGGGTGGGTCCAGGCAATAACAGGCAGAGACTGGCAGAAGTAACTAGGCATCCCAATTCAAAACAGAAGAATGTAACCTGGAGACTACAGCCCAGTAAGCCCGTTTTAATAATTGGAGATGCCAACATTTCCAGGATCCCAATATGTCCCAACAACAACACACAATTGGACAGCTATCCAGGAGCCAAATTTATACATGGCACTAACATCCTGGAAAAGTTAGGAATGCCGAGAAACTCAGAAAGTGGTTCTTTCATTTGGCATCAATAATCGGACACAAAGACCACTGACTGCCATCAAGCAACAGGTAGGCCCATTGTGTCAGACTGCAGTAGCGAATCCTACAGGGGTAGCAGAATACATTGACCACTATCTTAATCCACTGGCACAGCAACACGCCAGCTACATTAAAGACACCTACCACTTCACTCGAATCGTTAACTCCCTGAACATATCACCCAATGCAATACTCTTTACCATGGGTGTGGAAAGCCTGTACACAAACATAGAGACAGACAGGAGGATAGAGGTGGTCAAAAACATCCTGCAGAGAAATCCTGACCTGGAGAGACCAAATTACTTTACCTGGGATTGACAAAGAACGATTTTGAATTTAACGGGGAGTTCTACTTACAAGTCAAAGGGATGGCAATGGGGAAGAAGTTTGCCCCAGCTTATGCCAACATATACATGGCAGAGTGGGAAGAGACGGTCTTCCTGAAATGCCCCAAGCGCCCTATGTGCTACTACACGTTCTTAGATGACATCTGGGGAGTGTGGACATACTCAGAAGGGGAGTTAGAGGAGTTCATTGACATACTTAATGCCCACCACCCTTCCATCAAAATTAAGGCTTTGACAAGCAGGGAGAGTGTAGACTTCCTCGACACCACTGTCTTTAAACTACCATCAGCTAACAACCAAGACCAAAAACTAGCTACCAGAGTTTTTTTCAAACCCACAGACGCCCACACCCTTTTACACACCACGAGCCACCACCCAAAACACACCTTTAAGGTTATTGTAAAGTCACAACACACGCTTTCACCGTATATGCACCAGGGAGGAGGACTTTAACCAGGTCACCACCACCCTTTTCACCGCCCTCAGACAGAGGGGGTACTGCAGACGTAGATTAAGACTCATTAAGTCAGACTTCCTAAAAAGCACACAAGGGCCCAGACCCAGGCCAGGCTTGACACTGAACTTGCCACTAATAACAGGATACAGTAGTATGGCCGTCCAGGCCCACAAAATAGTCAAGGGCCGCTTTGAACAATTCCAAAGAGGATTTGTCACACTGCAGGGATACAAAGTAATGTCAGCATTCAAGAGGACTAAAAATCTGAAGGACATCCTGGTCAGTACTAGCCTACAAACAAGCTCAAACTGTGGTCAAAGACAATGTAGGGCCTGCACTCATTTGATAATAGCCAAAAACATAGAGAACACTGTTGAAGGAAAGAGAAGGCAGATGGCACATATAATAACCTGTGAGTAAAAGAATGTGCATGCAATTAAATGTAAGCAGTGTAATTTACTGTACATTGGCGAAGCAGGCAACAGCCTGACGGGACACATCAGCAACATCACGAGGGGAGACCAGTCCATCCCCATTAGCAGTCACATCCAACAGCATGGGGTCCAGTCCCTTGAGATCATGGGTCTGGAAGCAAACATAAATTGGTTAACCGGGCGTAGAAAGAGGGCAGAGAGGCTATGGATCAAAGCATTACAGACGAAAGAACCCAATGGCCTGAACCTAGCATAAACTCAAACTTAGGGTGGAACCTGACTGACTCCTAAAAATCGACAGATGGGCAAGTGAAAAGACGAATAGATTTGGACAAGGGTGATGAGACCGTGGGCCAGACTAAAGTGGCAGTATATGGTGAAAAGGAATCTCCAGGGGAGATCATTAAGCGCCAGAGGGCATTTTGGCCTGCTGTCCGTTAAATCACAACCTAACCCTAACCCTTAAAAAAAGCAACATATACATACATACATATATCCATACATATGCCACATACATACACATATATGCACACGCGCAAGCATACATATATGCAGTTTACAACAATTATCCAAATTCTATGTACAACACGAATATCACACTATGTCAATAAACTAAAGCTTAATCATCATCACAGCCCTTCCTCATTCTTATACCTCTGGAAAATAATTTTTTTGTACATCTTCTTGAACTGAGTAATGTTTGTGCCTTGCTTGAGTTCCACATCCAATTTAATTTAATTATGATCTGATTTAATTATTTTCAGTGTGGAGAACAGTCTCTCCACACTGACTTGAGTGGGTGGAATGGCTGTTACTATCATAGCTGCAAATTTTACTATTTGTGGATGAGTAGGGATGACTTCTTGTACTGTAACTTTAGATGAGCGATCATATCTCTCAACTTCTTTTAAACCACCACAAAAATCTTGCTTAAATTCCATTAGTTTAACATCAAAAGGCTGCCTTCGCACATTTAAACGGGAACGCTTTGCTCTTGACTGTTCAATTTTATCTAAATTTTTTCAAAATCTGCCTCTTCATCATTTGAAGAGGATGAGAAGGATCTGGTACTCCCATCTTCATTTTGTGGTTCTAACTTGTCAGGCCCTTTTATCCGAACTACAACATCACAGAGGGCCTCTTTTGCTTTAGCAATCTGATCTTTGCTCAATAAGATTCAGTTTGAGTTTCAGAATCTCATCAGAGATCTCCTTTTAAGTAGTGACGTTTTCTTCTTCAACTTTATTAATCTTTTCTATTGTGCTTAGCATATTTGAAGTATTATCAGTGACGATGCATAGAATCTGGTCTTATTTTCAAAATCTTTCAAAATTTCTTCCACTAAGTTCTGGGGATAAATGCTTCATGATGTGCGTTAGTGTCCTTTACTCCTAATGTCCAAGTTACTATTTTATTGTTTTCATCAACAAATGTAGCATTGATGGCAAAATAGTTTTTGTGACGAGTGGTGGCATCCATTTCAATGAACGTGAACATTAAGAGCTTTTCAAAGCTTTTCCATTTAATTCTTGGCTTCTTCAAGTATAAGTTTTCTGATTCTCTCTATCTTGCCAGAGAAACTCTTAGTTTCTTAGCCATTTCTCCAATTAGGCCTAGAAAGGCTGGTTGTGAAAATAAAGTTAAGGCTGCACCATTTCGTACAACAAGTTCGATAAGGTGTTTCTTAAACATTTCTGTGGATGTTGTTACAGTTACTTTGTCTGTAGAACCTCCAAAGAATGCATACTTTGAGAAGATTTCGCAGCGGAGCAGTAAAATGGAGACAATAAATTTCTGGTGGTGGAATCTTGAGCAAAACACAAAAGTGCCGGAGGAACTCGGTGGGTTCAGGCAGCATCCTTGGAGGGTATGGACAGGTGATGGGTCAGTTCAGGGTCCTTTTTATTTTATTTTTAAAAGAGTCTTTTTTCGTTTGGTCAAGTTTCCAGCATCTGCAACTTTAATTTCTTGGTGGCTTTTACCAAATTTGGTTTATCATTGGCAAGTGTGAGACAGACCTTCAGTTCAGCTGATTGTCTGACTACATTTGTTTCATTGCATTGTCCTCTTCCTGCTATGCATCAACCCTGTTACAATTGTACCGTCCACAGTCAAACACAGTGCAGCTGCTTACTTCCCTCTTAAGTTAGTCATCCTATTAGACTACCCATCCAGTGGAACTCAATTGTTAACTTCATGGAAAATCTGTTCATGCGCTTTCCACTGTCAAAAACTAGCAATAGATTATGGCAATGTATTAGAGAGCAAATGGCTCAGTTTTTCCACAGTGAGCCCCTGCCCAATGAGTTTATGTGAACCATACTCATTGTGTTAATTAACAGGCCTATTCTTTTGTTTGAAGCAGGCTTTTACTATTGTATCTCGTATGCATCTTTGATGGATTAGTTGAAATTACTGGTAATCATTTCTGGGAAAATGCTTATAACAATTGTGATTTAATTGTTGGATCTTTGATGGTGTTGTTCCAGGGCTCTCAGGTGCCTGCTGTCGGTGGTCCATGACTCGGTTCCATACAACAGGGTGGGGAGGACAACGGTTCTGTAGACCAGCTGTTTTGTTTCAGCCTTTAGGTCTCAGTCTTCAAAGACTCTTCCCGTGTCTGGCGTAGGCTCCACTGGCACAACTCAGGCGATGGTTGACCTCAGAGTCAATGTCAGCGTTTGAGGAAAGAATGCTGAGAAGAGAAAAGGAAATGTACAATGTAGAATATTGAACTGTTTCATGAATAACAAATTTGAAGAGTGAAATATGTAAAACAGCAAGACTTTACAACAGCTGTGGAAAGTAGGACAGCAGAGGCTATCTCTGGGATGAGGATACCACCTGTGGGTCATACATAGAACATAGAACAGTACAGCACACGGACAAACCCCCTCAGCCTACAATGTCTGTGCTAAACATGATGCCAAAACCATCTCGCATCTACCTGCACAGAAAGAAAAAAGTTGCCCAGTACATCTCCTTTAAACTTTGCCCCACTCACCTTAAAGCGATGCCCTCTAGTATTTGATTTTTCCATCCTTGGAAAAAGGTTCTAACTGTCTACCCTATCTATGCCTCTCGTAATTTTATATTCTTCAAATTGAATTGAATACTTCATTGTCACATGTGACCCATCACAGTGAAATTCTTTGCTTGCATACCCAAGGTGTGGAAATAGTCGCCCGTAAAGGGCGCTTACAAAGTTACAAATTCCCCCCCGTGCCTGGTCCCCCTTTGTTCTTCCTCTCTTTCCCCCCTCCCCCTCCCTCACGGCAGTCCCCCAACGCCGGGTCCTCCATTGTTCTTCCCCCTCCCTCACGGTGTCCCCCCCCACGCCGGGTCCTCCATTGTTCTTCCCCCTCCCTCACGGTGTGTCCCCCCCCACGACGGGTCCTCCATTGTTCTTCCCCCTCCCTCACATGGGTTCCCCCAACGCTGGATCCCCATTGCTCATCCCCCCTCCCTCACGGCGTGTCCCCCCACGCCGGGTCCTCCTTTATTCCTTTCCTCGGCAGAAGCGTCCTCACTTCCACGTGTCCGTCCTCGTCCATCGGTCGGCGCCATCATCTGCTGCCGCACCGACCTCTCCACTGACGCTGCCAGGTCCTCTCCGGACGCCTCCTTTGTGCCGACCCAGGCCCCAGCCGCGGCTCTGTAGACCCAGGCACTGATGGCCGCGGGCTTCGTCAACTAGAGAATCTCCAACGCCGGCCCGACCGGGTCAACCTTGGTCAGGTCTCCCAGCAACCTCCAGGGTTCCGGCACCATTCTGGTAAACCTCTGCCCGTTTTCCAAAGCCTCCACATCCGTCCGGTAATAGGGTGATCAGACCTGTACTCTATCTCTAAATGCAGCCTAACCACAGTCGTATAAAGCTGCACTATGACTTCCTGACTCCTATTCTTAATGGCCCGACCTAAAGCAAACTTACCATAAGCCTTTTTACCACTATCTACTTGTGTTGCTACTTTCAGGGATTCATGGGCTTGGACCCCAAGATCCCTCTGTACGTCAATGCTCTTAAGGGTCATGCCATTAATTGTATATTTTTCCTTGCATTTGATCTTGCAAAGTGCAACACCTTGCACTTGTTTGAATTAAACTCCATCTGCCATTTCTCCAACCTTTTCTGTCATTGATCTATATCCCATTGTACATCTTGGCAGCCTCCCTCACGGTCCAGACCCCAACAATCTTGGTGTCATCTGCAAACATACTAAACAACCTGTCTATGCTTGGCTCCAAGTTATTTTTATAAACAGCAGAGGTCCCTGCACAGATCCCTGTGGAATGCCACTAGTCGCAGACCACAGCCTAAATATAGTCTTTCCACCACATCCATCTTCTATCAGTAAGCTAGTTCTGAATCCATACAACCAAGTCACTGTTAATACCGTGCATCTTAATCTTCTGGATCAGCCTACCATGGGATACCTGATCAAATGCCTTTCTAAATGCCATGTAGGCAGCAACACCCACTGCCCTACATCATCGATCATCTTTGTCACCACCTCAAAATCCTTGGTTAAGCTAGTAAGTTGCAACCTGCCGTGTACAAAGCCATACTGACTGTCCGTAATTCTCTTCCAAATGGCAGTAGATTCTATCCTGAAGACTCCTATCCAGTACGTTTCCTATCATTGATGTGAGGCTCACCGGCTTATAATTCCCTGAATTCTCTCTACTTCCCGTCTTAAATAAAGGAACAACATTAGCTACTCTCCAGTCCTCCGGGACCTCGTCTGTGGTTAGACACAAAGATATTGTCAGCTCTGACAATCTCCCCTCTTGCCCCTCTCATTGACCTGGGATAAATCCCATCAGGTCCTGGGGATTTATCCACCTTAATGCTCTTTAAGAGTCTCAACACCACCTCCTCCTTAATCTCAAACTGCCCCAGCATATTAGTGTTCTCCAGACTGTTCTCTCTCCTTATTGGTGGAAACACATAAAGTGCTTGTTTAGTACCTTGTTCACATCCCAAACTCCAAGCACAAATTCACTCCTTGATTCTGAGTGGTCCCACCTTTACCTTGCTACCCGCTTGTTTTTAATTCTTTAACCCAAGGCCATTTTGTGACCTATTTTGGCCCTTTTACTCGCTTGCTTGAGTTCTTTCCACCTTAATTTATATTCCAAAAAGCTGCTGTCTGATTCCATCCTCTTAAACCTTGCATGTCCTCCCTTTCTCCTTTTTTTTTGAACAAAGTTTATTTCTGATTTTTTATTAATACAGCTTTGACAATTCAATGCATTAACACATTAGTGCTGATAGATATCCCCCCACCCACAATACCATTCAGAGGGTATACAACTTAAGATATGCAAGGAAAATAAGTAAACAAGTAAACATAAACATAAGCATAAAAAAAGACAAAGTTTAAAAAATAAATGTAACAAATAAATAAATAAATAAATAAATAAAAGATAATTAAAAAAAAGATAAATTGTTAGAGGTTTAACACCATATTATCTAGGGCACTAACACGCATAAAAAACAGATAAGAGGGAAGCAGAAAAATCGGCATGTTAAGACATATCAGGGACCATTCTAATACTTCAATTCCACTCTTAATTACATACACACGTATCAAAGACTCCACTCAACCATAAAATTATCAGAGCCTAAAGCATCAATACAACTAAGAAAAGGTTGCCATATCAATGTAATCTTGTCATCTGATTCCATAACAGTATACCTAATCTTCTCCAATTTAATAAAAATACAACATATACCTAATCCACTGTGCCAATGTTGGAGGGTTACAATCTTTCCATCTGATCAAGATTTGTCGTCTGGCCACCAGCGTGGCAAAAGACAAAAGATTTAGTTTATTATTATTTAATGCAACATTTTGTGTTACCACACCGAGTAAAGGAAGGGGAGCTGATGGTTCTAAGGATTCATTAGTAGTTTGGGAGAGCATATTGAATATTAATTGCCAAAAATTAGATAACTTAGGACAATCCCAAAACATATGAATTAAAGTGGTTTAGTTCTGCCTGCAGCGGTCACACATGGAGTTTATATTGGGTGTGAATTGGGCTAGCTTAGCTTTGGTCCAGTGCAGTCGGTGGAAAATCTTAAACTGCATAACAGTATGCTTCATGCATATGGAAGATGTGTATATACCCCCAATCATGTTTGACCAGATGGAGTCTGAAATTTTCATACCCAGATCCCCTTCCCACTGCTCTTTTAGGGAGTTAAGACTTGTCATATTTTCTCTCGTTAATAAAGAATATATGTCACCTATCTTTCCCTTTCTGAATGATGTGATGTCATTAATTGAGTCTAGGAGTGTTTCTGAGGGCTGTGAAGGTAATTGAGTGATATTAGAAGATATGAAGCTGCAAATTTGCATATACCTAAAGATGTGTGACCTAGAGATATTGAATTTCTGAACAACTTGCGCAAAAGATGCAAACAAACCATTTATAAACATGTCTTTAAATGAACAGACCCCATGATTGAGCCAAGCACTGAATGAAGCATCTGTCGAAGGTGGCAGGTATGCATGGTTCCTTACAATAGGAGCGAGTATTGAGAATTTACAGATATCAAAGGATTGTCTGAATTGCTTCCATATTTTTAAAGAATTAATAACTGGGTTAGAAGTGTATTTGGTAATAGGCTCTGGATATGGCAGACCTGAACATAATAAGGCAAATAATGAGGTGTTCTTACAAGAGTCTCTCTCTAGAATCAGCCAGTCAGGTACAGTGGTTAACACATTTCTTTCCGTCCAATAAGAAATACTTTTAATATTTGGTGCCCAATAGTAGAACTGAAAGTTTGGCAGTCCAAGCCCTCCCAGCTGATGAGGTCTGTGTTGTATAGCTTTGCGTATACGTGGATTCTTTTTATTCCAAATAAAGGAAGAAAGCTTTCTTAGTAGCTAACAATATTAGCTACTCTCCAGTCCTCTAGGACCTCGTCTGTGGTTACACACAAAGATATTGTCAGCTCCGACTATCTCCCCTCTTGCCCCTCTCATTGACCTGGGATAAATCCCATCAGGTCCTGGGGATTTATCCACCTTAATGCTCTTTAAGAGCCTCAACACCACCTCCTCCTTAATCTCAAACTGCCCCAGCATATTAGTGTTCTCCAGACTGTGCTCTCTCCTTATTGGTGGCAACACATAAAGTGCTTGTTTAGTACCTTGTCCACATCCCAGACTCCAAGCACAAATTTGCTCCTTGATCCTGTGCGGTCCCACCTTTACCCTGGCTACCCGCTTGTTTTAAATTCTGCAGTTGTCAATGTAGCGGAGGTAGAATTCGGGGATAGGGCCAGTGTACGTTTGGAACAGTGATTGTTCGACATACCCAACAAAGAGGCAGGCATAGCTGGGGCCCATGCGAGTGCCCATAGCTACGCCTTGGATTTGGAGGAAGTGGGAGGAGTTGAAGTTGTCAAGAATAAGGACCAGCTCTGCTAGGCGGAGGATAGTGTTGGTAGAAGGAAATTGGCTGGTTGTGCAGTCGAGGAAAAAATGGAGGGCTTTAAGACTTTCCTGGTGGGGGATGGAGGTGTAGACTGAACATCCATAGTAAAGATGAGGGAGTGGGGACCTGGAAAATAAAAGTCATTGAAGAGACGAAGGGCATGTGAGATGTCTTGGACAAAGGTAGTGAGGAATTGGACATTGGGGGGGGGGGGGGGGAGTAGGATGGAGTTGAAGTATGTGGAAATTAATTCAGTGGGACAGGAGCAAGCAGAAACAATGGGTCTGCCAGGGCAATTGTGTTTATGGATGTTGGGGAGAAGATAAAACTGAGCCGTACGGAGCTGGGGAACGACAAGGTTGGAGGTGTTGGAGGGCAGACAGCTGCAAGTGATTAAAATCTGAAATGGCCTGTGAGATTATGGCCTGGTGTTCATCTGTGGGATCATAATAATAATAATAACTTTATTTATATAGCACTTTTCATGCAATTGAATGCAGCCCAAAGTGCTTTCCACAAAAACAAACACTGGTCTAAACAAAAATACTATTTAAAACAGTAAGGGCATAGGCAGTTAATAGCATAAAAAACACAAATTGATACAAAAATATAAAATATAAAATTGAAAGTGTAAAAGGACAAAGGAAGTAAAATCAGTTAAAAGTTTGATTAAAAAGATAGGTTTTTAGCTGCCGTTTAAAAATGTCAACTGAGTGGGTGTCTCTCACGACCCTGGGGAGGATATTCCACAGCTTGGGGGCGTTATTGAAGAAGGCTGCTTCACCAATTTTCTTGTCGGTGCAGCATTGAGTGGCTAACAGGCCAGCATCAGAAGACCAGAGCGCTCGAGTAGGGGCATAGGGGAGGAGGGACTGTACGATGTAAAATATAATGTAAAAAACCTTTATTGTCACTACACAAAGTACAGCGAAATTAAAGCAGTCCAGATGATGCAATCACACACAGCAGACAGTACAAAAGGATAACTTGTACATTTACTACAAGCCCACCGACTCGCACAGCTATCTGGACTACATTTCTTCCCACCCGCATCTGCGCCCGGGATGAGGTGTTTCAGACTAGGGCTTCCGAGATGTCCTCGTTCTTCAGAAAACGGGGCTTCCCCTCCTCCATTATAGATGAGGCTCTCACTAGGGTCTCTTCTACATCCCGCAGCTCCGCTCTTGCACCCCCTCCCCCCACTCGCAACAAGGACAGGATCCCCCTCGTTCTCACCTTCCACCCCACCAGCCAGCGGATCCAACATATCATCCACCAACATTTCCGTCACCTACAACGGGACCCCACCACTGGCCATATCTTCCCACCCCCTCCCCTCTCTGCGTTCCGCAGAGACCGTTCCCTCCGTAACTCCCTGGTCCATTCGTCCCTTCCTACCCAAAACACCCCAACCCCGGGCACTTTCCCTTGCAACCGCACGAGATGCAACACCTGTCCCTTTACCTCCCCCCTCAACTCCATCAAAGGACCCAAACAGTCTTTCCAGGTGAGACAGTGGTACACCTGCACCTCCTCCAACCTCATCTATTGCATCCGCTGCTCTAGATGTCAACTTATTTATATCGGCGAAACCAAGCGCAGGCTCGGCGATCGCTTCGCTGAACACCTGCGCTCGGTCCGCATTAACGCAACTGATCTCCCGGTGGCCCAGCACTTTAACTCCCCCTCCCATTCCCAGTCTGACCTCTCTGTCATGGGCCTCCTCCAGTGCCATAGTGAGGCCCGCCGGAAATTGGAGGAGCAGCACCTCATATTTCGCCTGGGCAGTTTGCAGCCCGGTGGTATGAACGTCGACTTCTCCAACTTCAGATAGCTCCTCTGTCCCTCCCTTCCCCTCCTCCTTCCCAGATCTCCCTCCATCTTCCTGTCTCCACCTATATCCTTCCTTTGTCCCACCCCCGACATCAGTCTGAAGAAGGGTCTCGACCCGAAACGTCACCCATTCCTTCTCTCCCGAGATGCTGCCTGACCTGCTGAGTTACTCCAGCATTTTGTGAATAAATCGTACAAAGGATAAACCTTTATCCATAACAAGTTAAACCTAATCTACTGAATTAAACAAACTGACCTCTAATACAATATAGACAAAACAATTACAACACGGTCAAGGCAGTGTACCGTGCAATCAAGACAGCAAGTTATTGCACAGCAATGAGAGCTAACATATTGCAAATGCATCGGTAGTGCCGTTTTTTGTTTTTTAAAAAAATAAAATAAATAATGTAATTAAATATAAGGGGCGGTCGGGTGTAACATGTAATAAGTTTAGCAAATGTTAAGCAATATAAGTGCAGTAGGATGTAAACATGTATTAAATTGAGGCTTATGTTTTCTGACAAGTAACTGAGTGTTCCGATCAGTTCCGTTCCTTCCATTCAGTTTTATGTGAGTGTCTGGCAGTGTTCAGCTCACGTATGACGCTGGGGTAGAAGCTGTTCTTGAGTCTATTAGTCCATGATGTAATGGACCTGAACCGTCTACCAGAGGGCAGCAGTTGGAGCAGCTGATGACCAGGGTGGGAAGGATCCCTCAGGATGTTGGCTGCTCTGCTGACGGAGTAAAGTTCCTCTAGAGAGGGCAGTGGGCAACCAATGATTTTCTTTGCAGAGTTGATGATCCTCTGAAGGGCTTTCTTGTCTGCCTCTGAGCTGCTGGTGTACCACATAGAAATACAGTACGCCAGCACACTCTCGATGGTGCAACGGTAGAAAGTCACTAGCAGCTGCTCTTGCAGGTTGTTCTTCCTGAGGATCCTCAGAAAGTAGAGCCGCTGTTGTGCCTTTTTGATGGTGTTTGTGGTCCAGGAGAGATTCTCAGCAATATGCGTGCCCAGGAACATGAAGGCAGGGACCCTTTCCACACAAACCCCGCTGATATGCAGTGGTGTGTAGCCCGTATTGTGTCTTTGGAAGTCTATTATGAGTTATTTTCTCTCGGAAGGATTCAGAGCCAGATTGTTTTCCGCACACCATCCTATCAGTTTTTGGACTTCATCTCTGTAGGCTGTCTCATCATCTCCTGAGACGAGTCCAACTATAGTCGTGTCATCCGCAAACTTGATGATGGTGTTGGTAGGATGAGTGGGGGTGCAGTCATGGGTGTAGAGGGCTCAACACGCATCCTTGTGGGCAGCCCGGTGCTGATTGTGAGAGTGGAGGATGTGTGAGGGCCTAATCTGACCATCTGGGGCCGATTGGTCAGGAAGTCCTTAATCCAGTTACAGATAGATTGGGAGAGTCCTAAATCAATTAGTTTAGAAACCAGTCTGTCCATGATGACCGTGTTAAATGCTGAACTATAATCTATGAAGAGCATCCTCACGTAACTGCCCTGCCGCTCAAGATGGGTCAGTGCGGTGTGTAGGGCAGTAGTAATGGCGTCCTCTGTAGACCTGTTTGATCTGTAAGCGAATTGGTGTGGGTCGATAGTGCCTGAGAGGCTGGCTTTGATGTGCTGGCCCAGAGTCTGCTGGGGCGGGACTGCGGAGGGCGAACGCGCGGCAGCTGCGAAGGGCGAACGCGCGGCAGCCGCGAAGGGCGGTCGCACGGGCCTTCGGGGTGCGGCAGTGAGAGACTGAAGACTACTCTCGCGCCAAAACCCCCTGCTACTTCTCCCCGTAGCTGGGGGCCGTCTACGGACCTGTCCATCACCGTATCGAAGGGTTCGATGTGGGAGTGGCCTGACCCTTGGGAGCCCCACAAAGTATTTAAACACTAGTTTACTAAACAACATCGAACAACGTTGCACCTCAGCTACTTGCATAAAATGACTGCTTGCAAAACGTATTGTGTCCCGGCACACACAGTGCAAGTCACCATCCTCCAATTTAACGGTGCCACCGATTTCCTGCGGACGCACATTCCCGTGCCATTCCCGGCCTGTAGGGTTACCGCTGCGCATGTGTGTAAGTTGACAGTTCAGAACAGTATAGCCCTCCCTCCAATAGGAAGGATCTGCAGAAGAGAAAAATCAACAGTTGGATGTACATAGAAAAGAGATGAAATAATTTCCTTGCTGCTTTCCTGCAGGGCTGCCAAAATCTATTTTGTAATCGAACCAAACATTTCACGAAAAGGTACCAACACCCACAAAAACGTAGCAAATTTTAAACATCAACTGGATCAAGTGGACCCGTTGGGCCCATTCCTCGTAGAGGGGTTCAGGGAAGGGGAGAGGGTGTGACTAACCTCGGCCCCGTGGCACCAGCGCTGCAGCGAGAGCGAGCCGTGGACTCAAAGCCTCTCCTGTATTGGTTTAGCACCATCACGACCCTCACTCAATCCCCCTCCCCCCACTCACCCACTCCCCCTTACCTCAACCCCACTTCCCATTCCCCGCCCCCCTACTCCCCCACACCCCACCCCCCAATCGGGCGTCGAGCGTGTGGTTGGAGCTGAAGTCAACCTGGCAACCCCCCCCCCCAACTGAGCACACGCTGGAGTTGACCCACTCCATCTCTCCCCCACTCCACACCCCCCCTCCTCCATACCCCCCTCCTCCACCCCCCTCACCCACTCCATCCCCCTCCCCTGATTCTCTCTTCATCCTCCCCAGTCACCCTCTTTATCCCCCTCCATCCCCCTCACCCACTCCATCCCCCCTCCCTACGCCCCACTCACCCACTTCATCCCCCCTCTCTCACCCATTCCATCCTCCCACACCCACTCCACACCCCCTCCCACCCCTTTCCCCCCCCCATCCCCCTCCCCCTCCCCACCCTCAAACCCCCCTCCTCCCCCCCACACCAGGGCCCCCTCCCTCCCTCTCACCCACTCCACCCCTCCTCATCCTCACCCACTCCACCCAGTCATCATACCCCCTTACCCACTCCACCCCCCTCCTCCATCCTCCCTCACCCACTCCATCCCCCTCCCCTCCTCCATCCACCCTCACCCACTCCATCCCCCTCCCCCTTCTCCATCCACCCTCACCCACTCCATCCCCCCTCACCCACTCCATCCCCCCTCACCCACTCCATCCCCCCTCACCCACTCCATCCCCCTCCCCCTTCTCCATCCACCCTCACCCACTCCATCCCCCTCCCTCTTCTCCATCCCCCCTCACCCACTCCATCCCCCCTTACCCACTCCATCCCCCCTCACCCACTCCATCCCCCCTCCTCACCCCCACCCTGCTCACCCACTACACCCCCCACCTCCTTCCCCCATCCCACCTCACCCCACCCCCATCCCACCTCCCCTCAACCCATCCCACCTCACCCCATCCCACCTTCCCCCACCCCAGCCCCCTTCACCCAGTCCATCCCCCCTCATCCACTCCATCTCCACACCACTCCACGCCCCCCCTCCCTTTCACCACTTCACCCCCCCTCCTCCTGACCCCCTCACCTACTCCATCCCCCTTCCTTCTCCCCCCTCTTACCCACCACATCCTCCACCTCATCCCCCTCTCACCCACTCCATCCCCTTTCCTCCTCCCCCCTCTTACCCACTACATCCCCCCTTCACCCACCCCTTCCCCCCTCCTCCTCCCCATCCCCCTTCACCCACTCCATCCCCATCCTTCCCCCTCACCCCCATCGCCCCTCACCCACTCCATCCCTCCTCCCCACCCCCATTGGGCCGGGTGCGGGCGAGGGGAGAGAGGAAAGGGGAGAGGGAGTCACTGAGCCCGGGCGACCCGTCCGACCAGCGGCCATCTTGTTTGGGGGAGTGGGGAGGGAAGTACAATTAAAGTCCTATTATGACGTCACACGCTGTACCTTTAAGAAGTCGGTTAGAAAGATGATTTTTTGACTTTAAAATCTCTCTCGCTTAAAAAATATAAGACCAATTTAAATAAAGCGTTACAGTCACCAGGACAATGGGGCGGGTGTGTGTGTGTGTGTGTGTGTGTGTGTGGTGTGTTGTGTGTTGTGTGTGCGCGCTTTAGACAGTGCAGGTCTCACTGCCATACAGAAGAGTGGTGAGTAGCACTGCACGGTAGACCTTCAGCTTGGTGGTAAGGCTGAGTCCTCTCCGCTCCCAAACATTCTCAGCGACTCGCCCAAAGGCAGCGCTGGCCTTGGCAATCCTGTTGTTGACCTCAGCGTCAATGTTCACCACTCGCGAGAGTGTACGACCCAGATAGGTAAAGCTGTCGACTGCCTGTAGATTCTGCCCCTTCACCGTGATGTGTGGTTCATGGTAGGGCTTTCCAGGCGCGGGCTGGTACATAACTTCAGACTTTTTGGTGCTAATGGAGAGACCAAAGTTGTCACAGGCCTGTGAGAAGCAGTCCATTTCATGCTGCATCTTCTGCTCTGTGCTGGCGTTGAGGCCGCAGTCATCAGCAAACAAAAAATCTCTTAAATGGCCTTAAATCCACAGTTTAAGCTCAGCAGCTGCTATCTGTGCTGAGTGAATAGAGGATGGACCAGGTTTCATAAAGTCAGTTACTTTTGAAGTTTGTTTTGTAGATTTTAGTTTTTTTTAATGCTTTTCTGTGTTTTCATGTCTTTCAATTTGACTTAAACTACCAGCAATTTCGCAATTGCATAATTTGCAGAGACATTTACCTGAGTTGTTTTTACTGACTACTAGACAGCCAGAATTTTTTTCGCGTGTCAACAATTTCAACGGCAATTTTCTCTCGTAAGAAGCTGTACACTTTTGTTTCCGTTTTCTTAGGAGTGTTATCCTTATCATTTTCATCACTATCTGAAGGAATATCCATATTTTTCTCGTCACTCATAATGGGTTCACTAAAAACAACGTGAAAACACAAAATGGTCACAAAAGACTTGTAAAAGTAAGCAAACAACGCCAGGTAACCGGAACACAGCGCTACCTGCGTGACTGCAACTCAAACTGACACCAGGGCGGCAGGGCCAGTAATGTGGCCACGTGAAGTGGAGGAATACATCACATGATTGCATCACATTACACAATACACACAGTCACAGTCTCCTCTCTCCAGTCATCATAATAAACCGGAAATATATTAATAAACATGTATCAGATGTAAGAAATGATAACGTTTTAAAAATGAGCGTGGAACATAAAATTATAACTTGGAGGCTTCTGAGCAAAAATTTATATTATTAACACAAAATTCCTCAAACGTACCAAAAACATCGGTCGTCGTACCAAACGTGAAACAGGAGGTAAATAGTTCCAATTTTGTACGAGCGTACCAACTTTGGCAGCCCTGCTATCCTGCCTGGTCCCGACAACCAGCCGACACACCCTTGTGCACTGCCACAGGGGGGCTGCTTCTATATCTTATCCCCCAGAATACTCTAGTAACTTTCAGACCACAGATGTTAGACTCGCTGGCTTGTAGTTCCGACGCTTTTCCCTGCAGCCTTCCAAGAGGCACGTCATAGAGGCACAACATTTGCCACCCTCCAGTCTTCCGGCACCTCGCCCGTATTTAATGACAGCTCATAAATTTCAGCCAGGGCACCTGCAATTTTCATTTTGGCTTCCAGCTTCCTGAATAGGCACGGGAGATTTCTCAATCTTCAGATGCATTAGGACCTTCCACACCTCCTCGACTGTAATGCTGATCGCCATCAATACACTTGCAATGACTACCCCAAGTTCCCTGGTCCTCGTGTCTTTCTACACGGTACAAACAGGAGAAACTCATTCAGGACCTCATTCATTTCCTGTGGCTCCACGCAGAGTTGTCCGCTTTGATTACTGAGGGGCCCTATTCTCTCTCTGGTTACCCCTTTTCCCTTAATATACAACCCCCCTGTCTTCAGAGATGCTGCCTGACCTACTGAGTTACTCCAGCACTTTGTACTTTTTCTCCTTATAAAAGTAATTTCCCTGATATTTACAATGCAGCTATTCTGAAGCTTTATCTTAAGTCTCTTGCAGGATTGCACAGAGTCGCAGCTGGTAGAGCTGCTGCCTCACAGTACCAGAAACCCAGGATCAATACTGACCTCAGGTGCTATCTGTGTGGAGTTTGCACATTCTCTCTGTGACCACGTGGGTTTCTTCCAGGTGCTCCGGTTTCCTACCACATCCCAAAGATGTAAGGTTTGTAGGTTAATTGCCCTTTGTAAACTGTCCCTCGTGTGTAGGGAGTGTGTTGAGAAAATAGGAGAACATAGAATTCGTATGAACGGCTGATCGATGGTTGATGTGAACATCCTGGGCAGAGAGGCTGTTTCCTGAGTCATTTCTGAGTTAGTATGAAGTGGGCATCTGTAGAGATTATGGTTTAATGCATCCTTCAGAGTCTCCTGTTGTTTGTTTCAGCCAACAAGAGCAGGAGAACCAATAGAAAACTGTCTATTAACAATTTATTTGCCTGGGTTACCGATCCTCAAAGGGGATCCTTGCCCTCACGTGAGAACATAGTGCTGGAGTTCAGGCTTCACTAAACAGAATACCATAGGGTTGGCATTTCAATATGAAACTCCAGCATGCCAGCATCTTGGTAACAAAATATGATCGTGGCATGAAGATTGCAATGTTTAACCATTGAAATGAATCCATCTAAACAGCTACAGATAATACATTTAGCGTCTTTCCCTGACATATGACACCAGCACATTGTGGCATTTTTTCATTATAGATATGTGGATTCCTAATCCTGCAGTTTGCAAACTTAAAATTATCAAAATTGCCCCCAAAAGATAATAGAAATAGTAATTTTGAAGATGAAGTATGGAGAATCTTTCTGCCAAAACAAACCAAGTCACTTTAAACATTTAATCTGATTTTACTTGGACTTCGTATTAACATACATGGAGTGGAAGGGTGATGACTCATATAAGATTGTATGGGCAGCACAGCGGGTAGTGCCGCTGCCTCACAGCGCCACAGATCCAGGTTTGATCCTGACCTCGAGTGATGTCTGCGTGGAGTTTGCAAGTTCTCCCTGAGACCGCGTGGGTTTCCTCCGGGTGCTCCGGTTTCTCCCACATCCCAAAGACATGCGGGTTTGTAGATTAATCGACCTCTGTAAATTGCCCCTAATGTGCGGGGGGTGGATGAGAAAATGGGGTAACGTAGAATATGATCAGCCATGGTCACATTGAATGGCGATGCTGGCTCGAAGGGCCGATTGGCCTACTCCTGCCCCTATTGTCCATGTATCTATGCAAATCTCTTGGGATTATCCTTAATGCTATCCCTTGTCCCCTTTTTGCCTTACTGATTTTCTTTTTCAGCTTGCTCTTGAGTTCCCAAAACTTCTCCAAGGATGTACTTAATCCCAGCTACTTACACATGCCCCCTTGTGACCAGAGCTTTAATTTCTCACGTCATCCAAGCACCCTTGCTGTCTTGCCCTTCACTCTAATGGGAAGATATAGGCTCTGGTCAGCATACTTTTAAAAACATTCCACATTCCAGACAATCCTTTTCCTTCAAACAACTTGCTCCAATCAACTTGAGTGAGTTCTTGCCAAATACCTTCAAAGTTGCCCTTGCCCCAATTTAGAATTTTAACTCTCGGGCCTGCCCTGTCTCTTCCATATTTTAAACATTGAATTATTGTTAAAACTGAAGGTACTTGTGATATAACACCAGGATTAGCACTCAACCAAGAAAACCCAGCCCAATGCCAATGTAGTATCTAAACTACCTGTACACACTTATACTTTCCATCCTCGCTGCTGAACTTCTGCTGCCAAATCTACATAGCTAAGCTTTTCAATTTCAAAAGCCTCATCCACTGATTCTCCCAAGGCACCATCAGTTTTACTAAATACATTATCCACTGACTGACCATAACACTGTATCTAGCTTCAAACGATACAATACGATAAAACTTTATTGATCCCAGGAGGGAAATTGGTACTAATTATTTTCTGCAGAGCAACAAGCTTTCCTCCCAATTCTACCTGCATCAATCATAAGGTCACCTTAGCTAACTAACTCATGCCTGTCTGAAAACCTTCTTCCATCTTTCTCACCCTCAGACAAAATGAATAGCTACCCTCTCAATCCTATTGCAGACTGAATTCACCCGTGTTCTCTCGATTGCGGCAGCTATACACTTCAAGACCTGGTTATGCTGACTGTTAGATGTTGCAGGAATACAAACAAGTTATTTGGCTTCAATCCTGGTTTAATGACCATCGAGGATGCAGCGTAACAGACATGGCAGCAGTACCCCCCCCACGAGTGCTACCACAGGAACCTCGCTGAGTAACACACATGCGCAGGATAACTTCCTCCAGGTACGGCGTCTGTAATAGCTCAACATAGACCGTGAACACAGTGACTGATCGACATCCCCATTCTTTAGCTCATGCTCCATATAATGACAGAATATCTTGTTAAGTAGTAAATGTAACAGGACTTACAAAATGTCACAAAATGACCAATATCCAACATATGAAAAACATAGGAGGTGAGAAATATAAGAAAACACCTTGCTTAATATGTAAATAGTATGAATATCAGTTGCTATCGCCAAACAAGTTTCACACTGTGAAACACAAAATTAAGGTCACAGCATAGTAAACATACTTAAAAAAATTTACTTGAACTCCTGATTGTCAGCTTTTGGCACACTATAGATTAACCGGAACAATGTGTCCATGTATATTTAGCTGACAAATGAATTCAGTCTCTGTATTTGGGATTTGACTTGCTGACACGACCTGTGAGACTTTCAGTGGTGTTCAAAGGCAACTGAGCTACAGGGACCTGAACCTGGAGCTGCTCAGTGTCCATTATTTCTTGTCTATCTCTTGTGAGAATGTTATAGTCATTTGACCCAAGTCCAGTATCCTGGTGATCGGTGGCACTTGGATTTAGCGGTGCTGGGGCAGGCTCGACTACGGGCAATTCGATTTATTCACAAAATGCTGGAGTAACTCAGCAGGTCAGGCAGCATCTCGGGAGAGAAGGAATGGGTGACGTTTCGGGTCGAGACCCTTCTTCAGACTGATGTCGGGGGTGGGACAAAGGAAGGATATAGGTGGAGACAGGAAGATGGAGGGAGATCTGGGAAGGAGGAGGGGAAGGGAGGGACAGAGGAGCTATCTGAAGTTGGAGAAGTCGACGTTCATACCACCGGGCTGCAAACTGCCCAGGCGAAATATGAGGTGCTGCTCCTCCAACTTCTGGCGGGCCTCACTATGGCACTGGAGGAGGCCCATGACAGAGAGGTCAGACTGGGAATGGGAGGGGGAGTTAAAGTGCTCGGCCACCGGGAGATCAGTTGCGTTAATGCGGACCGAGCGCAGGTGTTCAGCGAAGCGATCGCCGAGCCTGCGCTTGGTTTCGCCGATGTAAATAAGTTGACATCTAGAGCAGCGGATGCAATAGATGAGGTTGGAGGAGGTGCAGGTGAACCTTTGTCTCACCTGGAACGACTGTTTGGGTCCTTGGATGGAGTTGAGGGGGGAGGTAAAGGGACAGGTGTTGCATCTCGTGCGGTTGCAGGGGAAAGTGCCCGGGGTTGGGGTGGTTTGGGTAGGAAGGGACGAGTGGACTAGGGAGTTACGGAGGGAACGGTCTCTGCGGATCGCAGAGAGGGGAGAGATGGGAAGATATGGCCAGTGGTGGGGTCCCGTTGTAGGTGACGGAAATGTTTGTGGATGATATGTTGGATCCGCTGGCTGGTGGGGTGGAAGGTGAGAACGAGGTGGATTCTGTCCTTGTTGCGAGTGGGGGGAGGGGGAGCAAGAGCGGAGCTGCGGGATGCAGAAGAGACCCTAGTGAGAGCCTCATGTATAATGGCGGAGGGGAAGCCCCGTTTTCTGAAGAACGAGGACATCTCGGAAGCCCTAGTGTGAAACACATCATCCCGGGCACAGATGCGGCGTAGACGGAGGAATTGGGAGTAGGGGATATATTTTTTGCAGGGGACCGACCGGGTGGGAAGAAGTGTAGTCCAGATAGCTGTGCGAGTCGGTGGGTTTATAGTAAATGTCCGTCACTAGTCTGTCTCCTGTGATGGAGATGGTGAGGTCCAGAAACGGGAGGGAGATGTCAGAGATAGTCCAGGTATATTTAAGGGCAGGATGGAAATTGGAGGTGAAGTGTATGAAGTCAGTGAGTTCTGCATGGGTGCAAGAGGTAGCACCAATGCAGTCATCGATGTAGCGGAGGTAGAGTTCGGGGATGGGGCCAGTGTACGTCTGGAACAGGGATTGTTCGACGTACCCGACAAAGAGGCAGGCGTAGCTAGGGCCCATGCGAGTGCCCATAGCTACGCCTCTGGTTTGGAGGAAGTGGGAGGCGTCAAAGGAGAAGTTGTTGAGGGTAAGAACCAGCTCTGCTAGGCGGAGGAGAGTGTTGGTCGATGGGGATTGGCTGGTTCTACGGTCGAGGAAGAAACGGAGGGCTTCGAGACCATCCTTGTGGGGGATGGAAGTGTAGAGTGACTGGACATCCATGGTGAAGATGAGGGAGTGGGGGCCTGGGAACCGGAAGTTATCCAGGAGATGGAGAGCGTGTGAGGTGTCTTGGACGTAGGTGGGGAGGGATTTAACCAGGGGGGATAGGATGGAGTCGATGTAGGTAGAGATAAGTTCGGTAGGGCATGAGCAGGCAGAGACAATGGGTCTGCCGGGACAGTTGTGTTTGTGGATTTTGGGTAGGAGGTAGAATCGGGCCGTGCGGGGCTGGGGAACTATGAGATTGGAGGCACTGAGGGGTAGATCGCCGGAGGTGATGAGGTCGGAGATGGTGCTGCTGATAAAGGTCTGGTGTTTATCGGTGGGGTCATGGTCCAGGGATAGGTAGGAAGAGGTGTCTGATAGTTGTCGTCTGGCCTCGGTGCGGTAGAGGTCAGCACGCCAGACTACCACAGCACCTCCCTTGTCAGTGGGTTTAATTATTAAGTCTGGGTTGTTGCGGAGTGAGTGGAGGGCTGCACGTTCAGGAGGGGAGAGGTTGGAGTTGGTCAGGGGAGTGGAAAATTTGAGGCGGCTGATGTCACGCCGGCAGTTTGAGATAAAAGGTTCTAGTGGGGGTAGTAGGCCACACTGGGGGGTAAAAGTGGAGGGGGTCCATTGGAGACGGGAGAAGGGGTCATCAGTGGGGGGTCGGGACTCCTTCCCATGGAAAAAGGCTCGGAGGCGGAGGCGGCGGAAGAAGAGCTCCACGTCATGGCCGACGCGGAACTCGTTGATGTGGGGGCGGAGGGGAACAAAGGTAAGGCCTCTGCTGAGGACAGACCGTTCGGTGTCTGAAAGGGGGAGGTCAGGGGGGATGGTGAACACCCGGCAATGGTGGGGGTTGGGGTCGGATGGAGGCAGGGGGGCAGGTGGAGGGGATGTATGGTGGGGGGGTGGTGGGTTAGCAGGGCAGAGGGGGGCATGAGAACCGATGTGGGGAGTACTGGGGGTCGCCTGGCTGGAGGGGGAAGGGGGAGACCCAGTGGAACCCCTGCTGCAGTTACCTGTAGTAGAGGGTGGGCAGTAGGACCCAGCAGTACTGAGGGGCTCTGCCTGGTGGGGGCTGTGGGCCCAGCGCGGTGTGTGTGGGCCGGGTGGAGCTGCAGCCTGTTGTTGGTCCCGGGGGCTGGGTACAGCGACGGCTGTGACCTGCTGTTGGGCGGTGGAGCGGCGCGGGTCAGCACGGTCGCTGGGGGAGGCCCGCCGGGACCTGGAGTCCGGGTAAGTGATGGTCGGCTCGGTCAGCGGATGGCCGGGGAGGGCGTGGGCGGCGGTGAAGGGGTCGGGAAGGACGTGGGCGGCAGCGGTGAAGGTGTAGGGAAGGACGTGGGCTGCAGCGGCGGTGCAGAGGCCTCGCTCGTCGGCGGCAACGGCCCCGGGGAGGCGGTGGAGGTCGGCGGCAGCAGCCTCAGGTGAGCCTCGGCAATCAGCGGCCCCGGGGAGGCAGTGGAGGTCGTCGGCGGCGGCAGCGGCCCCGGGGAGGCGGTGGAGGTCGGCGTCGGCGGCATCGGCCCCGGGGAGGCAGTGGAGGTCGGCGTCGGCGGCAGCGGCCCCGGGGAGGCGGTGGAGGTCGGCGTCGGCGGCAGCGGCCCCGGGGAGGCGGTGGAGGTCGGCGTCGGCGGCAGCGGCCCCGGGGAGGCGGTGGAGGTCGGCGTCGGCGGCAGCGGCCCCGGGGAGGCGGTGGAGGTCGGCGTCTGCGGCAGCGGCCCAGGGGAGGCGGTGGAGGTCGGCGTCGGCGGCAGCGGCCCCGGGGAGGCGGTGGAGGTCGGCGTCCCCGGGGAGGCGGTGGGTGGTGATGGCCTCAGGTAGGCCTCGGCAGTCGGCGGCCCCGGGGAGGCGGTGAGGAGCGGTACTGCACCTGGTGGCAGTAATGGCGCCGCGGGCCTCTGCCTCGTGGTGTGCCGGCCGGCGGTTCGGAGCAGCGGTGGAGTTGCGGGCCTGCGGGCGGTCGAGTCGCTGCCGAGGAGTGTCGGTGGAGGCATCCGTCTGGAGGCGGGATAGTTTGCGAGCCTTGGTGGAGTCCAGGTAGGTGAAGAATCGAGTGTTGAGGGCGTGGATCCGGCGTAGGATGAAGTATAGTTGGGGCCCGTTGCAGGTATGGGTGAATGAGGCCGGGAGCTGTGGGAGAGTCAGAGAGAGGGCCTGCTGGTGCCGGCGCATCCCAGCCAGGGTACAACGCAGGGCATGGAACGAAAACTGTTCAGAGAAGTGGCAGATGGTCTGTTGGAGACGGTAGTCCGGGTTGGGTCCGAATTGGGTGGTCTGGAAACGGAGCTGGAATCCACGAGGCAGAAGATGGAGGCGCAGGCAAGTCCGGATTTGTTTTAAACTTCATGTTGGCTAAGAATACAGGGTCTAATTCTGCTGTTAACGATATAAGTTCACTCTTCTGCCAGTTTATAGTGTAACCTGAGACCTCGCCAAAGGAATTAATAAGCTGGAATAGGTAAGGGACAGAATGTTCAGGGTCAGATACAAAGATGGCAATATCATCCGCATAAAGCGAAATCTTATGTTCCACCCCACCCAGTATTATCGGTTTTATAAGCGCATGCCCTCTTATGCCGATTGCCAGCGGCTCAATGGCTAACGCAAGGAGGAGCGGCGAGAGGGGGCAGCCCTGTCGCGTACCCCTCTGAAGGGCAAAAGGGGGTGACCTATCCTGGTTTGTGAGTATGGAAGCGGTGGGATGAGCATATATAAGACGTACCCAGGAAATAAAAGAGGCACCAAGACCAAACTCTTCCAGCACTCTGAGTAAATATCCCCACTCAACCTGATCGAAAGCTTTTTCTGCGTCTAAGCACAGAATGGCTTGTTTGGAAGAACTGTCAAATTTGTGATACATAATATTCATTACTCTTCTAACATTAAAGAAAGAGAACCTATTGGGGATGAACCCGGTCTGATCCGTATGGATAATGGAATCTATACACTTATTTAGTCTCGCCGCCATTATTTTAGTAAAAAATTTGAAATCCAAATTAAGCATAGAAATTGGTCGGTACGAGGAGGGATTGGTTTCATCCCTGTCTTGTTTCAATAAGAGAGAAACATTAGCATTGTACAATGATGGTGGGAGCTTTTTCAACCCGATTGAGTGGGAGAGCATCCTGTGCAGGATCGGAGTTACCTGGTCAGCAAACTTCTTATAAAATTCGATTCCAAAACCATCTGGCCCAGGGCTCTTGCCGTTTTGCAGCGACCTAATTGCGTCCATGATTTCTGCAGAGGAGGGTTCTGAGTTTAAGGCCTCACAAGAGGCACTATCTAATTTTGGTATGTCCAACTTTTTGAACTATGCATTGATATCACCGTTAGCTTTGGATTTATACAGCTCTTGATAATACTCCTTAAAACGTTCATTTATTAACTTTGGATCGGTTAAAGCAACACTCTTGCCTGATTTTATTATATGTATGGCCCTACTTGCTTGTTGCCCTCTAAGCTGACGGGCTAATGATGTATGCGGTTTGTCCCCTAATTCAAAATATCGCTGTTTCAATCGCAGTAGCTGGTCACTGACTTGACTTGTTAGAACAGTGTTATACTCATATTTAAGACTGAGCATATTTTGCAACATTTGGGGGTTGTTTGTGCTCCTATACAACATCTCCATTGGTGAAAGCTCCGAATCAATTTCTCGTAGACATCTCTCTCTGGATTTCTTTAAAGACGCTTTGTAGTGGCCTGGCGGAGGCCCGAGAAAAGGCTGGACGCCAGGCAGGTTTAATAAAGGTCTTTATTTGGCTGTGAGCTTCTACTCACAGCGAAGTCCACCTCGGGATAAACGACTCCCCCCAACGGGCTGACTCTTAACCCCTTAAGCCTGTCCGTCAAGTGACGAGGGGGCTGACCCAAGGAGTGGCCTGATACCCAGGGACCGCCATAGGACCCCCCCCCCAAGAACCGGAGGTACAAAGCGGACAGGAGGGCGCACGAGGCGACTAGCCCGGGTGCGCACCACGCCCGGCGCAGGGACCGGCGACTGACCGACAGGTGGAGGGGACGTAGCAGACACTGCCGGGGGTAACATGGACGGAGGGCGACCTCGCGGGCGGGGCTGCGCAACCGGCACCGGCCGATCAATGTCCACGTGCGCCGGCTTCAGCCGTGCAATCGAAACAGTCTTACTGCGACCCCCCATGTCCAGGACAAATGTGGCCGAGCCGTGTTGCAGGACCCGGAAGGGGCCCTCGTACTGCCGCTGGAGAGGTGTCCGATGAGCGTCCCTGCGCAGGAACACAAACTGGCAGTCCTCCAGAGCAGGAGGGACGTGCGGATGGAAGGTGCCATGATGCGTCTTGGGCACAGGTGCCATCCTGCCCACCGTCTGCCGAAGACGTTGCAGGACGTCAGAAAGCTGCTCCACTTTGACTCTGTGCCGGTGGAATGAACTCCCCGGGAACCGTCAAGGGGGCCCCGTACACCAACTTGGCGGAGGAGGAGGCCAAGTCCTCTTTGGGTGCAGTGCGGATCCCCAGCAAAACCCACGGCAGGGCGTCCACCCAGTCTGGGCCCATGAGCTGAGCCTTCAGGGCAGCCTTCAGCTGGCGGTGAAACCGTTCCACCAAACCGTTCGCCTGTGGATGGTACGCCGTAGTGTGGTGTAGGCAAACTCCCAGGAGGCGTGCCATAGCCGACCACGGTTGCGACGTAAACTGTGGCCCCCGGTCGGATGTAATGTCCAGTGGCACCCCGAACCGGGCGATCCAGTGCGCCGCCAAGGCCCGAGCGCAGGTGGCCGTCGAGGTGTTTGCCAGCGGAATGGCCTCCGGCCACCGCGTGAAGCGATCGACCACGGTGAAGAGGTGGGTCATGCCCCGGGACGGCGGCAGCGGCCCCACGATGTCCACATGAATGTGGTCGAACCGCTGCCTAGGAACACCGAACTCCTGCAGAGGTGCACGCACGTGTCGCTGGATCTTTGCAGTGGCACGGGATGCAGTGCGTGCCTAGTGTGCGACCTGCTTACGCAGCCCGTGCAACATGAAGCGGGAGGCTATGAGGGCCACCGTCGCCCGAATGGAGGGGTGAGACAGCCCGTGGAGCACCTCGAATACCCTGCGACGCCAGACGACAGGGACGATGGGCCGCGGCAGGCCAGTGGAGGTGTCGCACAACAGCGTTGTGTCCCCGGGGCCACAGACAATGTCCTCTAGCTGCAGGCCGGACACGGCTGTACGATAGGCGGCCATCTCCTCGTCCCCCAGCTGTGCGGCTGCTAGGGCGGAATAGTCGATCCCCCCGGCCATTTGTAGGACGGCGTGGATCGCGGGTCTAGACAGGGCGTCGGCCACCCTGTTGTTTTTTCCCTCCACGAAACGAATTGAGGTGGTGTACTCAGACACATACGCCAATTGTCTCTGTTGCCGCGCAGACCACGGATCCGAAACCTTGGCGAACGCAAAGGTGAATGGCTTGTGGTCTGTAAATGCGGTGAAGGGTCTCCCCTCCAGGAAGTACCGAAAGTGGCGTACCGCGAGGTAGAGGGCGAGGAGCTCCCGGTCGAATGCGCTGTAATGCCGTTGGGCCCCGCTGCGGTGCCTGCTAAAGAAGGCGAGTGGCCGCCAACACCCGTCGATGTGCTGCTCTAGCACCGCCCCGACCGCCACCTCAGAAGCGTCCACGGTCAGGGCGGTTGGGGCATCCTCCTTAGGATGGACGAGCATCGTGGCCCTGGCCAGGGCCTCCTTAGCCTGCTCAAAGGCCGCTCCTGCTTCGTCGTCCCACTCGACCTCCTTACGGCGACCAGCCATGAGGTGGAAGAGTGGGCGCATAGTTCGGGCTACCGCCGGCAGGAAGCGGTGATAGAACGAGACCATCCCGGCGAATTCCTGCAGGCCCTTGACAGTGGTCGGTCGGGGGAACCGGCGGACAGCTTCGACCCTGTCCGGAAGAGGTACCACCCCTTGTGGGGTCACCCGATGGCCGAGGAAATCGATGGCCGTCACCCCAAAACGGCACTTGGACGTATTAATTGACAAACCGTACTCGCTGAGGCGTTTACACAGCTGGCGGAGGTGGGTGCAGTGCTCCTGCCTCGAGCGGCTGGCCACGAGTACGTCGTCCAAGTAGACAAAGAGGAATTCTAGGCCACGGCACACACAGTCCATAAGCCGTTGGAAGGCCTGTGCAGCGTTCTTCAACCCGAACGGCATCCGTAGAAACTCGAATAGGCCGAACGGAGTGATGATGGCAGTCTTGGGGATGTCATCGGGGTGGACCGGGATTTGATTATACCCGCGCACAAGGTCCACCTTGGAGAACACGGATTCTCCGGCCAGGTGGGCATTAAAGTCCTGGATATGCGGAACCGGGTACCTGTCGGGAACGGTCGCGTCATTTAAGCGCCGATAGTCCCCGCACGGTCGCCAACCCCCGTCCGCCTTGGGGACCAAGTGGAGTGGTCACGCCCACGGGCTATCGGAGGGGCGCACGATGCCCATTGACTCCATCTGACGAAACTCCTCTTGAGCTAGACGGAGCTTGTCTGGAGCGAGACGCCGCGCTCGGGCGTGCATGGGTGGCCCGGTGGTGGGGATGTGATGTTGCACCCCGTGCTTGGGAGCGGAGGAGGAGAAGTGGGTTTCCACAATGTCCGGGAAGTCCGCCAGGATGCGCGCGTACGTCGCATCCACGGACGACAGGTGTCCGACGTTGGGGGAGACCGGCCTCAGCGTGCTGGAGTGCACCAGGCATGGAATGCGCCCGCAGGAAGTCGGCGCCCAGCAGCGGCTGGGAAACATCGGCGATGACGAACCGCCACGTGAACCAGCTGTCGCCGAAGTTAAGGGCGAGCTGGCAGACCCCGTAAGTATTGATGGGGCTACCGTTCGCCGCAGTGAGGAGGGGGCCGTGTTTGCCCGTATGGATATCGGCGGTGGAAGGAGGTAGGACGCTCACCTCTGCTCCAGTGTCGACGAGGAACCGACCCCCGGTGCGGCGATCCCGAGCGAACACGCGATGGATCTGGCCGGCCGCCGTAGGAATCACTGACGGCCGGCCCTTGCGTTTCCCGGAAAGGCACAGGGTAGGTGACATTGCTTGGCGTTCGGTCCCCAACGACGGTGATAATAGCACCCGCCCCCTCTGCTGGTGTCCGGTGGTGGTGCAGACTGGGATGCCCACCAGCGACCTCCGGTGGCCTCCAGCGGTATTGGAGGTGGTGCTGCTTGGGCCGACCACCAGCGACCTCTGGTGGCGTCTGGCTGAACTGTCGGCGGGCCGTGCGAGAAGGGCGTGCCGGCACCGGGGTGCCCGATGGCGGCCGGATTTCGCCGCGGGGGTCGCCCTGAAACGGGGTCGACGGCGGCCCCAGCTTGCTGTTGGCCTTCCGACGCCACGGAAAAGACGGCTAGGGCTTCCAGGTCCTCCCGACGGGACATCCATATTTGATCAGCGCGCTCGCCCAGCCCCTGCGTGTCGGTGAAGGGGTCCCCAGCGAGCTGAGAACGGAGGTCGACTGGGAGCTGCCGCAGGTAGGCCTGCTTAAATAGAAAACAGGGCGGGTGGTTGCCCATAAGGGCGAGCATGTCCTCCAGAAGGGCCGACGGCCGTCGGTCCCCGAGTCCCCCCTTGCTCATAACTCGAGTTGCCCTCTCGGCGTCGCTGAGGCCGAACCTCCTGATAAGGAGTGCTTTAAGGCCCGCATATTTGTTATCCGCAGGGGGGTCGTTTAGGTAAGGCTTTATTCGCCTTGCTGTCTCCTGGTCCAGGGTGCCGACGACATAAAAATACTTCGTTAAGTCGACGGTTACCCCTCGCACAGCAAACTGTGCCTCTGCCTGCTGGAACCAGACCTCAGGCTCTTCGGTCCACAGGGTCGTGAGTTTGAGGGAGACGGCATCGAGGTCGGCAGGACCGGGTTGCACATTATCGTGCGACATCACTACGCGTGATGTATGTCGAGGTCACCAATGTAGTGGCCTGGCGGAGGCCAGAGAAAAGGCAAGACGCCAGGCAGTTTTCAGTAAGATTCTTTATTAGGCTGTGAGCTCCTGCCCACAGCGTAGTCCACCTAGGGATGAGCCACGCCTCCCCATGGTCTGGCTTTTAACCCCTTACGCCTGTCCGTCACGTAACGAGGGGGCTGACCCAAGGAGTGGCCTGATCCGCCACAGTGTCTATATTAGACCCTGATGTTCTATATATACAACTCACAATTACATATATTTTTTTCCCCACACATATTTCTATTGTAACACATTCAAGTACATTATCTACCACAGTTGAGATTTCTTCCACCACCTTATAATTATAATTCATGTCTACATAAAGAGCTACACCACCACCATTTTTGTTTTTTCTGTTCATACAAATCAGTTCATATCCTTCAAGTTCAAAATCCATGCCCCTTACACTGTTGATCCAAGTTTCTGATATTGCAATTATGTTAAAGGGCTGTGTAAATTGATTTAAATAATCCTTGATGTCATGGAAATTAGCATACAGGCTTCTACTGTTGAAGTGGATTATTGAAATGTTGTTTTCGGTTTTGAATGTGCTATTGTACTGTTCATCAGTATAATAATGACAGTCGTTGTTGATGTTCAAGAAAAAAATGTTTTCTGGATCAATGTCATTTTCGATATCATGTGGCTTATGATTAGTGTATAGATGAGTAGTTAACTCCAGATCATCCAGTTCAGCAATCCGTGTTAGAATGTGATTAGCTTCAGGATATGGGTGAATTGTGTTTGTAGTCATATGCGAGTTTTATGGTTCAGCAAACCTGTTGTGGATTAGATGTCTCATGGTAGTTTTGGTGTGCTGGTACGTGGATGAATAATCAGTTTGTCACGGCGTAGAAAAGCGATACCCCCCTCCCTCTGGCAGCTCTCAGCTCCGGTATCAGTTCTTTCCTCTTTCGTCTGACAGCGTCCGTGAAGTCCTCGTTAATGTATATTTTAGATCCCTTGAGAGACTTGGTGCGTTGTAGTATGTTTTCTCTGTCCTTATACCTTAGGAGTTTCACCATTATGGACCTCGGTCGGTCGCTACCGGGTTTTCCTGCCCGGTACGCCCATTCAACCTCCACCTCTCGCTGGAGCTGGAGCTTCTCAGCCAGAACTTTCTGGACTTTCTCCTCCATCTCGGTCCAGGTTTCTCCCGGTGACTCCACTATCCCGTCGAAGACCAGGTTGTTGCGTCTGGTCTGCCCCTCCAGATACTCCATCTTGTCTGTGATAGTCAGTAAACCGTCACAGACTTTGAAAATGTCCGACTGCATTGTGTTGCAGCGCTCAGCTAGTTTGGTGTGGTCGGCCTTCAAATCGTCCACATCCTTTTGTGTGAACTGCAGACTCGTTTTGATATCTTGTAAGTCCCGGGTTATTGCATCCAGTCTGGTGTTTGTAGAATCCACAATGATTTGGACGAAACCTTTGAAATTTTCCTGTTGTTGTTGAAATAGCGGCGAGAACATGTCCTTCTGCTGTTGCAAAAGTTCTGTTACCTGAGTGAGTGACACATACTCCTCGTCCAGTTTAATTTGAGCTTTTGTCCCTTTTGGTGGCATTTTAAGGCAATGTTTTCCCTCCGTTTCCCCTCCGACCCTTGTGCTGCCCGCCGCGGTGAATCTGGAAGCTTCAACTTCCTGGGTAGTCTTTCGTACTGACCAAATTATTACTAGGGGGTGCCTTCCTTCTATCTGGGTAGCATTGGCACACGCCAACCAATCATCTTTCTTCAGAATGTAAGTGCTGCTACTTGCCCCCAGCCGTTCCAGCCCTCTCTGCTCCATTCCCTTAACGCAGTTTGATTACTCAACCATGCGGTTCAATTTCCTCTTTCACAAGTCATGCTTACATTCCATTTAGTGGTCAAATTGACCTTCCCTTGGTTATGTGTAATAACCATTAGTTGTCCTTTTGCTGCGTACCCTCCGCACCCCTCAGGGCATTGTACTTCATACTTCTCTACTGCGCATGCTGTGTTGGCTGGACATGTAAAGCTCTCCTGTGTTCTACTGCAAGAGTCCCTTCTCCAGTCTATTCTTCCCATCATCTCTTCTCGTAGGGACAGCTGCTGTAACCCTCGAGTTCGTCTAGACCGACCCTGATATGGCTGCTGCTTCTTACATGGAAAACTAAATTCATCTGTCAGGCGTTGGAAATTAAACTGGCACAAAGCGTGTCTGCAGGGTACAACCCAATAGGCTTGGTCTCTCAATTGTTTAGCTCTGGACTTATTAAACCGTCCTGAGCAGGGTCCTATTCTTTCTGCCTTCCAGGGTATTGTGCCATTGCATCCTCTGCATATCGTCTGATCGTCTTTACATAAATGTCATGGAGTAAATACAGATTGACCACAATCCCATATAGATCTTGAGTGCACTTCCCATAATAGCGGGAGTAACAATAGCAAAATGAACATTATTTTACAATGCTAAGCATTATATAGTTTGAGATTTCAGACTGAATGTCAAAGTCCTATCGAGACCTTCGACTTCAATTCATCGGCTAAACACATCAACAATAATTAAGCGATACTTATAACTATGTACACGTGGCAATTCAATAAAATCAATTTGTAAACCCCAATGTATTTTGAGGTGATACCATGTAGCATTTATTACATCCAACATTCCCCTCTTACCAGCATGGGTAAGAGAGTGCACATAATGCAACAAAACAGGTAAAAGCGCGTTAGGAACACAAACTTTGCCAGAGGCAGTAACCCAAAGCGAGTCAGATTCACGAGGGGAACACCCATCCTGGCTCCACTGGTGTCTCTCAGCCTCGGGGAGTCCCCCTGAAGCTGGCAGAGTTCCGAAACATTGGGCATAGCGGTAGTTGCAGAAAACTGCTGTTGTTCACCTGAAGAAACTAAAATGGTAGGGGTCAGGGCCTTTGCGTGCCAATGTGTCAGCCAATGCATTCCCGAAAGAAATGAGATCCTTGGCAGATGTATGCGAATTACATTTAATGACAGCCAAGGTTTTCGGGAGTGTCAAAGCCGCCAGTAAATTTCAGACAGACAGGGTATTTTTAATAGGAGTGCCTGCTGCAGTTAAAAAGCCCCTATGCTGCCACAGGGTACCAAAATCATGTGCAACCCCAAAGGCATATCGTGAGTCGGTGTAAATATTAGCACGTTGGCCAGCGCAAAGGTGGCAGGCCCGCGTGAGGGCAATATAATTCAGCCTGCTGGGCAGCATGAGGTGTACTGAAAAAGGCGAGGGTAGGCAGTCTCCTCAATCTGGAGCGCCGATCGTGCTGATTCTTGTTCGTGGCGCAATTTAACCCTTTCACCAATGGTTGTCTGGGACCTATCCATGTTCTCTGATGCTGCCTCATAATTGGGGGTAGTCCCGAGTATCCTGACGGGGAGGGTAGGACTGGGACTGGCACCACCGCAGCCGATGGGGCTGTGGGGATCGGACGTGTCCAGGGTTCCTCGTCACCCTCGGACTCCTGATTACCTAATAAAACCGCTATGGACTCCAGTGGTTTGGATTCTGACTTTTGTTGTTGTTGGGCAGGATATATCCCTTTGGTACCGGTTTTAAATTCACCTCGAGCTCGGGTAGCAAGTTCAAGTTTTAGATCATACACCTTACATTCCGCTTGCAGAATATCCCATGTTTTCGGTATTCCCAACCTATGACACACTGATATCCCTGTACTACTTGCATTTTCCCTCCAACTTCGCTCCCTCGACTCCTGATGGCGCTTCTGCACCCCCTCTTTCCATTCTGTAATCCTCTTTTTCTATTTCGCCGCTTCCTGCTCCCAAATCAATTGTTCCATCGCTTTAATTGTCTCTACATTCCATGTACCTCCCACTGGCCAGGCTTTGTTTCCCAATCTTTACATTAACGAAGCAGATAAATAACACATGTGTTGTACCGGCGACCCATCATCGCTATTATATCCATAGCCTGTCCCATTCCTGGTCTGACAACCAATCACTATATCACATTATGAAATTACTCTTAAATTTACCCAGACCACAAACTCATGCGATAAAGACTCTTATGTAGTGGGTGTGGTCACCGCGGTAATCAGGCCAGACGCCAGGTGAGTAGTTCATATACTTTATTACCTAAGGCACCAAACACCGCACTCAAGAACTCGTGAGTCGACACACCCAAAACCTTTTATAGTCCCAGACCACCTGACCCAAGGAACTGACCCAGGAAGTGACCTAATCCCTCCCGTCCACTGAGTGCCGAGTGGAATGACCAAGGGAGTGGCCTAGCCCCCGGGCGCCGCCACAGGACCCACCCCCCCCAAGAACCGAAGGCACGAAACGGACAGGGGGACGGACGAAACGGCCAGCCCGTGTGCGCGCCACGGCGGGCGCAGGTACCGGAACCACCCCGCCAGGGGAAGGCACCCGCGGGAACTCTGGGGGTAAGGGCCGGGACGCGGGACGACCCCGAGGGCGAGGCTGCGCCAGTAGAACCGGCTGGCTAACGTCTACGTGTGCCGGCTTCAGTCACGAAAGAGAGACCATCTCAGGACGACCCCCCATGTCCAACACGAAGGTGGCAGAGCCCCGCTCAAGCACTTTGAACGGTCCCTCATAAGGCCGCTGAAGGGGTGGCCGGTGGGCATCCCGACGCAGGAAAACAAAAGGACAGTCCTGCAGGGCGGAAGGGACATGTGACCGCACCGAACCGTGGCGAGACGTCGGCACTGGCGCCAGCGAGCCCACCGTCTCCCGAAGGCGTTGCAGGGCGGCCGAGGGCTGTTCTGCCTGACCCTGGGCGGAGGGAACGAACTCCCCGGGCACCGTCAACGGAGCCCCGTAAACCAATTCCGCCGAGGAGGTGGCCAAGTCCTCCTTGGGTGCGGTGCGGACACCCAGTAAAACCCACGGCAACGCGTCAACCCAGTCCAGGCCAACGAACCGGGCCTTCAGAGCGGCCTTGAGCTGGCGGTGGAAACGCTCCACCAGGCCGTTCGCCTGCGGATGGTACGCTGTGGTGCGGTGCAGGTTAACCCCCAGCAGTTGGGCCATGGATGACCACAGCTCGGAGGTGAATTGTGGCCCCCTGTCGGACGTAATGTCGAGCGGAACCCCAAATCTGGCAATCCAATTTGCCGCCAAGGCACGGGCACAAGTAGAGGCACACGTGTCCGGCAGTGGAACTGCCTCCGGCCACCGCGTGAAACGGTCCACCATTGTCAGGAGGTAGGTGAAACCCCGAGAAGGCGGCAGCGGCCCCACGATGTCCACATGGATGTGGTCAAAACGGTGGCGAGGGACGGGGAACTCCTGGAGCGGCGCACGCACATGCCGCTGTACCTTTGCAGTTTGGCACGGGTTGCAGGTACGCGCCCAATGCCCAACCTGCTTGTGTAACCCGTGCCAAACGAAACGGGAAGCCACGAGGGTCGTCGTCGCCCGAATGGAAGGGTGGGACAGCCCGTGGAGCACCTCGAACACCCGGCGTCGCCAGGCAACAGGCACGATTGGGCGTGGCTGCCCGGTGGACACATCGCAAAACAGCGTCGCGCCCCCAGTGCCACAGGGAACGTCCTCCAACCTGAGGCCCGAAATGGCGGTACGGTAGGCGGACATCTCATTATCGGACAACTGGGTCGCCGCCAGGGCTGAGTAGTCGATTCCATCGGCCACTTGCAGGACGGCGTGGACCACGGGTCGAGACAAGGCATCGGCCACCCGGTTGTCTTTACCCCCGATGAAACGGATGGAGGTAGTGTATTCCGAGACGTAAGCCAGCTGCAGCTGCTGGCGAGCTGACCACGGGTCGGAAACCTTGGCGAAAGCAAAGGTGAGGGGCTTGTGGTCCGTGTACGCGGTGAAAGTCCGCCCCTCGAGAAAATAGCGGAAGTGGCGGACCGCAAGGTAAAGGGCAAGGAGCCCGCGGTCAAAAGCACTGTAGTTCCGCTGTGCGCCGCTGAGGTGCCTACTGAAGAAAGCGAGAGGCTTCCAACACCCATCCGTGTGCTGTTCGAGCACCGCCCCAACCGCTACTTCCGAAGCGTCGACCGTCAGGCTGGTTGGTGCATCAGCCCGTGGATGCACGAGCATCGTGGCCGCAGCCAGGGCTTCCTTGGCGTGTTGGAACACCGCCACCGCATCGTCGGTCCATTCGACCTCCCTGCGCTTGCCCGCCATGAGGTGGAACAGCGGGCGCATGATCCGGGCTGCAGACGGCACAAATCGGTGGTAAAAGGCCACCATTCCCACGAAATCCTGGAGGCCCCGCACGGTGGTCGGGCGTGGAAACTGGCGCACCGCGTCCACCTTGTTCGGGAGCGGCAGCGCCCCGTGCGGGGTCACGTGGTGGCCCAGGAATTCGATGGATGCCACCCCGAAACGGCATTTGGTGATGTTGATGGCCAGCCCATGATCGCTAAGGCGTTGCCATAGCTGGCGGAGATGGGCAAAATGCTCCTGTCTCGAGCGGCTCGCCACCAAAATGTCGTCCAGGTATACGAAAACGAATTCCAGGCCACGGCACACGCAGTCCATAAGCCGCTGAAAGGCTTGCGCAGCGTTCTTGAGTCCGAATGGCATGCGGAGGAATTCGAATAGGCCAAATGGCGTCACGATTGCCGTCTTGGGAACGTCGTCGGGGTGGACTGGAATCTGGTTATAGCCACGCACCAGGTCGACCTTGGAAAATACCGTGGCGCCAGCCAGGTGTGCATTAAAATCCTGGATGTGAGGGACCGGATACCTGTCGGCGATTGTGGCATCGTTCAGCCGGCGGTAATCCCCGCAAGGACGCCAACCACCGTCTGCCTTGGGGACCATATGGAGCGGGGACGCCCACGGGCTGTCTGAACGGCGCACGATCCCCAGTGACTCCATAAGGCGGAACTCCTCCCGAGCGAGACGGAGCTTGTCCGGTGGAAGACGCCGCGCCCGGGCGTACAAGGGCGGGCCAGTAGTGGTTATATGGTGCACCACCCCATGCTTCGGGGCGGCGAAGTGGAACCGGGGGTCCAGAATATCGGGGAATTCGGCCAGAATTCGTGAGAACACGGCGTCCACGGACGACAGGGGCCCATCAGGACGCACGACCGGGTCACCCAAGCGGACGAAAATGGGCTGCAGAGTGACAGAGTGCACTAAACGCTGCCGCTTAACGTCCACGAGCAGGGAATGTGCCCGTAGGAAATACGCACCCAGCAGCGGCTGGGACACATCCGCTATCACGAATGGCCACGAGAAGCTGCTCGCCCCGAAGTTGAGGGAGATCGTGCGCACACCATATGATCAGATTGAGGTCCCGTTGGCTGCGGCGAGGAGGGGACCGCGGTTGCCACTGCGGAGGTCAGCACGCGAAGGGGGAACAACACTCACCTCCGCCTCGGTGTCCACAAGGAAACGGGCCCCGGAGCGGCGGTCCCACGCAAACACACGATGAATCTGGCCGGCCGCCGAAGCAATCACTGACGGCCGGCCTCTGCGTTTCCCAGGAACGAACAGGGCTGCCGGCATTGACGGGCCGAAGGGCCCCACCGCCGATGGAAGTAGCACCAGCCCCCTCTGCTGGGTTCCGTGAAAACGGGCGGCTGTGCGGGCCGATCCGACCACCAGCGACCTCCGGTGGCGTATGGAGGAACTGCTGGCAGGCTGCGCGCGACCCCCGGGTCCGACCACCAGCGACCTCCGGTGGCGGGTGGGGGAACTGCAGGCGGGCCGTGCGAAAAAGACGCGCCGCCGGCTGGGTGAGCTGCTGAAGCCGGATACCGTCGGGAAGGCTGTCGGGGAGCGGTAGTGACGCGGGCGATTGAGGCTCCTACCTGCGGGTAGTCGTCGGCCGTTGGATGGACTTCCAACGCGTCGAGGGCCAGGTGATGGGCCATCATGAGCTCATCGGCGCGCCTGCCCAACGCCTGCATGTTGGGGAACGGGTCGTGGAGGAGCTGCTGGCGGAGGTCGGACGGCAGCAGCATCAGGAAAACATGCTTAAAGAGGAAACCGGGCTCGTAGTCACCTAGCAGTGCCTGCATGTCGGCCAGTAGTACCGACGGGCGGCGGTCACCCAGGCCCGGCATTCGGAGGATCCGGGTTGCCCGCTCGGCCTCGCAGAGGCCGAACTGCTGACGGAGGAAGGCTTTAAGGGCCACGTACTTATCGGTTGCCGGGGGGTTGCGGAGGAAGGGTCGGACCAGGCGCGCGGTTGCCGGGTCGAGGGCGCTGACCACGTGAAAGTACTTAGTGGCGTCGGCAGTTATGCCCCGCAGGGCGAACTGTGCCTCGGCCTGGTCAAACCAGAAGTCGGGGTCCTCGGTCCACAATGGAGGCAGCCACACCGACACGGCGTGGATAGCGGCGCGGGCAGCAGGGTCCGCGGCAGGGTCCATAGGCGGCTGACTGGAAGAGTCGGGTAGTAGCGGGTTCTGGTCCATCGCGACTTGCGAGGGAAAGTCGGGGTCACCAGTGTAGTGGGTGCGGTCACCGCGGTAATCAGGCCAGACGCCAGGTGAGTAGTTAATAACTTTATTACCTGGTGCACCAAACACCGCACTCAAGAACTCGTGAGTCGACACACCCAAAACCTTTTATAGTCCCAGACCACCTGACCCAAGGGGACTGACCCAGGAAGTGACCTAATCCCTCCCGTCCACTGAGTGCCGAGTGGAATGACCAAGGGAGTGGCCTAGCCCCCGGGTGCCGCCACAATATACTAGTTGTACTTTGCTACACTGAACAGGAACTACTGAATTCTCCGGTCTAAGTGAGTTATTTACTGCTAAATCTCCGTTACTATCGAGAGCCAGTGCAGCCACAGCCGAGCAGGGCGCCGCCATGTTTTTTAACCTAGAACGTAGAACAGTGCAGCTCTGGAAGAGGCCCTTCAGCCAACAATGTTTGTGCCAAACATGATGCCAAGTTGAACTGATTCCCCCCCTATTCCCTGTACTTCCATGTGCCTGTCTAAAAGTGTCTAAAAACCAATTAGCTGTCAATTGTACCAAAACTGTAAACACGGTAGTCACAGATAACATAATAAACAAAAATTAAAATCAAGAAATTTAAAAAAAAATGCATTCAAAATTGAAACTTCAAAAACACTTTGTTTGTCCCCGTGGGGCAATTTACATAGGCACGTGGAGTAGTACAAAAACTATTTGCGCTGGATTAGCAGGGTGCGCAGTGCGACAGGGGTGGTTGGGAGTTGAGGAGCTGAACAGCCTTGGAGACAAAGGTTGCCCTTCTCCTCTGTGTCCTACAGCCTGGGCAGTGAAGCCGGCGTCCTGAGGGGAGCCACTCAAACACAGAGAACAGGACGTGTGAGGGGTCCTGTAAAATCCTGCCAGCTGACCTTCGCATCTGCTGGTCACATAGGGTGGAGAGAGAGGGCTCTGACAGGGAGTCCAATCATTTTGGACCAGACTTTGGCTGTGCTCTCTCTGCAGGCGGTTTCTGTTCTGAAGGCTGATGGAGTGGGACCAGCAGGTGAAGGAGAACGTGATGACGCTCTCAATGAAGGAGTAGTAAAACGTTATGAGGATGTCCTTGCTGACCCCAAAGGAGTTGAGCTTCCTCAGGAGATACTGCCGCTGCTGGCATTTCCTGAGGATACCCTCTGTGTTGGAGGCAAATTTCAGTAGGTTATCAAAGATTGTGCCCAGGTACTTATATTCCTCAACAAGCTCCACAGGCTTCCCGTGGATAGTGGTGATGACTGCCGCAGCCAGTTCCCTCTGCTTGTTGGAGAAGGTCACTACCATCTCCTTGGTCTTGTTTGCATTTAGTTCAAGACAGGAGTTGTCGCACCACTCCACAAACTCATGAAGAGCTGAGCTGTGGTGCTGTGAGGGGCCTGAGAGCAGAGATACGAGAACTGTGTCATCAGCGTACTTGACCAAATGACAGTGTGGCTGGGTGGACCTGCAGTCATCAGTGTACAGAATGAAGAGCAGGGGTGAGATGACGCAGCCCTGCGGGGAGCCAGTTGATGTGTGTGGGAGGTTGGAGAAAGTGTTATTGACCAGCATTCTCTGTGACCTGTTGGTGAGAAAGTCCATTATCCACAGGATTAGTCGGTCATCTAGGTGGAGACGGGTGGTGAGTTTCTCTGCAAGAATGTGTGGCTGCAGGGTGTTGAACGCAGAGGAGAAGTCTGCAAATGTGTGGCTGCAGGGTGTTGAACGCAGAGGAGAAGTCTGGCTGTAGTGTTGGGGAGTTCCTGATGTTTATGTATGGTGTCTATAATGAATGCTTTTGCTTCATCAACCCCTCTACCCGCACAGAATGCAAACTGGAGTCTGCTGCCTTAATGATTTGGTTTTTGATGACCCTCTCCATAGCCTTCATCATAAGAGAGGTGAGAGCCACAGGCCTGAGGTCATTCAGGACCTTGGTAGTGCCCTTTTTTGGTATGGGAATAACTGGAGTGTTTCCACAGCTGGGGGACTATGCCGTTGGCCATGGAGCTCTGGAACAGGAGCTGGAACACACCCCATAGCTGCTGAGAGCAGCACCTCAGGGTACGGCCACTGATGTTGTCTGGCCCAGGCGCTGAGTTCGCTTTGGTCGTTTTGAGGGCCCTTACCACATCCTCTGTGTTAATGGTGAGGGCAGAGTTTCCAGGTTTGAGTGTGGAGATGGTTGCATCTAGCTGGGTGCTGTTGTCTGCCTCGAATTTGGTGTAGAAGGAATTGAGGTCATCAGGGAGTGATGCTGGGCTGCTGCTTGCAACCTGAATAAGCTTGCGGGTGGTAAAAGCCGTATTCATAGCTGCCATGTTCTTGAGACCCTGCCAAGTTGAGCGGAGGTTCCCTCGCGTGAATGTTTGCTCCACTTTGTATTTGTATTTCGGTTTAGCAGTTTTGATGGCACGCTTGACCTCTCTGTTAACCTCTTCTTTCTCAGTCTCAGAGCCGGTGAAGAAGACTCTTTTTCTTATTGAGGATTTCCTTCAGTTCTTTAGTCACCCAAGGTTTATTGTTGGGTAAGATTGTAACCTTTTTGGTGGGAATGGTACTGTCCACCCAGAAGGAGATCTATGATGAGATCGTGTCCACTTGCTCATTGATGTTGTTGGACGGGGTTATGAGGTTTTCCCAGTCAGTGTCTTCAAAGCATCCCTGTAGTCTGTCAATGCTGTCATTGGTCCACTGTCAAAAGACCAAAGTCCCCAATTGCAACCAAGAGAGCTGTTAGTTCATTGTTTAGTTAATGTTTGTAGTGTCATGAAGTCATAGTCATACAGTGTGGAAACAGGTCTTTCAGCCCACTTTGCCCACGCTGACCAACATGTCGCATCTGCAGTAGTCCCAGCTGCCTGCGTTTGGCTCATATCGCTCTCAACCTAACCTATTCATAGACCTGTCTAAATGTTTCTTAAACGTTGCGACAGTACCTGCCTCAACTACCTCCTCCAGTAGCTTGTTCCATACACACAGCACTCTTTGTATTAAAAGGTTACTCCTCGTGTTCCTATTAAATCTTTCCCCCCTCACAGTAAACCGATGCCCTCTGGTTCTCGATTACACTACTGGGCAAAAGACTGTGCGTTTACCTGATCTATTCCTTTCATGCTTTTCTACACCTCTATAAGATCACTCCTCATCCTCTTGCGCTCCAAGGAGTAGAGTGCTAACCTGCTCAACCTCTCCCCACAGCACAGGCTCTTGAATCCTGGCAACATCCTCATAAATCTTCTCTGCACCCTTTCCAGCTTGACACCATCTTTCCTATAACATGGTGCCCAAAATTGAACACGATACTCTAAATGTGGTTTCACTAACCTCTTACACAACTGCAACATGACCTCCCAACTCCGAACTTCTATACACAATACGCTGACCAATGTGTCGAAAGCCTTTTTGATCACCCGATATTCCAGTGATGACACTTTCAAGGAACTATGTACCTGCACTCCTCGATCGCTCTGCACAACGACACTCCCCTGAGCCCTACCGTTCACCGTGTAGGTCCTGCCCGTGTTAGACTTCCCATAATGCAGCACCTTCCATATCTCTATTATATTCCATCAACTGTTCCACAGCCACCTGGCCAACCGATCAAGATCCTGCTGCAATTTTTCACAACCATCTACAGTGTCTACGATAAGCGAGTTTGGTATTACAACTGTACTTGCGTGAGTTTGTCCAGGTCATGGGTCATTTGGTACCAACATTGTCGCCAGCTGAGCTACTGTGTGAAAACATTATGATTGATAATTGTTTTGACCTGCGTTTCATACATATTTTACAGTTTTGCTTCTTTGAGGTAAGAAAATACTGCTTTCAAAACTATTCGCTGGGTGTATTTATGGTTCATTAGGGGTTTGTCTCCACGGACAAACAGGCCACATTCTACGATGTTACATCTTCATGTCCTAGTTCAGTTATTGCTGGCACAAACATGTCTCTAGCTTCATCTTCGTGCTGCCTTCCTAGTGCACTAGTGCAGGTAAGTGTTCACTCGGCTTGTCGTAGACCATGACACGCTTTACAAGCCCGCTTGTGTCGAGGTCGGTTTGATCACTCTTTTGGAAAGACCTCATCCTCGTCAAGACCCCATGAATATTTGACCCTGTGATGCGTCCTTTACGTTGTTCGTGCCACATAGGGTTATTGCTTTGGCCGATTGTAGATTCTTGGAGCAATGTTGCTTCTTCCTAAGTGTATGCAGTCAGCTTGCGTGAGAACTCATCAACAGAGGTGCACTCTGCAGCTAGTTTTGGTAGCGATGGCGGATTCTGTTCAGATGTCTCCACTTTGATGGTGCCTGTGAGATTGAAGTGCTTGTGAACAGCATACTCGGGCGGAGGGTTTGATTTCAAGTACTGAGCAACACTTGACTTTGTCACTGTTGTAAATAGAACTTTGATAATTCCAGCAATAAGTGGGGGTGCAGATTTCCTTGTTGGCTGAAACAACTGTTGCAACGGAGAATTGATTGTTTCCTGAGGCCCTGTGTGTAAAAGAAGACAGTAGCACTTAAACAATAACATTGTTACCATCAATTTACAAACTACAGCAACATACATACATGTACAAACATTTCTCAAACTTCCAATACCTTGATGTTGACGTCAACAATATAACATTACACGAGAAAAAAATGGGACTGGAATAGTAATCAGAATATTTGGATTTCTTTCCAGGATAATGAAACAAGAATGAAACAACAAAATATCAAGTTCTCTACCTGGTTAAACAAAGTTAAACAAATATTTGAACCATCTTCATAAGTACTTTGAAAGAGCATTAATCTTCAAAACAGAAAATATTTGTATTGATAAACTACATGCATGTTCCTCCTTTTCTGTAGTTAGGCTTCCACCAGTCCATGTCACGGTCGCACCCGGTTCTATGTACATGGTCGCTTTAGATGTCCATCCTCTTTGATAAGCATAATTAAGTTTGAAGAGAATAGCAGCCACATGATTACAGGTTGAACCGAGCTTGAAAGATAATGGAAAAATTGAAAGTGAAATGGTTAGATGTGATGCACATAATACCCCAACATGGCACGAGTTCACTTAGTTCACTGCCTCCAGAACAATCAAACATTGCATTATATGGAAGGGATCTGAAATCTAACATCATGGTTTAAATACAAAATCAATATACATTGTAAGACAGTTTGTGACAGAAGTAATTTTGTAGCAGAGTGCATAATACCAGTGAGTTCGCCATCATTGAGAAGGATAATCTGGTTAGATGCTTAACTTTGTGAACCATTATCCATGTCACCAGACACATTTCAATTAACAAACTAAATGACCACTACTGGAAAAGTACATGTACAAGTATTCGAGAAATGTGCTAGGACAAATAATATGACCCTACCACCAGTGAATGAAAATGTAGGTTTTGCAATTTTGTTAAAGTTCAATCCGTGCTTTCAGACAACAAACCTTACACACCTTAAGAATAAAACAATGCATTTTTAATCACATTTGCGGGTGTGGGGTAGCAAACCTGAGTATGGCCAGAGGCATACTCACTGTCTCGTGGTCCCACACCAAAGATCAGATCCAAAACCCTGCTTATTTATACAGAGGGAGAGGTCACATTCCTCTGTCACGATCAATGTCCTTGTGTTAGGACATGCTCCATTGCACTCACACTTAACCCTTTCAGTCGTGAAACCTTTTCAATTTACCCAGCAAGACAGCTGCAGTAAGCAGAGTGAATAATCCCAGATGATTTTTCAATGCACACACATGGCTTCTTTCAAAAGGTTGCTGATGTTTGGTTTGGTTTGGTTCAGTGTTGTCATGTCTACTGAGATACGGTGAAACGCTTTTGTTTGCATGAATATCCATGAATACAATCGAGCCGTACACAATTACAAAAGGTAAAGTAAAGAGAAAATAATACCAGAGTGCAGAATATAGTTTCCAGCATTTTAGCATTACAGTTCCACAGAAAAAGTCCTGTGACTGCAATGAGGTAGGTTGGAAGATTGGGACTACACTCCAGCTAGTGGGAGAATTGTTCAGAAGTCTGATAACTGAGGGAAAGAAGCTGTTCCTGAGTCTGGTGGTGCGTGCTTTCAAGCTTTTGTATCATCTGTGTTATGTATTGCCCGGAACAATAGCCACGATGCTGAATGTAATGTAACAGGAGGTTACCGATTAACTTTGAGCTTTAAACATCATCGTAATTTAGAAAAGATGGCTGTAGCCTTTCAGAGCGTGTGTCGTGCAAATCCTGCGTTACCTCCACCATTAGACGGTGTTTCCAATCTATCGCGTAAATGCAACCCGTTATGTTCCAGGCCGGCAGGGATGCAAGCGTGCATGCGCGTAAGATGCGTTCGGAATGGTACTGATGACAGGGGGGCAGGACAAAGAAAAGATATAGGTGGAGATAGGAAGACAGTGGGAGAACTAGGAAGGGGGAGGGGAAGAGAAGGACAGAGGAACTATCTAAAGTTGGAGGTCAATGTTCATACCGCTGGGCTGAAGGCTGCCCAAGCGAAATATGAGGTGCTGTTCCTCCAATTTCCGGTGGGCCTCACTATGGCACTGGAGGAGGCCCAGAACAGAAAGGTCAGACTGGGAGTTGGAGGGGGAGTTGAAGGGGATGGGAAGATGTGGCCGGTAGTGGGGTCCCTTTGGAGGTGACGGAAATGTTGGAGGATGATTTGTTGGATACATTGGCTGATGGGGTGGAAGGTGAGGACAAGGGGGATTCTGTCCTTGTTACGAATGGGGGGAGAGGGAGCAAGAGTGGAGCTGCAGGATATAGAGGAGGCCCTAGTGAGAGCCTCAGCTATAATGGAAGAGGGGTAACCCCGTTTCCTGAAGAATGAGGACATCTCTGATACCCTGGTGTGAAACCCCTCATCCTGGGCGCAGATGCGGCATAGATGGAGGAATTGGGAGTAGGGGATAGACTTTTTGCAGGAGACAGTGTGGGAAGAAGTGTTGTCCAGGTAGCTGTGGGAGTCAGTGGGTTTGTAGTAGATGTCAGTCACTAGTCTGTCTCCTGTGATGGAGATGGTGAGATCCAGAAACTGTAGGAAGATGTTGGAGATAGTCCAAGTATATTTAAGAGTAGGATGGAAATCGGTTGTGAAATGTATGAAGTCAGTGAGTTCTGCATGGGTACAAGAGGTAGCACCAATACAGTCGTCAATGTAGCGAAGGTAGAGTTCGGGAATGGGGCTGGTGTACGTCTGGAACAGGGATTGATCGACGTACCCGACAAAGAGGCAGGGGTAGCTAGGGCCCATGCGAGTGCTCATAGCTACGCCTCTGGTTTGGAGGAAGTGGGAGGAGTCAAAGGAGAAGTTGTTAAGGGTAAGAACCAGCTCTGCTAGGCGGAGGAGAGTGTTAGTAGATGGGGAATGGCTGGTTCTACGGTCAAGGAAGAAATGGAGGGCTTCAAGACCATCTTTGTGGGGGATGGAGGTGTTGAGTGACTGGACATCCATGGTAAAGATGAGGGAGTGGGGGCCTGGAAACCGGAAGTTATCGAGGAGACAGAGAAGCATGTGAGGTGTCTTGGACATAGGTGGGGAGGAATTTGACCAGGGTTGGTAGGATGTAGTTGAGGTATGCGGAAGTTCGGTAGGACATGAACAGGCAGAAACAATGGGTCTGCCAGGACAGTTCTGTTTATGGATTTTAGGTAGAAGGTAAAATCGGGCCGTGCGGGACTGGGGAATGATAAGGTTGGGGGCATTAGAGGGCAGAGCGCCGGATGAGGTCAGTGATGGTGTTAATGATTAAGGTCTGGTGCACGTCGGTGGGGTCATGGACTAAGGATAAGTAGGAAGAGGTACCTGAGAGTTGTCATCTGGCCTCGGTCCGGTAGAGGTCAGCACGCCAGACTACCACAGCACCTCCCTTGTCAGCGGGTTTGATGACTGAGTCGGGGTTGTTGCAGAGTGAGTGGAGGGCTGTACGTTCAGGAGGGGAGAGGTTAGAGTGAGTCAGGGGAGTGGAGAATTTGAGGCGGTTAATGTAACGCCGGCAGTTGGAGATGAAAAGTTCCAGTGACGATAGTTGGCCAACCGGGGGGGGGGTCCAAGACGGGAGACGGGAGAATGGGTCATCACTGGGGGGTTAGGACTCCTTCCCATGGAAAAAGGCTCGCAGGCGGAGGCGACGGAAGAAGAGCTCCACATCATGGCGGACCCGGAACTCGTTGATGTGGGGGCGGAGGGGAACAAAGGTAAGGCCTCTGCTGAGGACAGACCGTTCGGTGTCTGAAAGGGGGAGGTCAGGGGGGATGGTGAACACCCAGCAAGTGTGGGGGTTGGGGTCGGATGAAGACAGGGGAGCAGACGGAGGTGGAGGGGATGTATGGTGGGGGTGTGGTAGGTTAACAGAGCAGGGGGGGGCATGAGGACCTATGTATGGGTGGGGAGTAGCGAGGGTCGCCTGGCTAGAGGGGGAAGGGGGAGACCCAGTGGAACCCCTGCTGAGGTTCCCTGTAGGAGGGGGTGGGCAGTAGGACCCAGCGGAGTCAGACCACGCGCTGTGGGACTCTGCCTCGTGGGGACTGTGGGCCCAGCGCCGAGAATGGCTGTGGTCTGCTGCTGGCACTGAGCCTGTGAGCCGGGTACGGCTGCGGCCTGCTGCTGGCACTGAGCCTGTGAGCCGGGTACAGCTATGGCTGCGGCCTGCTGCTGGCACTGAGCCTGTGAGCCGGGTACAGCTATGGCTGCGGTCTGCTGCTGGCACTGGGCCTGTGAGCCGGGTACAGCTATGGCTGCGGCCTGCTGCTGGCACTGAGCCTGTGAGCCGGGTACAGCTATGGCTGCGGCCTGCTGCTGGCAATGAGCCTGTGAGCCTCAAGAAAGATCCTTGATTATGTTGGCTGCTTTGTCGCGTGACGTGTAGACGGAGTCAATGGTGAGATGTGTGGTCGGCGTGTTCGGCTGGATTACGTCCACAACTCTCTGCAATTTCTTGTGGTCTTGGGCAGCGGTGCTCCCAAATCAAGCTGTGATCAGATCAGGTCAGAATTAATTTATTGGCCAAGCATGTAGACATACAAGGAATTTGTCTTTGTGCTTTGCTCGCACCTGGTAAAAACACAATATTGTAGTGGCCTGGCGGAGGCCAGAGAAAAGGCAAGACGCCAGGCAGTTTTCAGTAAGGTTCTTTATTAGGCTGTGAGCTCCTGCCCACAGCGTAGTCCACCTAGGGATCAGCCACACCTCCCCATGGGCTGGCTTTTAACCCCTTACGCCTGTCCGTCACGTAACGAGGGGGCTGACCCAAGGAGCGGCCTGATCCGCCACAGGACCCCCCCCCCCAAGAACCGGAGGTACAAAGCGGACAGGAGTGCGCACGAGGTGACCAGCCCGGGTGCACACCTTGACCGGCACAGGGACCGGCGACTGACCGACAGGTGGAGGGGTCGTAACAGACACTGGCGGGGGTAACGTGGACGGGGGGCGACCGCGCGGGCGGGGCTGCGCAACCGGCACCGGCCGATCAATGTCCACATGTGCCGGCTTCAGCCGTGCGACCGAAACAGTCTCTCTGCGATCCCCCATGTCCAGAACGAATGTGGCCGAGCCGTGTTGTAGGACCCGGAAGGGGCCCTCGTACTGCCGCTGGAGAGGTGATCGGTGTGCGTCCCTGCGCAGGAACACAAACTGGCAGTCCTCCAGAGCGGCAGGGACGTGTGGCTGGAAGGTCCCATGACGTGACGTGGGCACAGGTGCCAGCCTGCCCACCGTCTGCCGAAGACGTTGCAGGGCGTCAGAAGGCTGCTCCACTCGACCCTGCGCCGGTGGGATGAACTCCCCGGGAACCGTCAAGGGGGCCCCGTACACCAACTCGGCGGAGGAGGAGGCCAAGTCCTCCTTGGGTGCGGTGCGGATCCCCAGCAAAACCCACGGCAGGGCGTCCACCCAGTCTGGGCCCGTGAGCCGAGCCTTCAGGGCAGCCTTCAGCTGGCGGTGAAAGCGTTCCACCAACCCGTTCGACTGTGGATGGTACGCCGTAGTGTGGTGTAGGCGGACACCCAAGAGTCTTGCCATGGCCGACCACAGTTCCGAAGTGAACTGCGGCCCCTGGTCGGATGTAATGTCCAGTGGTACCCCGAACTGGGCGATCCAGTGCGCCGCCAAGGCCCGCGCGCAGGTGGCCGTCGAGGTGTCCGCCAGCAGAATGGCCTCCAGCCACCGCGTGAAGCGATCGACCACGGTGAAGAGGTGGGTCATGCCCCGGGACGGTGGCAGCGGCCCCACGATGTCCACATGAATGTGGTCGAAGCGCTGCCGAGGGACACGAAACTCCTGCAGAGGCGCACGCACGTGTCACTGGAATTTTGCAGTTTGGCACGGGATGCAGGTGCGTGCCCAGTGTGCGACCTGCTTACGCAGCCCGTGCTACATGAAGCGGGAGGCTACGAGGGCCACCGTCGCCCGAATGGAGGGGTGAGACAGCCCGTGGAGCACCTTGAATACCCTGCGACGCCAGACGACAGGGACGATGGGCCGCGGCAGGCCAGTGGAGGTGTCGCACAACAGCGTTGTGTCCCCGGGGCCACAGACAATGTCCTCCAGCTGCAGGCCGGACACGGCTGTACGATAGGCGGCCATCTCCTCGTCCCCCAGCTGTGCGGCTGCTAGGGCGGAATAGTCGATCCCCCCGGCCATTTGTAGGACGGCGTGGATCGCGGGTCTAGACAGGGCGTCGGCCACCCTGTTGTTTTTTCCCTCCACGAACCGAATTGAGGTGGTGTACTCCGACACATACGCCAATTGTCTTTGTTGCCGCGCAGACCACGGATCCGAAACCTTGGCGAAAGCAAAGGTGAGTGGCTTGTTGTCTGTGAACGCGGTGAAGGGTCTCCCCTCCAGGAAGTACCGAAAGTGGCGTATCGCGAGGTAGAGGGCGAGGAGCTCACGGTCGCACGCGCTGTAACGCCGTTGGGCCCCGCTGCGGTGCCTGCTAAAGAAGGCGAGTGGCCGCAAACACCCGTCGATGTGCTGCTCCAGCACCGCACCGACCGCCACCTCAGAAGCGTCCACGGTCAGGGCGGTTGGGGCATCCTCCTTAGGATGGATGAGCATCGTGGCCCTGGCCAGGGCCTCCTTAGCATGCTCAAACGTCGCTCCTGCTTCGTCGTCCCACTCGACCTCCTTGCGGCGACCAGCCATGAGGTGGAAGAGTGGGCGCATAGTTCGGGCTACCGCCGGCAGGAAGCGGTGATAGAACGAAACCATCCCGGCGAATTCCTGCAGGCCCTTGACAGTGGTCGGTCGGGGGAACCGGCGGACAGCGTCGACCCTGTCCGGAAGAGGTATCACCCCTTGTGGGGTCACCCGATGGCCGAGGAAATCGATGGCCGTCACCCCAAAACGGCACTTGGACGTATTAATTGACAAACTGTACTCGCTGAGGCGTTTACACAGCTGGCGGAGGTGGGTGCAGTGCTCCTGCCTCGAGCGGCTGGCCACGAGTACGTCGTCCAAGTAAACAAAGACGAATTCTAGGCCACGGCACACACAGTCCATAAGCCGTTGGAAGGCCTGTGCGGCGTTCTTCAACGGCATCCGTAGAAACTCGAATAGGCCGAACGGAGTGATGATGGCAGTCTTGGGGATGTCATCGGGGTGGACCGGGATTTGATTATACCCACGCACCAGGTCCACCTTGGAGAACACGGATGCAGGTGGGTATTAAAGTCCTGGATGTGCGGAACCGGGTACCTGTCGGGAACGGTCGCGTCATTCAAGCGCCGATAGTCCCCGCACGGTCGCCAGCCCCTGTCCGCCTTGGGGACCAAGTGGAGTGGTGACGCCCACGGGCTATCGGAGGGGCGCACGATGCCCATTGACTCCATCTGACGAAACTCCTCTCGAGCTAGACGGAGCTTGTCTGGAGCGAGACGCCGCGCTCGGGCGTGCATGGGTGGCCCGGTGGTGGGGATGTGATGCTGCACCCCGTGCTTGGGAGCGGAGGAGCAGAAGTGGGTTTGAACAATGTCCGGGAAATCCGACAGGATGTGCGCGTACGTCGCATCCACGGACGACAGGGGTCCGACGTTGGGGGAGACCGACCTCAGCGTGCTGGAGTGCACCAGGCGCTGCCGCCTGACATCCACGAGCATGGAATGCGCCCGCAGGAAGTCGGCGCCCAGCAGCGGTTGGGAAACATCGGCAATGATGAACCCCCACGTGAACCAGCTGTCGCCGAAGTTAAGGGCGAGCTGGCAGACCCCGTAAGTATTGATGGGGCTACCGTTCGCCGCAGTGAGGAGGGGGCCGCGTTTGCCCGTATGGATATTGGAGGTGGAAGGAGGTAGGACGCTCACCTCTGCTCCAGTGTCCACGAGGAACCGACCCCCGGTGCGGCGATCCCGAGCGAACACGCGATGGATCTGGCCGGCCACCGAAGGAATCACTGACAGCCGGCCCTTGCGTTTCCCGGAAAGGCAAAAGGTAGGCGACATTGCTTGGCATTCGGTCCCCAACGACGGTGATAATAGCACCAGCCCCCTCTGCTGGTGTCCGGTGGTGGTGCAGACTGGGATGCCCACCAGCGACCTCCGGTGGCCTCCAGCGGTATTGGAGGTGGTGCTGCTTGGGCCGACCACCAGTGTCCTCTGGTGGCGTCTGGCTGAACTGTCGGCGGGCCGTGCGAGAAGGGCGTGCCCGATGGCGGCCGGATTTCGCCGCGGGGGTCGCCCTAAAACGGGGTCCAGCTTGCTGTTGGCCTTCCGACGCCGCGGAAAAGACGGCCAGGGCTTTCAGGTCCTCCCGACGGGACATCCATATCTGGTCAGCGCACTCGCCCAGCCCCTGCGTGTCGGTGAAGGGGTCCCCAGCGAGCTGAGAGCGGAGGTCGACTGGGAGCTGCCGAAGGTAGGCCTGCTTAAATAGAAAATAGGGCGGGTGGTCGCCCATGAGGGCGAGCGTGTCCTCCAGAAGTGCCGACGGCCGTCGGTCCCCGAGTCCCCCCTTGCTCATAATTCGAGTTGCCCTCTCGGCGTCGCTGAGGCCGAACCTCCTGATAAGGAGTTCTTTAAGGCCCGCATATTTGTTAGCCGCGGGGGGGTCGTTTAGGTAGGGCTTTATTCGCCTTGCTGTCTCCTGGTCCAGGGCGCCGACGACATAAAAATACTTTGTTAAGTCAACGGTTACCCCTCGCACAGCAAACTGCCTCTGCCTGCTGGAACCAGACCTCAGGCTCTTCGGTCCACAGGGTCGGGAGTTTGAGGGAGACGGCATCGAGGTCGGCAGGACCGGGTTGCGCATTATTGCGCGACATCACGACGCGTGATGTATGTCGGGGTCACCAATGTAGTGGCCTGGCGGAGGCCAGAGAAAAGGCAAGACGCCAGGCAGTTTTAAGTAAGGTTCTTTATTAGGCTGTGAGCTCCTGCCCACAGCGTAGTCCACCTAGGGATCAGCCACGCCTCCCCATGGGCTGGCTTTTAACCCCTTACGCCTGTCCGTCACGTAACGAGGGGGCTGACCCAAGGAGTGGCCTGATCCGCCACAATATACAGCAAACTATTAAAAAAACATAATATAATAATGTAAAAATAAAGTGCAAGAGGGGAAAGGGGCAGCTTTGCTATATATTGTACATGTAGATATCGAAAGTGCTCTTGGAGAGTTGATAAGTGTTTGGCTTACAGACCAGAATGTACAGGTGCAACGTGACCTGACGGTATGATGACCTTTCTACGATGTATCTGTAGAAGTTTGTAAGAGTTGTTATCACCATGCCGAATTTCCTTCGTCTCCTGAGGAGGAGAGGCGTTGATGATGTTGTGGATGATTGACCGCTTCTTTAAGTGCTGTTGATGACAGCTTCCAATGCTGATGATTAAAATTGGACTGATTGCGTGTTAATTAGGTGGATTGGGATTTTTAATGCCTTTTGTGAACAGGGCAGAGGTTGGCAATCCTTCACATTGCCCGGTAGATTCTGGTGTTGTAACTGTACTTGGAGCTGCTTATCCAGAGATTCAGCTCGTGGCACAGGTCTATGGGATGTTGTCCTGTTGCACTGTGTTTGTTTTATTCAGCTGTCTCAGCTGTTTCCTGGCATCAATGGTTCAATGGTGCTTTTATTGTCACATGTGCGAAGTGCTAACACAATGAAATTCTTTTTCACACAAAGCATCCTGTGGAGTATTGTCATACCCCTTCCTTCGTGTCCATCAGCTATGTTTCAAATGTTCGGCAAGGCTCTTGCACAGTGGACAGCCTTCTCGTATGCCACCACTAGATCTTCCAGGCAGCATTGTTCACCAAGAATTGGACATCTTAGTAGGTGTGGCATGGATTGTACAGATGTTCCACGTTCACATTAACCATATAACCATATAACAACTACAGCACGGAAACAGGCCCGTTCGGCCCTACCAGTCCATGCCGACCACTCTCACTGACCTAGTCTCATCTACCTGCACTCAGACCATAACCCTCTAATCCCCTCTTATCCATATACCTATCCAATTTACTCTTAAATAATAAAATCGAGCCTGCCTCCACCACTTCCACCGGAAGCCCATTCCATACAGCCACCACCCTCTGAGTAAAGAAGTTACCCCTCATGTCACCCCTAAACTTTTGTCCCTCAATTCTGAAGCTATGTTCCCTTGTTGGAATCTTCCCCACTCTCAAAGGGAAAAGCCTACCCACGTCAACTCTGTCCGTCCCTCTCAAAATTTTAAAAACCTCTATCAAGTCCCCCCTCAACCTTCTACGCTCCAAAGAATAAAGACCCAACCTGCTCAACCTCTCTCTGTAGCTTAAGTGCTGAAACCCAGGCAACATTCTAGTAAATCTCCTCTGTACCCTCTCCATTTTGTCGACATCCTTCCTATAATTTGGCGACCAGAACTGCACACCATACTCCAGATTCGGCCTCACCAATGCCCTGTACAATTTTAACATTACATCCCAACTTCTATACTCGATGCTCTGATTTATAAAGGCAAGCATACCAAACGCCTTCTTCACCACCCTATCCACATGAGATTCCACCTTCAGGGAACAATGCACAGTTATTCCCAGATCCCTCTGTTCCACTGCATTCCTCAATTCCCTACCATTTACCCTGTACGTCCTATTTTGATTTGTCCTACCAAAATGCAGCACCTCACACTTATCAGCATTAAACTCCATCTGCCATCTTTCAGCCCACCCTTCCAAAAGGCCCAAGTCTCTCTGTAGACTTTGAAACTCTACTTCATTATTAACTACACCACCTATCTTAGTATCATCTGCATATTTACTAATCCAATTTGCCACACCATCATCCAGATCATTAATGTAAATGACAAACAACAGTGGACCCAACACAGATCCTTGGGGTACTCCACTAGACACTGGCCTCCAACCTGACGTACAATTGTCAACCATTACCCTCTGGTATCTCCCATTCAGCCATTGTTGAATCCATCTTGCAACCTCACTATTAATACCCAACGATTTAACCTTCTTAATCAACCTTCCATGTGGAACCTTGTCAAATGCCTTACTGAAGTCCATATAGACAACATCCACAGCCTTGCCCTTATCAATTTCCCTGGTAACCTCTTCAAAAAATTCAAGAAGATTAGTCAAACATGACCTTCCAGGCACAAATCCATGTTGACTGTTTCTAATCAGGCCTTGTTTATCCAAATAATTATATATATTGTCCCTAAGTATCTTTTCCATTAATTTTCCCACCACAGACGTCAAACTAACAGGTCTATAATTGCTAGGTTTACTTTTAGAACCTTTTTTAAACAAAGGCACAACATGCGCAATGCGCCAATCTTCCGGCACCATCCCCGTTTCTAATGACGTTTGAAATACTTCCGTCATAGCCCCTGTTATTTCTGCACTAACTTCCCTTAATGTCCTAGGGAATATCCTATCAGGACCTGGAGACTTATCCACTTTTATATTTTTCAAAAGTGTCCGTACCTCCTCTTCTTTAATCCTCATAATTTCCATCACTACTCTACTTGTTTCGCATAATACTCACATAATTCAATATCCTTCTCCTCGGTGAATACCGAAGAAAAGAAATTGTTTAATATCTCCCCCATTTCATCCGGCTCAGCACATAGCTGTCCACTCTGACTCTCTAATGGACCAATTTTATCCCTCGCTATCCTTTTGCTATTGACATATCTGTAGAACCCCTTGGGGTTTACTTTTACATTACTTGCCAAAGCAGCCTCATATCTTTTTTTCGCTTTTCTAATTTCCTTCTTAAGATTCCTTTTACATTCTTTATATTCCTCAAGAACCTCATTTACTCCCTGCCGCTTATATTTATTGTATATCTCCCTCTTTTTCCGAACCAAGTGTCCAATTTCCCTGGAAAACCACGGCTCTTTCAAATTATTATTCTTTCCTTTCCACCGAACAGGGACATAAAGACTCTGTACTCTCAAAATTTCACCTTTAAATATCCTCCATTTCTCTAGTGTATCCTTTTCATAAAACAAAAAGTTCCATTTCACTCCTTTTAAATCCTTTCTCATCTCCTCAAAATTAGCCTTTCTCCAATCCAAAATCTCAACCCTTGGTCCAGATTTGACCTTCTCCATAATTATATTGAAACTAATGGCATTGTGATCACTAGACCCAAAGTGCTCCTCAACACATACCTCCGTCACCTGACCCGTCTCATTTCCTAACAGGAGGTCCAACACTGCCCCTTCTCTGGTAGGTACCTCTACGTATTGCTGCAAAAAACTATCCTGCACACATTTTACAAACTCCAAACCATCCAGACCTTTAACAGAATGTGATTCCCAGTCTATGTACGGAAAATTGAAATCACCCACAATCACTACTCTGTGCTTACTACTAATATCTGCTATCTCCTTACATATTTGCTCTTCCAATTCTCGTTCCCTATTTGGCGGTCTATAATACACCCCTATAAGTGTTGCTAAACCTTTCTCATTTCTGAGTTCCACCCAAACAGCCTCCCTAATCGAGCCTTCTAGTCTGTCCTGCCAAAGCACTGCTGTGATATCCTCCCTGACAAGCAATGCAACACCCCCACCTCTTGCCCCTCCAATTCTATCACAATAGACAATAGACAATAGACAATAGGTGCAGGAGTAGGCCATTCAGCCCTTCGAGCCAGCACCGCCATTCAATGCGATCATGGCTGATCACTCTCAATCAGTACCCCGTTCCTGCCTTCTCCCCATACCCCCTCACTCCGCTATCCTTAAGAGCTCTATCCAGCTCTCTCTTGAAAGCATCCAACGAACTGGCCTCCACTGCCTTCTGAGGCAGAGAATTCCACACCTTCACCACCCTCTGACTGAAAAAGTTCTTCCTCATCTCCGTTCTAAATGGCCTACCCCTTATTCATAAACTGTGGCCCCTTTGTTCTGGACTCCCCCAACATTGGGAACATGTTATCTGCCTCTAATGTGTCCAATCCCCTAATTATCTTATATGTTTCAATAAGATCCCCCCTCATCCTTCTAAATTCCAGTGTATGCAAGCCCAATCGCTCCAGCCTTTCAACATACGACAGTCCCGCCATTCCGGGAATTAACCTAGTGAACCTACGCTGCACGCCCTCCATAGCAAGAATATCCTTCCTCAAATTTGGAGACCAAAACTGCACACAGTACTCCAGGTGCGGTCTCACCAGGGCCCGGTACAACTGTAGAAGGACCTCTTTGCTCCGAAACTCAACTCCTCTTGTTACGAAGGCCAACATTCCATTGGCTTTCTTCACTGCCTGCTGTACCTGCATGCTTCCTTTCATTGACTGATGCACTAGGACACCCAGATCTCGTTGAACTCCCCCTCCTCCTAACTTGACACCATTCAGATAATAATCTGCCTTTCTATTCTTACTTCCAAAGTGAATAACCTCACACTTATCTACATTAAACTGCATCTGCCATGTATCCGCCCACTCACACAACCTGTCCAAGTCACCCTGCAGCCTTATTGCATCTTCCTCACAATTCACACTACCCCCCAACTTAGTATCATCTGCAAATTTGCTAATGGTACTTTTAATCCCTTCGTCTAAGTCATTAATGTATATCGTAAATAGCTGGGGTCCCAGCACCGAACCTTGCGGTACCCCACTGGTCACTGCCTGCCATTCCGAAAGGGACCCATTTATCCCCACTCTTTGCTTTCTGTCTGTCAACCAATTTTCTATCCATGTCAGTACCCTACCCCCAATACCATGTGCCCTAATTTTGCCCACTAATCTCCTATGTGGGACCTTGTCGAAGGCTTTCTGAAAGTCGAGGTACACCACATCCACTGACTCCCTTGTCAATTTTCCTAGTTACATCCTCAAAAAATTCCAGTAGATTTGTCAAGCATGATTTCCCCTTCGTAAATCCATGCTGACTCGGAATGATCCCGTTACTGCTATCCAAATGCTCAGCAATTTCGTCTTTTATAATTGACTCCAGCATCTTCCCCACCACTGATGTCAGACTAACTGGTCTATAATTACCCGTTTTCTCTCTCCCTCCTTTCTTAAAAAGTGGGATAACATTTGCTATCCTCCAATCCACAGGAACTGATCCTGAATCTATAGAACATTGAAAAATGATCTCCAATGCTTCCACTATTTCTAGAGCCACCTCCTTAAGTACTCTGGGATGCAGACCATCAGGCCCTGGGGATTTATCAGCCTTCAGTCCCATCAGTCTACCCAAAACCATTTCCTGCCTAATGTGGATTTCCTTCAGTTCCTCCATCACCCTAGGTTCTCCGGCCCCTAGAACATTTGGGAGATTGTGTGTATCTTCCTCAGTGAAGACAGATCCAAAGTAACGGTTTAACTCGTCTGCCATTTCTTTGTTCCCCATAATAAATTCCCCTGCTTCTGTCTTCAAGGGACCCACATTTGCCTTGACTATTTTTTTCCTCTTCACGTACCTAAAAAAACTTTTGCTATCCTCCTTTATATTATTGGCTAGTTTACCCTCGTACCTCATCTTTTCTCCCCGTATTGCCTTTTTAGTTAACTTTTGTTGCTCTTTAAAAGAGTCCCAATCCTCTGTCTTCCCACTCTTCTTTGCTATGTTATACTTCCTCTCCTTAATTTTTATGCTGTCCCTGACTTCCCTTGTCAGCCACAAGTGTCTCTTACTTCCCTTTGAGTCTTTCCACCTCTTTGGAATAAATTGATCCTGCAACCTCTGCATTATTCCCAGGAATACCTGCCATTGCTGTTCTACCGTCTTCCCTGCTAGGGCCTCCTTCCAGTCAATTTTGGCCAGCTCCTGCCTCATGCCTCTGTAATCCCCTTTGCTATACTGTAATACCGACACTTCCGATTTTCCCTTCTGCCTTTCCATTTGCAGAGTAAAACTTATCATGTTGTGATCACTGCCTCCTAATGGCTCTTTTACCTCTAGTCCCCTTATCAGATCAGGATCATTACACAACACTAAATCCAGAATTGCCTTCTCCCTGGTAGGCTCCAGTACAAGCTGTTCTAAGAATCCATCTCGAAGGCACTCTACAAACTCTCTATCCTGGGGTCCATTTCCAACCTGATTTTCCCAGTCTACCTGCATGTTGAAATCTCCCATAACCACCGTAGCATTACATTTTTGACACGCCAATTTTATCTCCTGATTCAACTTGCACCCTATGTCGAGGCTACTGTTTGGGGGCCTATAGATAACTCCCATTAGGGTCTTTTTACCCTTACAATTTCTAATTTCTATCCATACTGATTCAACATCTCCTGATTCTATGTCACCCCTTGCAAGGGAATGAATATCATTCCTTACCATCAGAGCAACCCCACCCCCTCTGCCCACCTGTCTGTCTTTTCTATACGTTGTGTACCCCTGAATATTCAGTTCCCAGCCCTGGTCCTCTTGTAGCCATGTCTCAGTGATCCCTACAACATCATACTTGCCCATGACTAACTGAGCCTCAAGCTCATCCACTTTATTTTTTATACTACGCGCATTTAAGTACAACACTTTAACTTCTGTATTTACCTCCCCTCTCACATCGTTCACAATTGGCCCTGCCCTTAATTTCTTTTCCCCTCTAGAACTTCTGTTCCCATTCTTCCGAGAGTCTTTTACAATATCTCCTGTATTCCCTTTTACCTCATCTTCATATTCACAATTTGTTAACCCCTCCCCCCCACTACTTAGTTTAAAGCCACAGGTGTCACACTAGCAAACCTGCCTGCCAGAATGTTTGTCCCCCTGCTGTTAAGATGCAACCCGTCCCTTTTGTACAAGTCACCCCTAGCCCAGAAGAGATCCCAGTGGTCCAGAAATCTAAATCCCTGCTCTCTGCACCAGTCCCTCAGCCATAAATTCATACCCTCTATCTCTCTGTTCCTGGCCTCACCAGCACGAGGTACCGGTAGCAGTCCAGAGATAACCACCTTCGACATCCTACTTCTCAGCGTTTTTCCCAACTCTCTAAACTCCCGCTGTAGCACCTCCTTCCTCTTCCGCCCGACGTCATTCGTGCCCACGTGCACAACGACTTCAGGTTGATCGCCTTCCCTCACTAGGATTTTCTGAAGCCGGTCTGTGATGTGTTGAACCCTGGCACCAGGGAGGCAACAGACCATCGTCAAGTCCCTCCTGCTGCCACAGAATCTTCTGTCCGTCCCTCGGACTATGGAGTCACCGACCACTACGGCTCTTCCAGACTTCGGTCTCCCCTGTCGAGTATCCTTGCCAACAGGTCCGCCACTCGGACTGGAAACGTCTTCTGCCCCGACAGTTCCCAAGAGGGTATACCTATTTGCAATAGGCACAGCCACTGGGGTCTACTGTAGTCCACGTCCACGTCCACTCCCCCCTGAAACAGTCTCCCACCTTCGCTCGACCTGGACCCTTGGCGTGACAGCCTCACAATAGGTCCTGTTGAGGAAACTCGCATTCTCGGATGGCCCTTAGGTCATCCAACTGCCTCTCCAACTCCACCACACGTCCCTTCAGGAGCTGCACCTGGACACAGTTCTTGCAGGTGTAGCTCCCAGAAGCTCCAGCGACGTCCCTGTCTTCCCACATCCTGCAGGAAACACACTGCACCAACTTTTCCGCCATCACCCTGTGCCTATAACCAGCTCTGGCTTAAAACAATTGTATCCTCCTCAACTCAGCCTCCTCGCTGAAGACTCGCAGCCAAAGACTCGCACTTTTCTCACTGGGCACTTCCCTCACTGGGCACTTCCCTCACTGGGCTGCACCCGAACAGGGCTGCACCCTTTTGCAAGTATTGCTTATATCACCAATTAAATTGCCTGATTGTCGAATTTACCTGACTTCTCACTTAAACTAGCACTTACTTTTCTGCTCAGCCAACGGGCGTCCTTGCTCTGCTCCCGGACTTTTCAAATTGACTACTAGCTTCCTCTTGGCGCTCTTTTTAAACTGCCTGTTCAACTGTAATTAGCACTTACTTTTCTGCTCAGCCAACGGGCGTCCTTGCTCTGCTCCCGGACTTTTCACATCTGAAACAATGAAATCCTGGAATATTTCATTGCCAATCGCAACCCTCCTGCAACCATGTTTCACTGATCGCCACAACATCATACTTCCAGATGTCAATCCAGGCTCTAAGCTCATCCACCTTTCTTACAATGCTCCTAGCATTAAAATATACACATTTAAGGGACCCATCATTTCTTATTCTCAGTTTATTTCTCTCCACTTCTTTCTCTCCTACATATTGGGTCTGAGTGTTTCCCTTTTCTGCCTCCTGCCTCACACACTGCCTGTTAGCTATCTGTGTTTGAGTCCCACATTGTGGCCATACCCCTGATCCTCGATTAGTGCACAGAAATAGTCTACTGAGCCCGTAACCAAGATTTGAGGCAGACCTCCCAACATTTGATTTTACAAATTCATAAATTTGATGTCCAAAATTCAGAACTTTACATAAAAATAATTGGCGCGTAATGCAACTTTTCAGCAAAAAAAGCATGCACGCCAAATACGCATAAGCGTTGCACTACATTCATGTGTGAGAAACGACTATTATTTCCAACTGTCTGTAGTTCTTGGACTACATGTACAATGTCAGGTTTATCATGAGTATATTCTGCTATTTATAGAAAGGTTATTGACCTGAAATACTTTTTACAACACAAATAAAAAATTGTTTTGTTTTGTTTTTTCTATTTTGCTTTTTCCTTCCACATCGTCTATTGTCTATCCCAATTCTCTTGGTTTTGAAGAAAAGAACAATGGTCATTAAATGTATGACTAAATTATGAAGAAAGAGTTTCATTTAAAACTGCACATACCTAATTTCATTGAAGACATACTTTGAAGCCGACAATTATAGAGTTGAACAACTGGCATTCATCATTCCCATTCCTCTTCTGATTCAGATCTTGATAGAGTCCACTTTTGCACTGTGGCAGTATTTCCGATGAGTAGCTTTGTTGGGAGCAGACAGTGTTTTGGGCTAGCATGAAATGTTTTTGACAGGGCTCGTACAGTCCTTGAAAGTCCTGGAATTTGAAACTCTGTTTTTCAATGCCTTGAAAGTCCTTGGATTTATCATAGGTCCTTAAAAATCCTTGAAAATTCCCTTTTTATGATAAAAGTATTAATTCATGCAGAGTAAAATAATATAAGAAAATAACTGCAGATGCTGGTACAAATTGAAGGTATTTATTCACAAAATGCTGGAGTAACTCAGCAGGTCAGGCAGCATCTCGGGAGAGAAGGAAGGGTCAGGCAGCATCTCAGTCTGAAGAAGGGTCTCGACCCGAAACGTCACCCATTCCTTCTCTCTCGAGACGCTGCCTGACCTGCTGAGTTACTCCAGCATTTTGTGAATAAATACCTTCAATTCATGCAGAGTAATGTGGCGTTTTTTCATTGTTTATAATGCGTATTTTTTATTAAAAATCAAGAAACATTGTTAGACATCTTTGTCTTTGTCGCCCATTTTTCTGTCCTCGCCACCGCCGCTCAACCTCAGGGCTTCTGAACAAGAACTACACTACTTGTGTTTAGGGAGACAGCGCCGGGAAAGAGAGGGGAGGAGTAGCGCAGATCTCGCTGGAGCTGGGAGAGAGAGAGATGGAGAGAGATAGAGGGAGATAGAGAGAGATAGAGAGAGATAGAGAGAGATAGAGAGAGAGAGAGAGAGAGAGAATTAGAGAGAGAGAGAGAGAGAGAATTAGAGAGAGAGAGAATTAGAGAGAGAGAGAGAATTAGAGAGAGAGAGAGAATTAGAGAGAGAGAGAGAGAGAGAGAGAGAGAGAATTAGAGAATTAGAGAATTAGAGAGAGAGAATTAGAGAATTAGAGAGAGAGAGAGAGAGAGAGAGAGAGAGAGAATTAGAGAATTAGAGAGAGAGGGAGGGAGCAGCCCCCGCAAGTGGCGGTGCTCCTTCAAGTGGAGGTGGACCCTCTGACACCCTCCCCCTCCCGGCGCTCCCACTCTCACCCGCTGCTCCCTCTATCCCGACTCTCTTCCCCCTCTCTCTTCCCCCTCCCTCTCCCCTCTCTCTTTTTTTTCTTTTTTTTCTTTCAATGACTTTATTCAGCACAAACACATGACACATCACATCAAAACCACAATCAGAGATTACAAAACATCAGGTAATCATTATAATACAACATTGCCTTCATTATTTACAATGCTCTCAACCCCCCGCGGTGACCAGCGTTCACGGAAGGCCTCCAGAGTCCCCGTGGACACCGCGTGTTCTCTAGGGACACGCGCGCACGGACGTAGGCCCGTAAGAGGGGGAGGCAGCCCACTCTGGCAAGACCATCGACTGCCCGCTGCCTGGACCCACGAATGGCCATCTTGGCCAGGCCCAAGAGCAAACCGACAGGGAAATCCCACCCTCCTGACCGGCCCTCCCCACTCCCAGCCCCGAGCCCAAACACCAGGATCGTAGGACTGAAATGGAGCCAAAACTTGAGGAGCAACCCCTTTAGATACTCATACAGGGGCAGCAACCTCACATACTCCATGTACATGTGGAACACAGACTCTTCCTCGCCGCAGAAAATACAGGCGGCCGGCGAGTCCGTGAACCGACTCAAAAATTTATTACACACAACGGCTCTGTGCAACACTCTCCACCCCAGGTCCCCGATGTAAAGGGGGAGGACTCCCTTGTAGAGAGACCTCCACTGGAGACCACCCCCGCCATCAGGTGGCAACACGGATCGCCAAGGCGTATCCGGACGGAAGACGAAGGCGAGGAGGTGCAGAGTGTGCAGGAGCATCCTATACAGTAAACGTCTGCCTGCATCACGGAACGGCTCCCGGGAAATATTCCGGAGCCTGGGCCCGATGAGCAGTTCCGGCGGAGCGGGGGTAAGCTCGGCCGGAATCACTCCAAGCACACGCCGCTCCCCAACACCTACCGCGACAGGGTGAGGACCAGCCCCCCGCAGAGCCACAACACCCCCTCCCCCTGAGGAGCAACGCGCTGACTGAAGATGACCAAATTCCTCACTCTCAACACATCGCGGTAAAAGCTTGGCATGCCCCGCGTGGCGGGTCGACTGATGCCCGCCACCGGGAGCCGCCAAACCCCCCTTAGGCACTGGCCCTAGCGGAAAAAATACGTGGCCAGATCGCGCCACCTGGGAGGGTGCTCCGCGTACACGTACCTCCGCAGAGTCCTGAGACGGAGAGCCGCCACCTGGGTACGCACGCATACCAAGGACTGGCCACCCTCCTCTAGCGGGAGACTCAGGACTGCTGCTGAGACCCAGTGTTTCCTCCCTCCCCAAAAGACATCCACTAACCTCTTCTGTACAGCATTTACAAAGGTAGAGGGCGGGACAAGAGTGGCCAGCCGGTACCATAACATTGAGGCCACCAGCTGGTTTATGACCAGCACCCTACCCTGGAAAGAAATAACCCTAAGCAAGCCTGACCAGCGTCCCAGCCGGGCGACGACTTTCGTCTCTAGCTCCTGCCAGTTCGCCGGCCAAGCATCTTCAGTGGGACTCAGGTAGATCCCCAGGTAGAGGAGGTGCGTGGTGCTCCACGCATAATCCTTCATCTCCTCTGGCAGGGAGTCCACCTGCCACTGGCCCACTAAAAGTCCGGAGCACTTACTCCAGTTGATCCTAGCGGACGAACACCTGCTGGCATTCGCGCATCCTCCGCAGGTCAACAGGATCAGTAAACGTAAGAAGAATGTCATCGGCATAGGCCGAGAGAACCACCTCCACCCCCGGTCCTGGTAGAACCAGGCCTGCCAACCGCCTCCTAAGAAGACACAGGAATGGCTCCACACAGACCGAGTACAACTGCCCAGACATGGGGCACCCCTGGCGTACCCCCCTCCCAAAACGAATGGGAGCCAACAATGCACCGTTAATCTTCACGAGACACTCTGCTGCGGTGTACATAAGCCGGACCCGGGCCACAAAATGCGGTCCAAAACCGAACGCTTGCAGTGTCCCGAAGAGGTAATCATGGTCCACCTTCTCCTGATCCAGGGATAGAAAAGCAGCTGACTGACCAGTGCCCTGGGCCAGATGGATCAGGTCCCTAACCAAATGGATGTTATCTTGGATGGACCGACCACGGACTGTATAGGACTGGTCAGGGTGGATCATTTGGGATAGTACGGAGCCCAGGCGATTTGCCATCGCCCGTGCAAAAACTTTATACTCTGTACAGAGGAGAGAGACTTGGCGCCAGTTCTTCAACAGGCGGAGTTCGCCCTTCTTGGGTAGCGACAACGACTGCCCTGCGCCACGAGAGGGGCATCTCCCCGGTCGCCAGGCTCTCCCCCAGAACCTTCATGTAGTCACCCCCCAGGACATCCCAGAAGGCTCTAACAAAGTCAACCGTCAGCCCATCCAGCCCAGGGGACTTACCCCTTCTGAGCTGGTGCAGGGCACCAGTCACCTCCTCCAATGATAAGGGGTCATCAAGCTGTTCAAACACCCCTCTATCTATAGTCGGTAGCCCCTCCCACAGAACCCGCTGAGCCTCTCCGATGAACCCTTCCGCGGAGAACAGCGTTCCATAAAAGGACCGAACTAACGCACTAATCCCCTCTGGGTCTGTGACCGAGGAGCCATCGTCCGCGAGCAGCTCGACGAGCTGTTTGCGGGCTCCTCGCCCTTTCTCCAGAGAGAGAAAGAAAGGTGAAGCCCGGTCCAGATCGTGCAGCATCTGGACTCACGACCTCACGTAAGCACCTCGGGACCGCTCAAGCTGCAGGTCCCTCAGTGCTTCCTTCCTCTCCTGAAACTCTCCCCACTCACAGGAGTCCTCACCGACCCGACCCAAGCGAGACTCTGCGTCGAGCAACTCCTTCTCGAGTTGCTCGACCGCCGCGTCCCGCCTTCTGGTCGACCCTCCCGTGTAGTCCTGACTGAAAAGACGGATGCAAGCTTTCCCCACATCCCACCACTGCTTAAGGGAAGGGAAGCCCCTCTGCCTCTCTCTCCACTTCAACCAGAACCGCCTGAAAGACTCCCAGAATCGGCGATCCTCCAGCAGCTGGTTATTAAAGTGCCAGTACGCGGACCCAGGCCATGTGCGCGCTGGAATAAATTCCACTCGCACCAGGCAGTGGTCCGATCATGGCACCGTCTGCATAGAGGCCGCCGAGACCCGGGAGACATACGCTCTGGAGATGTACACACGGTCGATACGGGAACCACCCCCCTCAGACCTCCGCGAAAACACGTTGGAATCAGGGTGGAGATTCCGCCACGCATCAACCAGCTCGAAAGATTCGATCACACCTCTCAACTTCTTCGCCACTGCAGGGGCACACTAAATACCAGAGCGATCTCGCACCTCAAGGGTAGAATTGAAATCCCCCCAAGGAAGACACACTCTCCGCAATCAATGGTGCTCAGCAGAGCAGTCACCTCCTGAAGTAATCGCGCCTGCATCGTGCCGGTGCTGGGGGCATACACGTTAATGAAATGTAACGGCACGCCATTCAGGATCACGGCCAGATAGAGCAAACGGCCTGGCACAACATTCTGCACCTTCACAATCTCTGGCTGGAAAGTCGGGGCCAACAGGAAAACCACCCCACTTGACTTTGTACTGAGGTGGCTCATGTAGACACCCCCCCTCCCACTCCAGGACCCAGGTGGGCTCATCAATAACAACAATGTGCGTCTCTTGTAGAAAGCTCACTGCATACTTCCCCTCTCTGAGGACCGATAGATGGTGAAATCTACGAAGGTCCCCCCTTCCGCCGTTTATATTTAGGCTAACTACTGTGAACTTGAAGGCTCACTAGGCTTATTCCTCCCACTCCTTGTGGGAGTGAAGCCCCTCTCTTTTAGGAGCTTCAAAAACTCCCTGAATTGGCGCTTATCATAAGCACCTAGAGCATTATCCTTACTGTTAAGGATAGCACTAAGTGTCCGGATAGTTCCCCCCAGGTCTGGCCACCATTCGGCAGCTAGCCGGACTTTGCTCCTACTGCGATGATGTTCATTCAAAAACTCTCGAATCTCAAAGATGCCGGCCGCTCGAGCCACACCACTGGAGTCCTGGCATTCTGCCAACCCACTGACACCTGAAGCAACATCTTCCCTCTCCCTGCACTCAAGGTCATGGCCCAGATTTGGCAGACTGCCGCTGGCTGCCAGCTCGCTCTCTTCACTGGGTGAAGCTGGCTCCAACACCCTCCCCCCATCCGGCATGATCCCACCCCCGGGATCAATGTCGAGGGAGAGTCCTGACGCCTCCAACAGCGATGATCCGGCCAGTGTATGGCCAGGCTCCTGCACACTCTCCCCGCCCTCTACAACTGGGCCTGGGGAAGAACAAAAACAGGGCGCCCCCAGGGCCCGCGGTCCACCTTCACCCCCGGAATCCGACTGAGAGACACGACCCGCAACAGCCCCGTCCCCCTCCGCATCCAGGGAACCCACTCCCCCAGCATCACCCAGAGGGTCTCCATCCTCCACCACCAGGGGAGTACCCTCACTGGGGCCCACTGAAGGAGCCGGTGTTTCTGGACTCTCCCCTACTTCCTCAGCCTGTGGGGCACCACACCCCTCAGTCACTCTCGTAGCTCTAATGAGGAGCACAGGCTGGGAAACCACCCCTACAGCCGAGACCCCCCCTTCGGGTTGTCCCTGCTCGTCCTCCATCCTAGGGGACACATTCCCAGGGCAGCCAACCCCAACGTCTTGTGAGATATCACCCTCTGAAGGCCCCTGGGTCGAAAGGGCAACCTCCGGCCCAGAGAACACAAGTCGTGGATCACCATCCTCTACCGGAGTGGAGGGTCTCGAGGCAGGCAGCCCCCTGGCCTTATGCCCAGGGCCATCCTCTTCCTCACCAGACGTATGCCTCCTCTTAACCCCCACAACGGGCGGTGGTTCGGTTACCTCCATAAAGGAGGAGTCCTCCACCTCCACACTGCCAGCTTCCTCTCTTTCATCCCCTTCTTCAGCTTCCGCAGATCCCAACAGGAACTCCCCCGCCCCCTCCCGTACCTCCTCAGCTCCTTGCTGAGCCCCGCCAGGTGCCCCCTGGACCTCTCCGGGCCCAACAGGCACCCTTTGGGTGGGCTCAGGTGTGGGCGTGGGCCCATCCGTTTGCGATTGTCTCGCTTTAAGATTTTTCATTTTCCTCGTGGACTTCTTCCCCATCTGCACCTGCCATTCCCCCCCTCCTCCTCGCCCTCCCCCTGCACCTCTCCGCCAAGCTCCGCCGCAGGTACAGGACGTGGGGGTCGAGGGGCAGTGCTGCCCTGGAACCAGCAGCCCCGGGTGGGCCAGCAGTGTCTCCCCGGGTCACCGAGGTGGAACCGGCAGCCCTGGGTGGGCCAGCAGTGTTTTCCTGGGCTGCAGCGTTGGGATTTCTCGCAGCACCCCGGCCATTGGGACAATCCCTGCGGAAGTGCCCGAACTCTTTACACGCATGGCACCGTGCTTCCCCCCAACTCCAATACACGCGGTATTGGAGCCCCGCATTCTTAACGACAAAGCTTCCCTCCGCGCCCATCCCCAATCCTACTTCCATGTACACCCGCCTCTTAAATGTATAGCTCCTTTGGAGACGAGTGCTGCCGCGCCAGGACTGCTTAAGCCTAGTCAGCCTGGACCGCACCTCCCCAATCTCTGCCAGGTGTGGGCTAAGGAGCGCATCCCGGATGAAAGTGGGAACGTTGCGCAGGAGAACCGGTCGCACGGTGGACACCCATGGTTCCACCGGTACAAAGGTCCCCCCCACTATAAGCCCATTCTCCAAAGCTGTGGCCACATCCTGCTTTTCCTTTAGGATGAACTGACATTTACCCCATCCAACCTCAGCAGAGGCAATCTCGTCCTTCTTGAAGAGATCAAACAGACTCTCCGCTAATTCCTCCTTGGACCACCGGTCCCCGGTTTGGACCGTGATCCCGTACTCGAGCCCCCCCAAGTTGACATAGGGCTCCTCCTCGAGTGGCTCCGGAGCCGCAGCCGAAGCCGCACCTGCGTAGCTCCGACCCCGAGCCCGAGCTGCTGCCATCCTGACGGGTACAGAACAACACCCGAAACAACAGCAGTCCTCGCTCAAGAAGGCTCTCAGAGTCAGTCTCAGTCTAAAGAGCAGCAGAAGCAGTTCTCTCCAGTCGAGCAAGGGAACACGCCCACGCTTATCCTCACCGCCGAGTGCAGCTTTTGGGGTTTTCTGAGGCCTTTCGAGCCCCTCCGGAATCTGCCAGATTTTGAAAAGTACCTTCTCTTTGTTGAGCCCGAAGTCCCAGTCCGGGCACAATGGTATGGAAGCTGGATTGTGGAGCTAGAATCGACACAAACACCACATCTTCCCAACTCCCAGTCTCCAGGTACGATTGGCAATCCGCCAGCCACTGCCGCTCCCACAGCACTGCAGACAAGCGCTGGAGTTCCTCACTAAATGGAGAAATCCTTCGACAAAGGAAAGTTTCCGAAGTCCAACGTTCAGTCAAACTTCGAACTCCCACTGCCTCTGTCCCTCTTCCTTCGACACAATCTTCAAAGGTTGTTTCAATCCTCTCAGCCACCGGAGAAGAGAGCAACACAACCTCTCTCTCTCTCTCTCTCACTCTCTCCCTCTCTCTCCCCCCCTCCCCTCAGTATTTTTACTGATATAGTAAAAATACTTTAAAATACTTTTAAAAAGATTTTAACTGTTTCACCTGGGTGATGTCTTCCTTTACAGCCATTTGGAATGACGCCAATAATTTTATCACCCGATTGTTCCAAGGATAGTCGTTTCCTAACAACTGCAGATGGTATTTATCTAATTTTGGTAGGCTCCATCACAATTCTGTGCAGATAGGATACCATCCGTGGTCTCACTCGGCTGGTGGAGGACCTATTTTGCCGTTTTCTTTATAAGACTTCTTGTTCTGGGATGCTTCCGTGAGTTCATAAATGTTAGGAGCAGAATTAGGCCATTTGGCTCATCAAGTCTACTCCGCCATTCAATCATGGTTGATTTATCTTTCCCTCTTAACCCCATTCTCCTGCCTTCTCCCCCAAAACCCCTGACACCCATACTAATCAAGAACCTATCCATCTCTGCTTTAAAAATATCAATTGACTTGGCCTCCACACCTTTCTGTTTCCATAATGATCCATTCCGCTTGATGAAGAGCGTTATCCAACAATTGAATCATGTTTCTAATATTTACCGACCAATAATAATACATAAAATTAGGGAGTGCTAATCCCCCTACTACTTTGGGTTTATTCAGGTGTGATCTTTGTATTCTATGGGTCTTATAATCCCAAATAAAATTTGTAATATCTGAGTCCAATTTTTTAAAAAACTTTTTGGGTAGATATAGTGGGATTGATTGGAACAAGTATAGAATTTGAGGTAGAAAAATCATTTTTATGGCATTTATTCGACCTATTAAAGACATCGGGAGCGTTTTCCAGAATTTAATTAAATTATGTAATTTCTTAATTATAGGGTTATAGTTTGCTTTAAACATGTCTTGGTATCTTCTAGTAATTTCAATGCCCAAGTATTTAAATTTTCCCCCCGCTATTTTAAAAGGAAATTGTACGAGATGTATAGAATCTTTCGGTTTTATTGACATGATTTCACTTTTATTCCAGTTTATTCTGTAACCTGAAAATGAACCGAAATCCTCAATTAAATTTAGAATATTGGGTATAGTGATATGAGGCTTTGTGATGTACAAAAGTACATCATCAGCGTATAATGATATTTTATTGTATGAATATTTTGTCTTATATCCATGGATATTCGGATGAGTTCTAATACTTTCCGCTAATGGTTCAATTATGAGGGCAAATAACAATGGTGATAATGAACAACCTTGTCTATTACCCCTTGACAGTTGAAATTTCGTGGATAAAATATTATTAGTTAATATTCTGGCCGTTGGCTTATTATATATTAATTTAATCCATTGAATGAAATTCTCTCCCAGTTGAAATTTTTGCAATACCTTAACCATATACTTCCATTCAACCTGATCGAATGCTTTCTCTGCATCCAGCAAAATAATTGCGAGATTTGGATCATTAGTTTGGTGTGAGTGCATTATATTAAGCAATCGTCTCAAATTATTAAATGAATGTCTCTTAGGGATAAACCCCGTTTGATCTGGATGTTTAGTGGCGTACTTATTTAATCTTCTTGCTAATATTTTTGCTAATATTTTTTGATCTGTATTTAACAACGCGATAGCTCTATAAGATCCAGGTTCTTCCTCATCTTTATCTTTCTTAAGTATTAATGTGATCGTAGATTCAGCTAATGTATCAGGTAATATTTGTTCTCTGAAAGCGTGTGTGTACATTTTCTGGAGACAAGGACTAAATATATCGTAAAAACTTTTATAGAATTCATTACTAAATCCATCGGGACCTGGTGTTTTTCCATTTTTTAATAAGAATATTGTTTCTTCTATTTCCTTATTTGAGATTTGTGCTCCCAATTCCTCTTGTTCCTGCAATTCTAATTTGGGAAGATTGCAATTATCCAGAAACTCATTGATTGCATTGGTGTCCGTTGTCGTTTTGGATGTATACAAATTCTCATAAAATTGCACAAATCTTTTATTAATTTCATTCGGTAATGTTAATACTTCCCCTTTGTCTGATTTAATCTTTGAAATCGAGTGTTCCTTTTCTCGTTTTTTTAATTGGCGTGCGAGAAGTTTGTGAGGCTTCTCCCCAAATTCAAACTGTTCCTGTCTTGTAATTTGGAGTAATCTTATAACTTTCTCTGATAGTAATTTATTTAATTTGAATTTTAGTATTAATATTTTATTGTGTTTATCCATCGACGGGTCTTTAGCATTATCTATATCCAATTGTCTAATTTGTTCCTGTAGCTGCCGTTGTTCACTCTTATTTTTTTTTATTCTGAAAAGCTTGGTATGAGATTATAACACCTCTAATAAAAGCTTTGAAAGATTCCCATAATAATGTAGGTGGTGTATCTGGCGTATCATTTATTTCGAAAAAAAGATCCATTTGCTGTCTTAGATATATACTCCCTTGCGGGTCTTTTAGAATTTGGGGGTTATACCTCCAGAACGATGTATTCTTAGACATGCCTTCTATTTTTTAAAAAAAAGTTAAGGGGGAATGATCTGAAATCGTATTTGTATGGTAGTTTGGGTTAAGAGTATACGGAATTAATTTTGTGTCTACCAGGAAATAATCTATACGTGAATAAGTCTTGTGTACCGGTGAATAAAACGAATATTCTTTGCCTGTCGGATTTGCAATCCTCCAAACATCGGTTATATTTGTATTTTTTATATATGTGTTTAAAAGTTCACTAGTTTTAGATTTCGTATTACCTCGTTGTTTTTGACTGGATTTATCTAAATAAGGATCTAAGACACAATTAAAGTCTCCCCCAATTATAACATTCTGATAATTATATTCTGCAATTATATTCAAAATTTTATTAAAAAAATGCGGATTATCAAAGTTAGGCGCATATATATTTACCAATGTGATTGGAATTGCATGAATCTCACCGGTAACTATCAAATATCTCCCATCCTTATCTGTTAAGGTATTTTTCTGTTTAAATGGTATATCTTTGTGAATCATGATGGACGTGCCTCTGGATTTTGACGTGTATGACGAATGAAAAGTTTGACCTATCCAGTTGGCCCTCAATCTAACTTGATCTTGAACTTTAAGATGCGTTTCTTGGAGGAAGATAACATCTGACTTTAATGCTTTCAGCTGTGCTAAAATCTTACCCCTTTTAATACGTTCGTTAGCCCCCCTAATATTCCAACTGCAAAATGAGATTCCTCCCGATGTATTTTGTTTAGTGTCTTGCATTTTGACTAGGTTTAGTACCTATGTATCTTGTGGTGCATCCATACCTCAGGTCTTTTAGCAATGGGGGAACAGTCAACCTACCAAGTTCAGTGTGTGGATTCCTTTTGCGATTATCTTTGCATTAAAAAAAAACACACATGTGATTAATTGTGATAGTAAAAAAAAAGAAGAAAAAAAAATAAATAAAAGTGAAAATACAGTGACCGAGCTTGGCGGCACTGTAATAAGTGGCCCACCTGTTGGTGGGAGAGAACATTGAGTCGACTTCCGTTGACGGTGTTAATAAACAAATAGCTCCGTTCCCTCAATAAGTCATAACATATCATATCCCTACTAGAACCGAGCCGATTCCAAATCAACTATATAATACCTAATTGCAGTATATATATCCATTTCACATGTATTCCCAAATATATCTAATTGTTTTATCTACAGAGTATTAAGCATCAGTTTTTACCTCAATAATTATCAGCTATTGGTTGCAGGGGCTACCTAGGGCAGGCTTCTGGATCTGAGCCAGGAGCCCGTCATCCCCCTCACAACCCGGTTATAAATACGCTTAAAACTTATTAAGATATTAAGTTATAAATGTTAGCTTGTAAATCAGCCTCTTACTACCGATCTGATTAATGTTCATTACAATTTCTATGATAGTATTCTATGTTTTAAATGTTAAAAGTATTATTTCTATAACATTAGGTTATTCAGTTAAATTTTTAAACCTCGGTAATTGCACTGTTCCAATTATATTATAAAGCTCTGTATTCAATGTTTATCTTTTTCCACTTCTCGTGGAACCCAGTATGTCCTTGAATTAACATTCCTCGATAAGCCGTCGAGTCTAAACACAGGGAGAGTTCCCACTTCTGTTGAACACATTTCTTGTTGAGATAGTAAAGAGAGATAGTAACCATACAGTACAGCTTTTCAAGTTACTTATTCTCTTCCACGATGGTTAAGGCATATTTATATGCGCTCTCCGGATTTGTAAATGATTTTTGCTGATCATTGTAAGAAATGCGCATTCTCGCGGGAAAGTAGACTCCGTATCTGACACCTTTCACTCCTTGGAGCGCTTTCTTTACCTTGTAGAACAGCTTTCTTTTTTGAACCACCTCATAGGGGTAATCTCTAAATATTTTGAAGGTTGTCTGCTCATATTTCAATGGTACTCCATATATGATATTACTCATAACCTCTTCCACGCCAGAAATGTCCCGAAATTTCACAATGATGTGACGTGTGTATTCTGAGCCTGTTTGGGATTTATGTTTGAATCTTGGAATTCGATGTGTCGCTTCAATTTTCGGAAGGTTAGGAAAATTGAGAGCTTCTTTAATTAGATCTGTAGCAAACTCCCGAGGGTTATCTCCCTCGGCTTCTTCGGGTACTCCTACAAGCCTTAGATTAAAGCGTCTCGAACGAGTTTCCAATTCTAGGCACTTATCCGAACATTTTGCCAGTTGTTTTGCCGTGAGGTCGTGCTGTGTCTTCATTTTCTTCATATCCTCGGCCGTTCGTCCCATCTCTTCCTCCATCTCTTTCATTGTTTTCACATATGAGGCGACAGTCTCATACACTGCGACAAACTTCTTATTAGTGTCTTCTTCCCCCTTGTCCATTCGCTCCAATAGTTCAACTCTCACATCTTCAATTCTTTTATTTACGGTGTTGATCGAATCCTTCACAGACTCAATTACTTTCAAATTACCCGTATTCGTATTCAGCATTAGCTTATCTGTCATATCTATCATCATTTTTTCCATATGCGTTCCGTCCACCTTTTCATCTTTCAGTTCTCTTACCGTTTGCTTTAAGTCCTCCAAGTCTTTATCTGCCTTAGCTCTTGTAGACATTTTAGAAGGCAGTTTTCCTTCAAGAGCACCTTCAAAAGTCGATTCTCCAAGCACTTCAGGCTCGTCCTCAGTGCTGCAGTAAATTTTTGAAATGCTTCTCTGAGGACTCTGAGCAGAAATCGGATTCTGCATTTAAAGGGTTAAATCCAGAGTTTAATGCTCAGCATTTATTGTTGACGCCATCAACAGAGCATTCAAAGCCTCCGATAACCTTTTTTAATCGGTCCCGATCTCTAGATCCAGTTTTAATGCGAAAAATCGCAAATTATCGGGAGCGGAGCCGTGTGTGGCGACTGTTACCAAAACATGGCCACCGAAAGTCCCAGCTTGGTGATCTTAAGGCTCTCAAACTGTTTATCCAGTTTTGAGTACCAGTTTTTGTTGGTAATGCCTGAACAGGGGTCGACCCATGCACCGGGATATTTCTTGATCTCCCCTGGTTTTATGTGGGATTGAGCCCTCGTTTATTGTCCAGTTACTTAATGGATTATAGACGTGTCTTTGTCTTGTTGACCACATGGGAAACCCTTGGTCTTTTTGACATTCATCTCAAGGCCCGTGCCCTGGCAGAAGGTCCATAAGTTCATAAGTCATAGGCGCAGAATTAGGTCATTTGGCTCATCGAGTCTACTCCGCCATTCAATCATGGCTGATCTATCTCTCCCTCTCGACCCCATTCTCTGCCCTGTAACCTTTGACATCCTTACTAATCAAGAACATACCAATCTCAGCTTTAGAAATACCCAATAATGGCCTCCACAGCCGTCTGTGGCAATGAGTTCCACAGATTCACCATCCTCTAACTAAAGAAATTCCTCCTCATCTCCTTTCTAAAGGAACGTACTTTTATTCAGAGAGGGTTTGTAGGATCTTTTTTAGTTATTCCCATGAATCACTTAGGATAGCAATCTCATCTGCAAAGGCCAGAGTTGTACAGCTAACCTGCTGTTATCTTCCTTTTATCCATTCTTCTTTTCCTTTTTGTTGGATCGTACACATAAGAGGGTCCATCGCGATGTTGACGAGGAGAGGTGACATTGGGTCTCCTTGAATATCACCGTTTCTATAAGGATAGGCTCTGTCTCTCCCTGCCGGCCTCATCCACCGTGGTGTTTCTGGGTATCGATCATTAACGAGATCTATAAACCTTCACGGTAATCGGATCATTAGCAATCAATGGCCGACAGAATCAAATGCCACAAAGAGAACCACCAAATCTTTTTGTGTCTTTTCAAAGTCAAGTCAAGTCAAAGTCAACTTTATTGTCAATTTCCAGTTAGTTTACACAGACAGAAGATCGAAATACCGTTTCCCACAATCCCGAGGAATAAAGTGCATTAAATTAAGTTAAAATTAAAAGGGCACAGCAAACAACAGTCAATATATACAGTTTAATAAAATATAGTCACTTCAATGAAAAAAGATGAAGATGAATATATTACAATAAAAAATAATGAACAGTAGTGCAAAGCCTGTCCATAGCAGCGTTAAAAATAAATTGTTTTTAAAAAAAGTGTCTGCTGCTGGATGTGCGTGTGTGTGGGGTGTTAAAGTCCAGGTCCAATGGGGGCAGGGGAGAGAGGAGGGAGGGAGGGGAGAGAGTTCAGCATCCTGACAGCCTGGTGGAAAAAACTGTTCTTTAGTCGGGTGGTGCTCGACCTCAGGCTGCGAAACCTTCTCCCTGAAGGCAGGAGGGTGAAGAGGCTGTTGGAGGGGTGGGAGGGGTCACCCACAATGCTCAGTGCTTTGCGGGTGAGGCGGGTGGTGTAAAGGACCAGGAGTGTTGGGAGTGAGGCGCCAGTGATCCTCTCAGCAGTGTTCACTATGCGCTGCAGGGTCTTACGGCTGGAGGCTGTGCAGCTTCCGAACCACACAGTGATGCAGCTGCTGAGGATGCTCTCGATGGCGCCTCGGTAAAAAGTGTACATGATGGGTGTGGGGGCTCCCGCTCTCTTCAGTTTGCGGAGGAAGTAGAGGCGCTGCTGGGCTTTCTTGGCGATGGACGTGGTGTTGTTGCTCCAGGAGAGATCCTCGGTGATGTTCACCCCCAGGAATTTGGTGCTGCTCACCTGCTCCACAGCAGCACCATTGATGGTCAGTGGGTGGGGGTGTTGGGTGTGCGTTCTCCTGAAGTCGACAACAATCTCCTTTGTTTTCTCCACATTCAGGAAGAGATTGTTGTCTGTGCACCACGCGGCCAGCTGGTTCACCTCCTTCCTGTAGTGGGTCTCGTCGTTGTTGCTGATGAGACCCACCACGGTTGTGTTGTCCGCAAACTTGACGAAGTGGTTGGAGCTGTGGGTGGGTATGCAGTCGTGGGTCAGCAAGGTGAAGAGCAGGGGGCTTAACACACATCCTTGTGGGGCCCCCGTACTCAGCGTGATGGTGTCCGATGTGTTGCTGCCGACCCGTACAGACTGGGGTCTGGCAGTGAGGAAGTCCAGCAGCCAGTTGCAGAGAAGGGGGCTGAGGCCCAGGTTTGTTAGTTTACAAACCAGCTGCTGGGGGATGATGGTGTTGAATGCTGAGCTAAAGTCAATGAACAGCATCCTAACATATGAGTTTTTAGTGTCCAAGTGGGTGAAGGCTGGGTGTAGAGCAGAGGAGATGGCATCCTCAGTGGACCGCTTAGCTCGATATGCAAACTGAAACGGGTCCAGGGAGGGGGGGAGGTTGGATCTGATCTGCTTCATGACTAGCCTCTCGAAGCACTTCATGATGGTTGAAGTCAGCGCTACAGGGCGGTAGTCATTGAAGCAGGATGGAGAGGACTTCTTGGGCACAGGTATGATGGTGGTTTCTTTGAAGCACAAGGGAACAACAGCCTGGCTCAGGGAGATGTTGAAGATGTCTGTGAGGACATCTGTGAGCTCAGCTGCGCAGTCTTTTAGCACACGACCAGAAATATTGTCAGGTCCAGAAGCTTTTCGGGTGTTAATCCTTAACTGTGCTCCTCACACTGCCTGGAGACAGACAAATAGTCTGGTCGTTGGGGGGGGGGAGTTGTTTTCTGCGCAGGTGTATTGCTCTGTGCTTCAAAGCGTGCGAAGAAGCCATTGAGATCGTTCAGGAGAGAGGTGTCACTGTCACAGGTCTGTGGTAGGGGTTTGTAGTCTGTGATAGTCCTAATACCCTTCCACAGGCTCCGTGTGTCTCTGCTGTCACTGAAGTGGGCTGTGATGCGCCGGGTGTAGTGTTGTTTGGCTTTCCTGATGCCACTGGAAAGGTTGGCCCTGGCTGCTCTGAGACCGGCTGGATTGCCCTCTCTGAAGGCAACGTTGTGGGCCCTCAGCAGCCCATGGACCTCCCCTGTCAGCCATGGCTTCTGGTTAGCCCGGATGGTGATGGCTCTGGTGTGGGTCACATCATCAATGCATTTGGTGATGTAGCCTGTAACTGTCTCTGTGTATTCCTGAATGTTGGTTGTGTTGTTGTATGTTGCTGCCTGCTTGAAGATGTCCCAGTCTGTAGTCTCAAAGCAGTTTTGGAGTGTAGCTGTGCTGTCCTCTGACCACACACGTACCTCTTTTGAAACCGGTTTGGTGACTTTCACCCGGGGTCTGTATGCCGGTTTCAGCAGAACGGTGAGGTGATCAGAGAGGCCGATGTGGTGGAGGGGGGAAGCCTTGTATGCTCCTTTGATGGTCGTGTAAACAAGGTCCAAGGTGTTGTTTTCTCGTGTTGGGAAATCAACATGCTGGTATATTTTAGGCATGACAGTTTTTAGGTTAGCATGGTTGAAGTCCCCAGCTACGATGAGAAAGCCATCTGGGTGTGCTGTCTGCTGCTCAGAGATGGCCCGGTACAGTTCACAGAGTGCCTCCTCTCTGTCCTGGTTGTTGGAACTGGGAGGGATGTAAACAGCGACTAACAGGATAGCTGTTAGCTCCCTCGGGAGGTAGAAAGGCCGGCACTTCACAAACATAAACTCCGCCAGCGGTGAACAGTGTTTGTAGACCAACACAGCAACCCGACACCAAGCATCACTGATGTAAACAATCACACCGCCGCCGCGAGTCTTCCCCCGCTAACCGTAGCTCTGTCCGATCGGTAGCATGTTTGCCGGTCGAGCTGAACAGCGGAGTCCGGGATGTTGTCATCAAGCCATGTTTCCGTGAAAACGTAAACACAGCATTCCCTCACCTCACGCTGGGTCGACCGGAGAAGTCTTATAGTGTCCATTTTATTGTCCAGTGAGCGTACATTAGCCATTAGCATGCTCGGAATAGCTGGTCTGTGTGGGCTAGCCGCTAGCCTAGCTCGGATGCCTCCGCACTTACCCCTCTTCTGCTTCCTCTCACACCGCCTGCGGCGTCTCCTTTCCAGCCGGGGGGCAGCACTCGAGGCCGAGGTCAGGCAGAGTATTCTGAGGCCGCTAAGTTCCTCTGCAAGCGTAGCGTCCAGTGTTGTTGATGTTGTTGTTTTCTTGTCCAGCAAGAACTCACGACTATACTGTCTACTGCTGACTGTACTGTCGGTCCGGAGTTGTTGAAGTGAACTTAACAAACTTGACGAGAAAACATTAAAAACACTCGAAAAATCGAGAGAGCGTGGGGCCGCTGCGTCTGCACGCGCCGCCATTTTAGGCACTAAAGAGCACAAAACACACAATTACATAAGTTTAACATAAACAACCATCACAGTGACTCCTCCAAGCACCTCCTCACTGTGATAGAAGGCAAAAAACATCTTATCTTTGTTGTTCTCTCGCGGTCAGGCAGTCAAACTGCTGCGTCGAGGCGATCGAGGCTCACGATTATTGAAGCCCCCGCCGGGCGATGGAAGATCCCGCGGCCGAGCCACGCAGGGCGATGAAGGTCCTGCGAACGGGCCGATCGAGCCTTGCAATTCGGGGCGGTCGAAGCTGCTGCGGCTGGAGCTCCTGAAAGCCGGTCGCCAGCCAGGGACCTGCGAGCTCCTGATGTTACGGTCCACAGAGCCCGCGGCCGAAGCCTCCGAAGGGAGAGTCGCAGCCACAATCATGGCGCAACCACATCCTCCGAAAGTCGGCCAGCTCAGATGGTAAGTCCAGGCCCTGCGGCCGGAGCCTTCAAGGTTGGAGGCCGCGATCTCCACGATGTTAGGCCATAGCGTGAACGGAGATACAACAAGGAAAAGAGTCGCATCTCCATTGAGGAAGAGATTTAAAAAAAAGGTTTCTCCCACCATCCCGCATATAATACACAGCTAAAAATAGGCTATTAAGTGCATCTAACGTTAACAAATAGACAAAGAAAGAAGAAAGACAAACAGACTGCTGGCGAGCCGCAGCTGCAGGGGCAGCGCCGCCACCAAAAGTACATCGTGTATGCTCAGTGTGAGAACCTGTTCATCCTCCATGGCCGAATGTTTTCCACTCATGGTGTTGTTGCCGGTTTCAAAGTAAGCAAAGAGAGTGTTGAGGTCATTGGCCAGTGTGACATCACTCTGGGGGCAGGCAGGGTTGCTCTTGTAATCAGTGATATCCCTGATGCCTTGCCAAATGCTTCCAGTGTCAGTGTTGTCGAAATGGTCTTCCACACATTGCCTGTGGAGGTCTTTAGCCCTTGTTATGCCTTTACTCAGGTTTGACCTGGCAGCACTGTATGCTGAAGTGTCACCGGATTTAAAGGCATTATTGCGTGCTCTCAAAAGATTTTGTACCTCTTTGTTCATCCACAGTTTCCGGTTTGGAATCATCTTTATTTTCTTTCCCACTGTGACATTCGCCACACAGTTGTTGATGTAGGAGATAAACCTGCCCTAAACCATTTATGTGTTGGACAAATATTGATTACTTCGTGCAATCCAGCATTTTGGGTCTATCTTTGTGCACTTTCTAAGGTTTAACGTGCCTCATTATAGAATAGAATAGAATCGCCTTTATTGTCATCCAAGAACATGTTTTTGGACAAAATTACGTTACCCACAGTCAACCATGGGAGGCAATAAAACACACAATCACAAAAACCAACATAAAACAAAAAACATCCATCCCAGTGAGTCTCCTCCAGTCACCTCCTCACTGTGATGGAAGGCCAGAATGTCTTTCTTTTCCCTGCTGTCTTGTCCCGCGGTCAGGCAGTCGAAATTGCCACGTCGGGGCTCCCGACATTGAAGCCCCCGCCGGGCGGTGGAAAATCTCGCAGCCTATTCCAGGCCGCGCCGGACGGTGAAAGGTCCACAGCGGGTCGACCCAAGCCCCGTGATTCGGGGTGGACGAAGACACTGCCGGAGCTCCCGGAGTCGGCCCCCACCCAGGGACCTACGAGCTTCCGACGTCCACAGGGCCCGCGGCCGAAGCCTCCGAAGGCGAGTCGCAGTCGCACTCGCAGCGCCACCACAGCCTCCGAACACAGCAAGTTCCACAGGTGGTGCGAACCAGGGCCCCAGGTAGTTCCAGCTGGAGGCCGCCAGGTCCAGGTGTTTGGCCGATGGTAGGCTGCAGCGTGAATGGAGACACGACCCAGAAAAAAGGTCGCCTCTCCGTACGGAAGAGACAAATTTTATAGTTTGCCTTCCCCATGTATCCCCCTACACTACTATGCCAGTGGTCTGGGCTCAGTATTGGTGGTCACTGTGACTCTTGCATATATCGGTCTATTGACTGATTCTTGTAGTCTTATTTTGATCTTGATATTGAATCAGTAATGGAGTTGAAACAAAAGCTTTTCAGTGTACCTCGGTACACGTGACAATAAACTAACCTCTTGTTCTCCAAAATCGCAGCCTTCTGTCTCCTGTGATGAAACCAAAGTACTCCACATCCCATCCTTTTGACTCTATTCTTATTTGCTCAGTCAGATGTTGGTATTTCTGACTCTTTTCTTGCCCGGCCTTGGTGAGAGATTGGTTGTTTTCGAGCCTGATGGTGACATCAACTACGGCAACCGACTGGTCTTTCACAAATATTAAATCTGGCTTCCAGAGTGAACCATCATCAGATCGTAGGTGTTGCTCAACAATGGTAGACCAACCATATTTGTTCACTTTTTCTTTAGGACACCCCACTATTTTACTGTGTCTTTTTATTCTGGCGTTTTTCACACTGGTGCACCTACCGGAGACATGTGCCAGCGTTTCTCTGGACTCTTCGCACCTGCTGCACGTTGTAATGGCTTGAGCACTTTCATGGCTTGTGGTGTATCTTGTTGGATACAGATTGCATCTGAGCAAGAGACCGGTAATGTTCTGGTGTGATTTCCGTCCGTTGTTATATACAGTACATTCAGAAAGTATTCAGACCCCTTCACGTTTTCCACATTTTGTTATGTTACAGCCTTATTTTTAAATGGATTAAATTTATTTTTTTAATCATCAATCTACTCACAATACCCCATAATAAAACACTGAAAACAGGTGTTTAGAATTTTTTGCAAAGTAATTTAAAAAACCCTGAAATATCACATTTACGTAAGTATTCACACCCTTTACTCAGTACTTTGTTGAGGCACCTTTGGCAGCGATGACAGCCTCAAGTCTTTTTGGGTATGACGTGACAAGCTTGGCACTCCTGTATTTGGGTAATTTCTCTCAGTCTTCTCTGCAGACCCTCTCACGCTCTGTCAGGTTGGATGGGGAGCATCGATGCACAGCTATTTTCAGGTCCCTCCAGAGATGTTCGATCGGGTTCAAGTCCGGGCTCTGACTGGGCCACTCAAGGACATTCACAGACTTGTCACGAAGCCACTCCTGCGTTGTCTTGGCTGTATGCTTCGGGTCATTGTCCTGTTGGAAGGTGAACCTCCACCCACTCTGGAGCAGGTTTTCATCAAAGATTTTTCTTTACTTTGCTCCGTTCATCTTTCCCTCAATCCTGACTAGTCTCCCAGTTCCTGCCGCTGAAAAACATCCCCACAGCATGATGCTGCCACCACCATATCTCACCGTAGGTATGATATTGGCCAGGTGATGAGCCGTGCCTGGTTTCTTCCAGCTTGGCATTCAGGCCGAAGAGTTCAACCTTGGTTTCATCAGACCAGAATTTTTTTTCTCTCATGGTCTGAGAGTCCTGTAGGTGCCTTTTGGCAATCTCCAAGTGGGCTGTCGTGTGCCTTTTCCTGAGGGGTGCCTTCCGTCTGGCCCCTCTACCATAAAGGCCTGATTGGTGGAGTGCTGCAGATATAGTTGTCCTTCTGGAAGGTTCTCCCATCTTCACAGAGGAACTCTGGATCGCTGTCAGAGTGATCATCGGGTTCTTGGTCACCTCCCTGACTAAGCCCCACTCCCCCGATTGCTCAGTTTGGCTGGGCGGCCAGCTCTATGAAGAGTCCGGTTGGTTCCAAAGTTCTTCCATTTAAGAATAACAGAGGCCATTGTGCTCTTCGGGACCTGCAATGTTGCAGAAATTGTTTTATACCCTTCCCCAGATCTGTGTCTCGACACAATCCTGTCTCGGAGGTCTACAGACAATTCCTTTGTCTTCATGGCTTGGTTTTTGCTCTGACATGCACTGTCAACTGTGGGACCAGGTGTGTGCCTTTCCAAATTATATCCAATCCATTTAATTTACCACTGGTGGACTCCAATCAAGTTGCAGAAACATCTCAAGGATAATCAATGGAAACAGGATGAACCTGAGCCCAATTTTGATTGTATTAGCAAAGGGTCTGAATACTTATGTAAATGTGATATTTCAGCTATTTCTTTTTAATTACTTTGCAAAAATTTCTAAACACCTGTTTTCACGTCTTCATTCTGGGGTATTGTGTGTAGATTGATGATAAAAAAAAGTGAAGGGGTATGAATACTTTCTGTATGCAGTGTATTATCTTCATTGGCACCTCTCAGTCTCGAAAGACCATGATTCTGCGCCACGGTGAGGTGTCCAGCGTCTTTGCACACGTTACCAAAGAGTGCTGTGGCTGATCAGCCCAATTCTCAAGTGACGGTCTTTGCCGCAATGGCAACAGATAAAAGAGGCCGTTGGAGTTGTAGAAGCTCGTTTCTTGCCGCTAGCCCTCCTCTCTGCAGCACGCAAGTTCCTGTCCACATCCGCCCTCCAAAGGTCTTCCTGGGCAATCTCACGCCATGTGGAGCGATCCTCTGCCACAGCCTCCCGGTTGTCAGTGTTGATGCCACGAACCTTCATATCCCGCTTGCAGGCATCTTTGAAGATATTCTATGAGTCGGACATCTTATCCTTATGGAAGTCTTTTATTCCACAGCACAGGTTAACCCACTTCTGGAACTCCGCGCTCCTCCTGTTCCAATATATGTTGGGTGGTTTGTGCCACCCTTCATCATTGAATGTAATGTCCAAATGGCTGCTCTCTGGGGCTTCTTCCCTTCTTCCAGGTGCGGTATTTTCATCCTGGAATCCTTCCACCTCCTTCAGAACCTCCAGTGATTTAAGTTGTCATACCTGGGTGGTGTTACCTTTTCCAACCATTTGGAGTGATGCTTTGAAGATCTCGTCAATAGACAATAGGTGCAGGAGTAGGCCATTCGGCCCTTCGAGCCAGCACCATCATTCAATGTGATCATGGCTAATCTTTTCCTTATGATGGCTAATGGTATTTTCACTTCCAGCCTTGGAATGCTGAATCCTCCATCTTGGTTCCGTGCATATGGGATACCAGCCAAGAATATCTTTAACCCTCTTCTTTATTAGACTGTCTAGATCTTCGAGACAGTTCTGAGATGCTTCCATGAAGGTGGAAGTACAGTCTCGGGACCATGTGAGTCCTGAGGATCTCAATATTTTGCAACGGTTTTAGCCATGGTGTTTTTAAGGTTATCAAACCAATCTTCCCTGGGTTTATATATTCGATTGAGTCCGTGTTTATTGACCTTTTTTTAACGTCTTCCTCTTACTGACCATGTGGAAGCCTTTGGTCTTCCTCACATTAATCTCCAGGCCCGCACCCTGGCAGAATGTTTGCAGAATTTTTGAGTTTTCATTCTTCCCTTTATATGAATCACTAAGGATTGCGATATTCTTTCGTGAAGGCTAGAGCCGCACTTGACCTTTTTTCTGGAGTGTGCAAATCAGAGAGTCCATGGCGATATTGAAGAGGATGGGAGATATCGGATCCTCTTGTTGCTAAGATGGGCTCCGTTCTTTCTTTGTCGGCTTCGGCCACAGTTGTTGTTTCCGTACCTAGATCTTTAATAAGATCTATAAACTATCACAACAATCGCATCCTCTCTGGTGACTTAATAAGCAATTTGTGTCCAACAGAATCAAATGCATTGGCCAAATCAATAAAGACCAGCGCCAGTTCTTTGTTTGTCTTCTTGGCCCCCTTCATGATATTTTTAAAGTATTGTGATATTTTAATTACATCTTGGGGTTGCTGTCAAAAACCCCTTCTGTCTTGGACAAATTTCAATTGTTTGTTCAATCTTTTAGCTATGATCGTTATAAATAACATGAAGAGCATTGGGCCAACAGTAATTAGCCTCCAGTTGCGTCTGGTCTTTAATGGATCTGAATCCTCTGGTTTTTGTATGAGGATAGTTCGGCTAGTTTTGAACGTTTCAGGGATACCTGATTTGAGCCACCGTGTGAATACTTTGGGGATTAAGGTGTCATCTCCAGGTCTTTCTTGTTTGTTCCGTCCAATCCTGGAGTGCTGTCCCCTTTAATCTCCTTTAACGCCTCTTCAACCTCTGTCGGTTGGATGTCTTTTAGGAGATCGAAATCGTTCATTTTTCCCTTATAAGTTTTCATTTTATTGAGGTTGACTTTGTTGCTCTGTTATGTTCAATAAATCAGCGGATTTAGACAACCGAGGTTGATTCACCAGGCATTTTATTGCACTACTAAATAAGACACATACACTCAAGTATCTCCGAATACCCCGTATGCACTTGCAAACCCTAAGTATGCAGCAGATCACGCTGCAGGATGTTCCCATACACTCAAGTATCTCCGAATACCCCCGTACGCACTAGCAAACCCTGAGTATGCAGCAGAGCACGCTGCAGGATGTTCCCATACACTTTACGTAGCCCCGAATACCCCCTTAACACGGCAGAGCACGCCACAGGATGTTCCCATACACTCACGTATCCCCGAATACCCCCGTACGCACTGGCAAACCCCGAGTACGCAGCAGAGCACGCCGCAGGATGTTCCTCCATACACTGTCTTTACCAGCAGGGTTCTCGATCCGCCATACGTCTGACAGATTCATATTTTTAAGGAACGTATTTAGGAGTTCACTTGAATTGTTTCTTGGGATCTTTTTGGTGGATGATCTGTCGAGATATGGATCCAGAACAGTGTTAAAGTATCCTCCTATTATTCGGTTTGTTTGAGATATATCTCACTTTAATCTTTATTGCTTTTATGCATACACAAATAAAACACACATATAACAACAAAACTTACAACAGTGCAGCAGTTCAGTGTAAACAGTTCAGTTTACAATTAATGATGCAGTATACAGAACTATTTTCATATTAAAACATTTTCCAATAACTTACATTATTGTCAATACAATTATACATTGTTTATGTCTTCATTTCTATACCTAATCCATTTTTCCCATTTTCTATTAAACCTGTCTTCTTTCACTCTTAGAGAATATGTCATTTTCTCCATCACAAATATTTCCTGTACTATGTCTAACCATTGTCTCAGTCTGGGTGTGTCCGCTACAAACCAGTTTCTTGTAATGGCCTTTCTATCAGCTGTAAGTAGGATTTTAACCAAGTAATGATCTTCCTTCAGCACCACTGTAGTTATATTACCCAGGTATGAAATGGAACACTTCTTGGAGACTATTTATCCTAATACCTCCTTTAATACTGAATTCACTCTGTCCCAAAATGGTTCTATTTTTGGGCAACTCCAGAAGATATGTGCATGATTTGCGTCTGTGTGGCCACGTTGCCTCCAGCATGTTTGTTGCCTTAGAATTTGCTTGCTTTTTATGTTAAGCGTAATAAAGAAACAAATCAAATTTTTCCAATTAAATTCTCTCCATTTTTGTGAATTAGTGGATGTCTATAGTGTTACACTCATATGATGCCATTCTTCTTCTGAGATTGTGATGTTCAATTCCTTTTCCCACTTAAATTTTACATAAAATAGTTTTAGCTTGACATTCCATTAACCTATGATAAAGTTTAGAAATAATCCTTGATGTTTTTTGATGATATGCTTGACTATCACTTCTACCACTGGATTCTTTTCTTCTGGTGCCTCCCTTTTTACTTTTTTCTTGTAATATTCTCTCAGTTGGAGGTATCTAAACAAGTCTTGGTTCCGAAGTGCAAATCTGTCCTTCAAATCTGGAAAACTTCTTAGGTCTCAATTTTCAGTAACAGTACAAAATGCAGTCATTTCTTTTTTCATCCACTCTTTAAATATTGAGTCATACATCCCTGGTTTAAATTCACTATCCAAAGCTATCCATCTTAACACTTTTTGTGGTTTATTCAATTTAAGTTGTCTGGTAAGAGTGAACCAGGTTTCTAAAGTAAATATCGTTATTGGATCGATTATACTCCTGATATGTCCAGGAGGCGCTTTTTCTCCCAAGAGTGTTTGGATGTGGAAGTCAGGGATATATGTCTTAATCTCCTTCCACCTAGCTATGTAGCTATCCTCACACCAATTAATTAGTGGTCGAAGTTGGGCTGCTTAGAAATATATCCTAAAATTTGGAAGTGCCATTCCACCTTTGTCCTTTGGCAACTGGAGTATCAAACTCTGGCCTTCTTTCCTCCCCACATAAATCTAGATATTAATTTATCCCATTCTGTGAATTGTTTTAGTGGTACCTCTATTGGCAGAGATTGAAACAAGTACAATAGCCTTGGCAAAATATTCTTTTTCACCATTTTTATCTTACTACTAAAATCCATTGGGTGGGTGGACCATCTTTCTATATATTTTCTTATGTTTTGCTTGATGTGATTATAATTGGCCCCATACAACATTGATATATTTTTTGTTATATTGATTTTGAATTCCATTTAATATTATACTTTTGCTTGATTTCTTCAGGAGGAGCACAATTTAATAGGAGGATTTGAGTTTTTGAAATATTCAATTTATATCCTGCATAGAAATTAAATTTCTCTATGATCCCCATCATCCTTGGAAAGGTGTTTACATCCGTGAGATGCATCATTACGTCATCTACAAAAAGTCAAGTCAAGTCAAGTCAATTTTATTTGTATAGCACATTTAAAAACAACCCACGTTGACCAAAGTGCTGTACATCTGATTAGGTACTAAGGAAAAAAAATGAAACAAACAGTAGCACGCAAACAGTTCACAGCGCCTCCTCAATGAGCCTCAAACGCTAGGGAGTAGAAATAGGTTTTTGAGCCTGGATTTAAAGGAGTCGATGGAGGGGGCAGTTCTGATGGGGAGAGGGATGCTGTTCCACAGTCTAGGAGCTGGAACCGCAAAAGCGCGGTCACCCCTGAACAAAAAGGCCAATTTTATGTTCTCTGTCTCTTATAGTTACTCCCCTCAGTTCCCTATCTTGACGGATCGCTTGAGCCAATGATTCAATATATATAGCAAACAGGGTAGGGCTGAGACAACATCCCTGTCTCGTTCCTCTTCCCAACACAAATCCCTCAGTTAAGGACCCATTCACCTTTACTCCAGGGCCGTTTTTACAGCATTATGGGCCCCCGGGCAAAGCAGTGTACTGGGGCCCCTACCGTTACTCTCCCCCACCCCCCTTTCCCTACCAGCCCCCCCCCTGTCGTGCCGGTGAAAAGCACTTACCGAAAAGCACTTAGCGATGGACTTAGGGTGCTACATTGTTGCGAAAAGCACTTACAGATCACTGTGAGAAGCACTTAGGGAGCTAATTGTTGCGAAACAGACCGAAAATGTTGCGAAAAAAGCACTTATTGAACCTACATTTTTAAAGTAGTATTTATTTATTGCAAGTCACTTAACATACACAGATCAGCATGGGGCCCCTATGCTCGTGGGGCCCCGGGCAAGTGCCCATCAGGCCCATGCGTTAAGACGGCCCTGCTTTACTCTTGCAGTTGGTTGCTGGTAAATTGCTTTAATAACTTCAATTGAATCTTCGGTAAAGCCAAATCTTTCTAGTGTTTGATATAAGAATTCCCAATTAACCCTATCGAAAGCCTTTTCCGCATCTAGGCTTATCAGGACAACGAGCGTACTTTCCTTTTGAATCTTGTGTATTATATGTAGGGTTCTTCGAATACCGTACTGCCTATTGTCTGCCTATTATTAAACCAGTCTGGTCTTATCAATTAAATCTGGCATGAACTTTTCAAATCGTTTGGAGATAATTGAAGAATATATTTTATAGTCCACATTTAGAATTGATATTGGTCTGTGGTTGGTACAATTTTCCTTGTCTTTGTTCTCTTTGGGGATTAATGTTATAATTGCCTCTTTCCATGACGGGGGTGTCTTGCCTTCTTTAATGATCCGATTAAAGGTTCTCAGAAGAAGTGGGTTCAGCTCATTCCGAAATATTTTATACCATTCTGTAGGGAAACCGTCGCTGCCTGGGGCCTTGTTTGTTTTCATCCTACCAATTGTCTTCTCTATCTACTCCAGTGATATTTCTGCTGTGATTGTTTTATTTTGTGCCTCTCCAATACAGGGCAGGTCTATTGTACTTAAAAAAGTCCTCATTGATTCCCCATCTACTGTAGAGGTTTGTGTATATATTTCTTTATAATATTCCTGGACCATATGTTCTATTTCTTTTGGATCACTCTTCAATTTCTATGTACAGGGGTCCTTAATTTTGTGTATGGTGTTGCCAGCCTGTTGTTTGCGTAGTCTCCAGGCAAGTAATTTAGTGGATTTAGGGCCTAGCTCATAATGTGCCTGTTTTACAAATCTTGCTATTTTCTCCACCTCTTGACCCAATCCATTTGTCCCCTCAAATCTTCTATTTGTTTATAAGTTCTCTGGTCCTTATTATTTTTGTACTTCTGTTCTAAATCCTTCAGATCTAATATCAACTTATTATATGTTTTCATTCTGGCCTTTTTAATATGTGATGCCCTAGCTATTAACCTACCTCATATTACAGCCTTCAATGAGTCCCATGTATGGATGGGACCACCTCCCCATTGTCATTCTCCTCTAGATATCTTTTGATTTCCAATTTAATGTCATTAACAGTTGTTTTATCATTCAGTAGTCCAACATTTAATCGCCACTCTGTGTTTTTCCTTCCACTGTCCATTTGAATTGTTAGGTATATGGCATTATGGTCTGATACATCTGCCACGCCAATTCTGCAATCTGTTACCTTATCGCAGTCTTCTTTCTGCATTAATAAATGGTCTATTCTGGAGTAAACTGAGTGTGGTATTGAGTAATGCGTATGGTCTCTTTTTAGACGGTGAAAATTCCTCCAGACTTCAAGAAAACCAATTTCTTCACAGGTAGTGTTTAGTAGTTTTGTTAACTGGTTATTCTTCTTTTTGCTTGTGGTATCAAGACTATGATTCAATACAACATTCAGATCCCCCCCACATATACAAATTTCTTCTGCTTCCGTTGCAATAATATGAAATAGGGATTTGAAAAAATGTTTATCTCTATCGGGGGGAACGTAGATATTCACCAGTGTCAGGATATTATTATCAACTTTGCCCTTTACTGTGATATACCTCCCTTGTCTTTTATTTCTTTAAACATTTCTAATTTAACTGAGTTTGATATCAAGATTGCCATTCCTCTTTTATGTCTGCAAGTATGTGAGCTACAATATGTGTTTTTATATCCAAATCTTTTCAGCTTCTCGTACTCTTGTCGCGATAAATGGGTTTCTTGTAAAAAAAAGTAATATGCAACTTCTCTTTTTTCAATTTAGTCATGCCCTCTTAATTGGATTACCCAAAACCATTAACATTTAAAGACATCAGCTTAAGTCTTTGACATTGCATAATTACACGTAGTATGATTGATTTCACTGTATCCCCTCGACTCAACACCAGAATCATTCTGAACAGCAAACCAGAACATATCAACAAACAAAGGTGTTTTGCGTGGCAAAACAAAACAGAACATCAAAACATAGATGGACTCCCAGAAAAGGGTATTCTCTCTCCACCATAGATCCCAAATCCCTTTGTAAATTGAGGGGGGAAGCCTAACACTAAGAAGGGGCCCTCTCCTGGATAAGGGGAATAACCCTCTATGGGTCCCCCCACTCATTCTAGCTCTAATATTTCGCTAATCTCCCTAACAGTCGGATTTATCTAGTACAGAAAGTTGTATTAAATCAACATTAATTACACTCACATGAGGTCTGTGATGCTTGGTGATATTCTTAGAACCAGGCTTATAAACAGATTTGTCTATGAATATGCATTTCTATGCACTTATTTGTAAACCTAGGATTCCATAAGAACTCAGTATCTAACATATTGTGGTGGAGACCACTGTATTATCCATGTCTATGCGTACCTTCATGATCATATCTCAGTTCAAGCATGAGTCTTTCGTTGGAATTCTTGGAGGCACTCCCGTGCCCGTCTGTCTCTGATTCTCCATGTCTCCCGACGAGCTGCCACGGCGCCGTTTGGCGGAGTTGTTCAAGCAGCGGCGGCATGTCCCTGTCTCCCCACGGCTCTTGCACTTGATAGCCTCTCCGTTGTAGCTCACGCACGGCATCCCTTGCATTGTTGTGGTTTGGGGTCCGCTGTCCCAGTGAATACGTATCTTGGTGAATGGTGTCTGAAAGCGGATTCCTTCCTCTTTTAGGATGCTTTTAACATGTTTATATGCTTTACGTTGTACTACAGCGGTAGTATAGTCGTGGTCAAAAGACAGCATTCATTCTCCAAGTTGGATCTTCCTTTGCCATGCCTGTTTGAGAACCATCTCTTTAACTTTAAACTGGAGAAACGGGACAATTATGGATCTTGGAGGTGAGCTGGGGATTGGTTTCTGTGCCAGGGCTCTATGTGCTCGTTGATTTAAGATTTCTAACACAAAAATAAGTACATGGGACTGTGAGGTTATCCACTTTGGCGACAAAAACAAGGAGGCAGATTATTATCTCAGTGGTGTCAGGTTAGGTCAGGAGGAAGTGCAGCGAGACCTGGGTGTCCTTGTACACCAGTCACTGAAATGTGGCGGGCAGGTACAGCAGGCACTTAAAAGCTAATGGCATGTTGGCCTTCATAACGAGTGGATTTCAGTATAGGAGTAAAGAGGTTCTTCTGCAGTTGTATAGGGCCCTGGTAAGACCACATCTGGTGTATTGTGTACAGTTTTGGTCTCCTAATTTGATGAAGGACATCCTTGTAATTGAGGCAGTGCAGCGTAGGTTCACAAGATTGATCCCTGGGATGGCGGGACTGACATATGAGGAAAGATTGAAAAGACTAGGCTTGTATTCACTGGAGTTTAGAAGGATGAGAGGGGATCTTATAGAGACGTATAAAATTATAAAAGGACTGGACAAGCTAGATGCAGGAAAAATGTTCCCAATGTTGGGGGAATCCAGAACCAGGGGACACAATCTGAGAATAAAGGCTTAGAATAAAGGGGAGGCCATTTAAAACAGAGAGTCCCACCTGTAGCTTTTCATGTGATATTTGCGATAAGTCCGGTGATCACATAAATAAATTACCAAGTAGTATTTGATACATACATATAATAAAAAACCTTAAAAGAAATTAAGACTATATGAAATATAGAAAATGCGTCCTTTAGTCAAGAGGGGGGTCTATTCTTATGCCCGACTGGAACACGCAACGGTCATTCTGAGGACACAAATATCATCGGGTCCAAGCAACGAATGTTTTACACATCAAATTTATTGAAAAATAAAACACACAGTGAGCTTAAAACTACAGCATCCCAAGAATAATTTATAAAGAAACTTGCTCACTTTCTGTCCAGAAAATTATAACATAGATAAGCAATTAATAAAATGAAAATCGATTGTCACGATCATACACACAAACATACGTCAAAGGTTTTGTGTTCCAGAAAACGAACGTAACATTATTAGAGAAAACCAAACATTTTCACCAATGTGATCTAACACAAAACTAAATAATTGCGGACTTATTCACTGATACCTCCTTGATGATATTAACCGTAACAAAAAAGTTAAATGTTCTACAATATATCGGACGAAGTAAAGAAATGCTTTTCTACGTAACAGATGTTGCGGTCGACACGAACATAAATGTGGTCATTCATCTCAATATCACAGTTTGAGAGGAAAATCGAACATTTCACAGCGAAATATATCTATATCCAAAGATAGAAAACACGGTATATTACCTTATGGATTTGAGCTGTATCGATGGCCGATGATTCGTCAGAAGGTTTGATTTGGGATGTTTTTTTAGTAAGTAGAATGTCTCCATCACGGTCGTTGTGGGGCTTCCGGAAGTTGACACGAAGGAATGAAGTTAGCGAATTGGTCCGTACGAAAGGTAAACAAGAGACAGTGTGTTGCCAAATTGAAGATTGGCTCAGTTTCTTAGTTTTGATGACCAATTTATGCCCCCAAATTTTTTTTATTGACTTTAAAAAGTCAGAAAATATATCATAAACGGTCGTTGTGTTTTTGACACCACAATGTTTTTGATATATTAAATTTGAATATAAGAAAAAATAATTATCTCGCCCCCAAAATCACTACTACCATAGGATACCTTGTTGGGCTTTGTGAAAAGCAGTAGAGGTTTGGAGCCTCCGTGGTTTAACTTACAGAGGTACCGACCCCGATAACAGTCGTTGTGACAATGGACACCAAGCACAACGACCGTTACGGGATCTTTGCTCGGCGGAATACCAGACATCTTACTGTATTTTTCTCCTGGTATTGATGATTATCAAAACGTATATGTATGAGGGGCCATATGAAATTAATTTATGAATTAAATATTCATGACTAAATGTGGCAGAGTTTTTATGTCACATTTTTTGTGTCCAAAATGTTGGTGAAACGATGAAAATTTGTCTGTCATGAAAAAAATGTTTGACTTTTGGTCTTGAAGTTATCTAATTTATATCTGTTATTTATAAGGTTTCACATGATGGATAGATTTTTGTTAAGAACGGTGTATTGGTGTAAAAACCTGAATAATAATCTTGTTCCTCAAAATCGCTCCAGTAGTGTACAAATACACATATATGACATATATGTCAAAGTTTATCAAGTGAAATTTTTATATGTTTGCTGACAATGTTTGTTTAGGATCAGAGGTCAAATATGACTGGTCACGTGTGTGCCCTCACACGGAAGCATTTTTTCATAACTCAGTTTCATCTTTCAAACTCTGTGCATTTAAAAAAGCTAGAATGTTCATCTCTTTAGCAGACATGCATTATAGTTCTGTAGGTAGGAAAATAGCAATGAATAAGATTAATCTCTTACAAGAATTTTTTAATGTATAACTTTATGTGATGATGTCTGGTCACGTGTGTGGCATTTTGGGTGGTCATGTGTGGGACATGACACGCATGGAGGAAATATGTACAGATATGGCAGCATGTGGGTAGTGGATACCAGGCATAACTATCTTCGGTTATTGCTGTTCATGATTTTAACTGATATTGCAAAGAGTGAGTGTCAACCTGGAAATAAAGACAAAAGAAGAAAGGTGTTGTTATGGTCTCAAAGTTTATTCATAACAAGAAAGAAAATGTATGACTTTCATACCGAGTTTGACATGAAGTTTACAACGTTAGCTGCTTAAAACACTCAGCATTGAGTTCATGAAAATGTATTTAACTTGTTTTAGTTCCCATGCTGTCTTTATACATTCACCATTTTCTCTTATATGTACCTCAGCATACATAAAGTATGTTGTTGCTCGTTTTATATGCAAACACATGTACACATGTATTTTTAAACAAACATTGTAAATGATGCATTTGTGAAATACATGTAGAGTGGGCAGGTTAATTAAGCAGGTTAACTGCTTTTATAATAATTAATAATGTCTCCAAATCCAGTGTTTACGTATTGTATGAGATGAACAATAACATAAATACAAGTAACTGCATTAAACTTCTGCAAAAAATTATTTCTCAAACCACTTTCTTGGTGAAACACAAAACTTTACTTTGACAGCAAAGTTTCATGTACAAATCTCAAGGACATGAACTCCACTATTCTTTAAAGAAAATGCAAGACTGTAACAGTGAGGAACTTTATATTACATGTATACCACTAAGGTATTAATGCACTAGTTTGCATGGATATTTCTTAAATTCCATCAAATTTGAACTGCCGTCTAGATCCTGCCACCTGACGCCCTGATATCTTCTTCATAATTTGATCTTGTGTGTAAAACAAGATATCTGGTTCTTCAGGATGGGTAGGAAAAAAACTGCAGATGCTGGTTTAAATCGAAGGTAGACACCTTCTGCCTGACCTGCTGAGTTACTCCAGCATTTTGTGTCTAGCTGGTTCTTCAGATGGGGGCCACTTCCAGAAACACCCAAACGTGCATCACTTTTACTTCAGTTTCATTTCACTGGAGAAGTTTTAAGGGTAGTTGGAAACGATTTTGGTCATACCTAACTACCAACCAATCCCCCAACTACCCAGTCAATACTCTGTTTGGGGGCACAGTACTGGTTAGAGAAGTCAGGGTCAGCTCCACCACTTGTATGCCAGAACTTCAAAATGCCGGATGGAGACGCCTGGATAACATGATACCTGTCTGGCACAGGAATTACACTTTCCCATGGTTGTCTTTTTTGAATGGCACTTTTTATCTCATCTTCTGAAATATGTATAACCATGACATTGGGCATTGATGTGGTGGGCAGATTTGTAAAGTCCTTTGAGCTCTGGACAACTGGGGCATCAGCTTTCTTGCTCATGACATTATACCAAACAAATGACGTGGCAGCACCCACCTATGCCATCAACTACCCCCTTCCCATGAGAAGTTGCAAAGTATTACCATTCATATGTTGCGTGGTGTTCTTTTGCCACAATCAAGAGAAGTTTTGCCATGAACTTGTTCTTAGACAATAGGTGCAGGAGTAGGCCATTCAGCCCTTCGTGCCAGCACCGCCATTCAATGCAATCATGGCTGATCACTCTCAATCAGTACCCCGTTCCTGCCTTCTCCCCATACCCCCTCACTCCGCTATCCTTAAGAGCTCTATCCAGCTCTCTCTTGAAAGCACCCAACGAACTGGCCTCCACTGCCTTCTGAGGCAGAGAATTCCACACCTTCACCTCTCTCTGACTGAAAAGTTCTTCCTCATCTCCGTTCTAAATGGCCTACCCCTTATTCTTAAACTTGAATTCAGTAGATGGCCCATCTGTAAAAAATATGATGGAACCATCAGCTGAAGCTTTGGTAGCAAGATATCGCATGAATGTGTACACAGAACCCTTTCCTTTGTCATTTGTGTTTGACACAATCAAATGAGACTCACACTTACCATTCTGGAAGATGGCAGTGATGAACAAATTGACTGGATCACGTGACCACAAAGCACTCTGGACTTCATTCTGATACAGGAGTAAGATATGGAAAAGTTCATTTGAATGACTGTTTTTTTTCCCTCAAATGACATGGCTTGGATTCGCTTTACACGAACATGTTCTTGAAATTCTGGCATCCTCAATAACACCAACTCTTGTAGTTCACCACAGCAGCCAACTTTCATGATCTTTTTCAGCCTCCCATGTTCTTGTATTTCCCATGTCATCCAACTCACATCCTTGGCTTTATCTGATTCATTGAATCCCTGTTTCATGCACATTACCCGACACTCACTACATTCACCTCTCCAACATTTGTCATGCATATTCTCATAATTGCACAACAGGCTTTTCCACAATTCATTGTTGTCGGGGATGCCAAGCCCTGCCAATTGGAGCATGAAATTCACATGCTGCAAACATTTGCACTGATCATCGGATGTGTCCTTAAACAAAAGGACATTTGACGGGCGCAGCATTGCAAATACTGAGAAGCTTATTGGAAGTTCTGGATGGCGTTCCTGAAAGAGTGCATGTGCTTCCTAAGATATGTCATTATCACATATCCTTCATTTCCACAGTCCTGATCACACGGCATCCAGCATTTTGAACTGCAACAGTGGTACGTGGTCGAGGGCATTCCTGAACTTTATGCTAACCACATTCTGTCCGAAGGGAGCTATATTGAGGATAATAGATATCATCCACTTCCAACTCTTGAACATGAAACACCGTGAACTGTCCGAAAAAAATACATTGAGCAGTTTCTAAAAGACGTCAATCCACAATGTAGAAATGTGGTTTAGGCCCTTGGGATGGTTGGAAATGCATACCTATTAAATGCAGATCTTTGACAATGGAACATGCCTGTGTATTATCTGCAATGTTCTGTGATCACTCGCGTTAAGAAGCTGCAATCCCAGCCCTTCATCTAGCAATCGCATGAAGAAAGAAGTAGGAGCAATATCCAGGTTGTTCCCGGTACAAGCAGGCAAGGTTCCTAAGGGAACTTTACCGCAACCTTACTGACGCCTTTTCACAAACGAAAGAGATCATAGAAGCATAGAAATATAGAAAATAGGTGCAGGAGGAGGCCATTCGGTCCTTCGAGCCAGCACCACTATTCATTGTGATCATGGCTGATCATCCACAATCAGTAACCTGTGCCTACCTTCTCCCCATATCCCTTGATTCCACTAGCCCCTAGAGCTCTATCTAACTCTCTTTTGAATTCATATTTATTTTTCATATTTCAGATACAGCGCGGACCCACCAAGTCCGCGCCGCCCAGCGATCCCCGCACATTAACACTATCCTACACACTAGAGACAATTTTTACATTTACCCAGTCAATTAACCTACATACCAATTCATCCAGTGAATTGGCCTCCAGTGCATTCTGTGGCAGAGAATTCCACAAATTCACAACTCTCTGGGTGAAAAAAGGTTTTTCTCACGAGTTTTAAATGGCCTCCCCTTTATTCTAAGACTGTGGTCCCTGGTTCTGGAATACAAGCCTCGTTTTTTCAATCTTTCATCATATGACAGTCCCGCCATCCCAGGGATTATGAGAGTCCCGCCATCCCAGGGATTATGACAGTCCCGCCATCCCAGAGATTTTGACAGTCCCGCCATCCCAGGGATTATGACAGTCCCGCCATCCCAGGGATTATGACAGTCCCGCCATACCAGGGATTATGACAGTCCCACCATCTCAGGGATTATGACCGTCCCGCCATCCCAGGGATCATGACAGTCCCACCATCCCAGGGATTATGACAGTCCCGCCATCCCAGGGATTATGACAGTCCCGCCATCCCAGGGATGGAATGTGGAAACGAGCTGCTCACTGGCCTGCCCGAAGTTCCCAATCGTTTATGTCTTTGTGCAGATTTCTGGAAATTGCAACACTGGAGACTACTTCGTCCATCCTTACACGCCAGTTATAAAAAGACCTACATGTTCCAATGTCATTCCGTGACCCATACCATTCAGACATATCTATTTTAAAAATACATCTACACTTCTTTGGACTGTTACTGAAATTAGGATGCAATATTAGTATTTCAAGAAATTGGATTTTATTTATAAATACAGGGAGAAAATAAAGAAACGCTGATGCGTCAGACACAAACGGCAGAAGGGATTAAACTGTCCGGTCTCAGACTATTTATCAGATCCTCTCTCAGAGTTTCACTTTTGTTTTATTGGGCTTTCAGATTTCCTGTGTCTGCATTTATCCCAAATGTACCTTAACTATGTAGCCCAGAATTATTGTTTGAAATATACAGCAAAGTCACACTGATTCTACGTCAACTAATGAAGGTCCGTTCTCAGAATAGAGACAATGAACTGCAGATGCTGGCTTACAAAATAGGACACGGATGTACAAGAGGCCACATCTGCAACACGAAATGCAGTAGTTGTGGTTAACGGAAGTGAACATGCACATCTGTCTCACCTGGAAGGGTCCCTGGATGAAGATCAAGGAGGGGGTAGAGGGAAAGTGTTATATATCCTGTGGTTGCAGAGAAACGTAGACGGGAAGAGATGATTTGTGTGGAAACTAATGAGTGAACCAAGGACTTGCGGAAGATGGAATGCGGTTGAGATAGAAAGATGTCACTGGTAGTGGGATCACGTTGAATGGGACGGAAATGTCGGTTGTTGGTGCGGAGGCTGGTGGGATTAAAGGTGAGAACCACGAGAACTCTATTCTTGTTCCGTAGGGGAGGGGGTAAGGGAGGGGTATTGTGAAGGGGGGGGTTGATAGCGAGAGAAGAACTACGGCAAACAGAGCATAATCGTGTTAGGAACGGGCAAAGATGGGGGACACCAGGGGGAAACCGCGTTTACTAAAGTATAAGGACATCTCATAAGTACTGGAGTGGAAAAGTTGATCTTGGGAGCAGCTGCGGCGAACAGGAATTCCATTAGCAATCCAATGAGCGCAGTAGATACTTCAAGGCGCATGATGTCTTGCCGGCAGTTGGAGATTAAATCAAACATCAACAGCGTCTAAAAGGCCGGTAGGTGGACACCAAACGCACGAAGAATGTTGGAGACGGGAGAATGGGTCGTCTCTGCGAGGCGAAGATTCCTTCCCGCCCGCAGGTGGTGGTAAACAAGCTCAACATAATGGCGTGCCGGAAACTTATTGACGTGTGGGTTTTGGTGCAAAAGGAGGAGGCCCCTGTGTGTACTGACCATTCTGCATGCAAAGGAGGGCGGGCAGGAGTATGGTGAAAACACGACAAAGGTGAGGGGCTCTAGTCGGAAGGGGAGACAGGGAACGAGGGATGCTGTGGCGTACGTTTGTGAGTGGACGAACGGGCTAACCGGTGAGGTGGGGTGTATGCATGCTTCGAGTGTTGGGGATGGCGTCAGGCAAGGTCTCGATGCAGCGGAGAACGTTGTGCGGGCCCGAGGTGCGTTGGCATCAGTCGACCAAGCTTGGAAGCGGCCGGAGTTGGGGGAGCGCAGTGGAGGTCGGTCGGTCCAACCTGGGAGTGCTTGTGGAGGTGGTGGTGGGTGGAGGATGGGACCAGTTAGACTAGGTCTATGTTATCCCTCTTTATCGTCCATTCCCCACATTCTCCAGGTAATTTGCAGACTCCGTAAGCCCTAAAAACCCACACATCTTTCGGATGTGGGTGAAAACCGGAACACCCGATGCAAACGTACGGAGTCACCGAGACAACATGAAAACTGCATTCAGCTAACATTCGAAGTCAGAATTGATCGCGGGTTTCTGGCGCTCTGTGGCAACTGCTCTACCAGTTGCGCTACCATGTCCCCCAATTTCGCCTTGAATTTAGTCTGTTGGAAATTGGCTTTGTGTGATCAATCTATTCAGTCTGTAATTAAATATAGCGATTGATGAAATCTCCCTCGTTGAAAATCTGCCAAAACCAAATACTTTCCGTATCATGTTGACCAGATCTGTCCAATATTTTAGTGTGTCTGACGAAGGAACCCGACCCGACAGGTCATATATCTATTGTCCCCGGGGATGCTGCCCGACCCGACAGGTCATATATCTATTGTCCCCGGGGATGCTGCCCGACCCGACAGGTCATATATCTATTGTCCCCGGGGATGCTACCCGACCCGGCAGGTCATATATCTATTGTCCCCGGGATGCTGCCCGACCCGCTGAATTTCTCCACCACATTGTGGCTTTTTCTGGTAAACCGGCATCTGCAGGCCCTTGTGTTAAAGTCCGTCGTTCAGCTGAAAAGGCGGTCGGTGCACAATTAACCCTGCGTGTGAATTGCAAATTTCAAATATAGCAATTGAAGAAGGGTTCCGACCCGAAGCGTCACCCATCCTATTCCTCCAGATATGCCGTGCGACCCTTCAATTGACTGCAACGCTCTATGACTATCTTCTACAGCAATTATGAGGATAGTTATCGAATAGATATAAACTAGTTCATGATTTAGGAAGTAGTTTTATACCTAGTCTAGCAAGATAATTATTCTCATCATTGCTCGCCTCTGCAAACAAAGCATTGCAATGCCATAATTGTGCAATGAGCGCCTTATCTATCAGTAGATTATTCACCTCCAGATGCGTTCCTGTCCTCTGATGCTTTATAGTTTTCGCATGTTCTCCCTGCCTGGTGGCGATTTCTCTCGGGGACTCATTACCTCCCACTTCCCAAAGACAGAAATAGTTTGCAGAGTAAATCACCTCTGTGAGACGGCACTGATGTAGCTGGGCTTTTTGAGAATTAACGGGCATTTAAGAGCCACGAAAGGGGACACATTGCAAAGACGTGCGGAGGCGGAAGGAACTGCAGGGATTAACCTGACAGTCGCAATAGATCCAAAGAAGAGTGGGAAGCCAGAGGATTTGGACACTTTTAAAGAGCAACAGAAGATGACTAATAAGGCAATTATGGGGAGAAAAGATGAGGTACGAGGGTAAACTTGCCAATAATATAAAGGAGGATAGTAAAAGTTTTGTTAGGTATGTAAAGAGGAAAAAATAGTCAAGGAAAATGTGGGTCCCTTGAAGACAGAAGCGGGGGGATTTATTATGGGGAACAAGGAAATGGCAGACGAGTTGAACCGGTACTTTGGATCTGTCTTCACTAAGATACAAGCAACCTCCAAGATGTTCTAGTGGCCAGAGATCCTAGGGAGGAACTGAAGGAAATCCACATTAGACAGGAAATGGTGTTGGGTAGGCTGATGGGACTGAAGGCTGATGAATCCCCAAGGTCTGATGGTCTGCATCCCAGAGTACCTAAAGAGGTGGCACTAGAAATTGTGGACGCATTGGTGATCATTTTCCAATGTTCTATAGATTCAGGATCAGTTCCTGTAGATTGGAGGGTAGCTAATGTTGTCCCACTTTTTAAGAAAGGAGGGAGAGAGAAAACGGGAAATTATAACATATAACATATATATATATATATAACAACTACAGCATGGAAACAGGCCTGTCCGGCCCTACCAGTCCACGCCGACCAGTAATTATAGACCAGTTAGTCTGACGTCAGTGGTGGGGAAGATGCTGGAGTCAATTATAAAAGATGAAATTGCGGAGAATTTGGATAGTAGTAATAGGATTATTCCGAGTCAGCATGGATTTACGAAGGGGAAATCATGCTTGACTAATCTTCTGGAATTCATTGAGGATGTAACTAAGAAAATTGACAGGGGTGGTGTGGTGTACCTTGACTTTCAGAAAGCCTTTGACATAGGAGACTAGTGGGCAAAATTGGAGCACATGGTATTGGAGGTAGGGTACTGACATGGATAGAAAATTGGTTGACAGACAGAAAGCAAAGAGTGGGGATAAATGGGTCCCTTTCAGAATGGCAGGCAGTAATTAGTGGGGTACCGCAAGGCACGGTGCTGGGAACGCAGCTATTTACAATATACATTAATGACTTGGATGAAGGGATTAACAGTACCATTAGCAAATCTGCAGATGATACAAAGCTGGGTGGTAGTGTGAACTGTGAGGAAGATGCTACGAGGTTGAAGGGTGACTTGAACAGGTTGTTTGAGTGGACGAATGCATGGCAGATGCAGTTTAATGTGGATAAGTGTGAGGATATCCACTTTGGTGGTAAGAATAGGAAGGCAGAGTATTATCTGAATGGTGTCAAGTTAGGAACAGGGGACGTACAACGAGATCTGAGTGTCCTAGTGCATCAGTCACTGGAAGGAAGCATGCAGGTACAGCAGGCAGCGAAGAAAGCCAATGGAATGTTGGCCTTCATAACAAGAGCAGTTGAGTATAGGAGCAAAGAGGTCCTTCTGCAGTTGTACAGGGCCCTAGTGAGACCGCTCCTGGAGTACTGTGTGCATTTTTGGTTTACAAATTTGAGGAAGGATATTCTTGCTATTGAGGGAGTGCAGCGTAGGTTTACTAGGTTAATTCCCGGAATTTGCGGGACTGTCATATGTTAAAAGACTGGAGCGACTAGGCTTGTATACACTGGAATTTAGAAGGATGAGAGGAGATCTTATCGAAACGTATAAGATTACTATGGGGTTGGACACGTTAGAGGCAGGAAACATGTTCCCAATGTTGGGGGATTCCAGAACAAGGGGCACAGTTTAAGAATAAGGGGTAGGCCATTTAGAACTGAGATGAGGAAAAACGTTTTCAGCCAGAGAGTTGTGAATCTGTGGAATTCTCTGCCTCAGAAGGCAGTGGAGGCCAATTCTCTGAATGCATTCAAGAGCGAGCTAGATAGAGCTCTTAAGGATAGCGGAGTCAGCGAGTATGGGGAGAATGCAGGAACGGGGTACTGATTGAGAATGATCAGCCACGATCACATTGAATGGCGGTGCTGGCTCGAAGGGCCGAATGGCCTCCTCTTGCACCTATTGTCTATTGTCTATTGTCAAATGTTCTGAACAGTATCTCAGAAAGTAAGATGCAATAATGTAACATAGAAGACAACGACACATGAAAATACATTTTTAGCTGCACGGGACATTAAAAGCACTTTATTAAATTGGAAATCAAAACGAATGGGCCTTTAATCACGTTTTTAAATTCCTCCCTGAATTTTTTCTGGGACACTCCATAAATAAACGTGTTGGTGCATGCACTCAAACACCGCAGCATATATCCGCACTCTTCTGCAATGGTAAATGGGTCGTTGTAATCTGTTGCTAAAAGTTGAACATCTAGGAAGTATACACTCACGAAACACACAAAATTTACCATCCACAGAAGGATGAAGCTACCAGATATGGCCAGCAATAGAATGATGGACTTCCTTCGATTCTCTACCTCTTGATCTGCGCCGCTCTCGTCCTTCGTTTTCCCTCGAAGACCGCTGCGCACTCTGTTGGCGTGTATAATGTGTCTGATTGTGAGGACATTGAGGAGCATGATCAACAATATGGGCACAAATGGGGTTAAAACGATTTCGACCGACAAAAGTACTGCCCATACCGGTAAGGTGTGGAAATTTGAACTTAAACCACAGAACCATTCTACGCTGTCAATTATTTCTCGAGGTACGTAGACAAAATATATTGGGATATTTTGAATAATACTCAAGATACACGTCACTGCTATCACGAAAGCCGCAGTTTTCTCAGTGCAATATTTTACTCGTAACTTCTGATGACAAATAGTGATATATCGATCGAAAGTAAAAGTCACTGTTAGCCAGACGGAGCAATCAAATGAAATAAAATTAAATAACAAATTAACCCTACAAATGGAAGTTAAATTCAGGAATGAAAACGGAAAATAGCCATCTTTAATCTCGTAGAAAATTACCCCGTAGATTAGAACCATTAAGTCAGCTGCGGCCATGGATACCAGATAACGTGTGATACATTTGGAGAGACCACACTTCCCCCGGGACAGAATAACGATTGCCAGCAGGTTTGCTGCAGAAAAGACGAAATTAAAATTACCAACTTTCATTTTTCCAGGAGTAAGTTAGTTTGAGATTTCTTAGTACGAAACAGTCGATTATTTGACTGTGTCTCCTGCCCCAATTCCTTGTGTAGCCCGCACAGCCCTTATTCAGAAAATAAAACCTTGAGAGATTCAATTCGCCAACTAGCACTGAACAAAATCCTGCGCCAATGACACGGCTGGATTGATAAACACTGCGTCCTGAGCACAGATTGCTTAAAAAAGGTTTGACGGGTATAGTCGCCTCGGATCAATTACACTCCATTCGCTTTACCGGTGAGGTATGTGAACCTTATATATTAGCGGCTGGTTTGCTTATCACACTCCAGCGCCACACCTCAGGTAGGCAGAGGGGAGCATCAGCTTTAAAACAAAGAGCGTTATGTGATTATTCTCGTTCAAAATGTATTGGATAGAGATGTAATTCGGATCGAGATGTGCTACATAGATATCTGCGTTAAGCGGCGTGACCAGCCTTCAATTCATCAGTATCCGTTGCAGTTTGTTTTGGCGATGCGCATATGAATACAAATATTGCTTCCAATATTAACCTTCAATTCCTACCGCGCATGGTTCGTAATACGATGGGGTTTTATCTCGCCTTTCCTCAATGAAAACGGACAAAAGTGGCACTGGCGCTTGGCAGCTCTGGCGACCCTGGTTCGAAGCGGGCCACTGACATGCTCTGGTCTGCCTGGAGATTGCAGTTCCCCCTTTAACCGCCCGGGCTCCCCTGTGCGATTCATCAATACAGCAAACAAACGAACTTGCTGCCCACGGAGTCGGCGCGCAGCATCCTTTGGCACTTGTTCTATGTTATAGCACCTTCGAATCCACTCCCTACACACAAGGGACAATTTACAGAGGCGAGGTAACTGACAACCCCACAGGAGATCTCCCGGTGCAACCCACGCTTCCGCTGAGAGAGGTGCGCACCTCAAACAGACCGCTCTCGAAGACAGGGTCAAACCCGGGTCTCAGGCGCTGTGAGATAGTAGGTCCACCAGCTGCGCTATTGTGCAGCGAGCTGCTCCTGATTCCCTCTACGGGCGAAATTCTTGAGGTTGGGAAATTATTTCCCCTCGTTCGTGGTCCCTGACGTATCACTTTCTGGCAAAGTTTGCGGGGTATTTGCAAAGATCATGTCAGAAGAAAAGCGGGTTAATCAAATTGCGTTTTCAAGCGACATAGACTAGGTGGAACGAATAGCCGCCCTCTACATTGTCGGGGCGGCGTTCGCCTCAGTCTTTGTCAGTTCCTTTCGATTTGCTGATGTAAAATAAATACAGTCCGAGTTTTCTTGAAATCGTTACTGGGGACCGGTGTATACGAGGCCCACCTGTAGATGAGCAGCGGCAGGAGCGCTTTTGTTTCTCCTTGGAAGATAACATTTTAATATCAGTCTTTTCTTGCTTCTCCGCTACATAATGGCTGTCTAAATTAAGCTAATAAAACCGCACTAACGCGTGACTGCATTAGCTTTTCCTTCATAGGACTCACCACTAAATTATTGAGAATCGTCAGATTAATTAGTCTTCTCTAGCAACATGGCGAAAGCCATTTCCAGTCAAAAGCTCGAACATAAAACACAGGACACCACCATTGAGCAATCCGCTGTACCGTCTTCTGACGTTCTGTCAGTGACCGCTTGGATTTCCGCCTGGTTCGGTTTTCCCCCACACCCCAAAGATTTTTGGGTGTGTAGGTTTATTGGGCTCTGTGGAATTGCCCATAGTGTTGGAGGGATTAAATGAGAAAGTGGGATAACATGGAACTCCCGTCAACGGGAGTACAATGTGGACTCCGTCGGCCAAATGGCCTATTTCCATGCATTATCACTAAACAAAATAAAGAGGTATAGCACAGGAACAGGTATTTCGGTTTGCAGTATCTATACTAAACATCACGCCATTTTACACTAATGAACGTTTGGGTGTCGTCATCACCCTCCTTTCCCCGTCTTTCTAAACGCCATTGAATAAATCCACAATAGATTGGAATGTGTAAATTGATTTCGATGTCACTAATTGACACGAGAGCACCAAGGAAAAAGTAATCGCACACAGATTTTTAACAGTAAAGGCTAGGCGGCAAAATATCGGCAGAAAATAGCAGCGAGCTCACCAGGAACACCAATGACCGCAAGGATAGGATAGTAAATATTTTCGACCTGGTTGATTACCGGCAATTCCATGATCGGAGTGCAGCGAGCTCTCCTGCCAGTGGTATGAAATGTCGTCTGCTTTTAAAGGTAGTTACGGATTCTCCAGAGAAATCATATGACGACGAATCAAGGGAAAACCATTGGGATTAGTGTCAGTCATTGAAACAAACAAAGTTTATCAGATCATGGGGCTACTGCTAATTAGAGAACTGCGTAACAACTATCAATTATATAAAATATATATTATAATATTATATTCTAGAAAACAGAGAGAAATATAAGTCATAAAATATCTTGCTTAGTCTAGTTGCATTCTACGTTTCCTGAAGAAATGTAATGTTATATTATCCACGCATATCAATGTGGCTATCTGAAAGCCTCTCAAACGACACTCTCACATCTGCTTTCACCACAAGGCGCAGGGCGCACCCTGTGTAAAATATGTGGTCCGCGTATCACCTTTATACATTGACTCACTCACGTTAAATATATTTCGTCTAGCCGCGCAAAAAAAACTTGCTGACTTTCCCATCTATCCGCATCATAATTTTACAGATTTTGTACCAGGTTTCCCTTCAACCTTCGGCGTTCTAGGGAAAGCAATCAAAGACTGTCCAGCCTTTGTTTGGAGCTAATACGTTCCATGTAAAATTCTGCAAAGCATCTTCTGCACTAACCCTTCCACACATCCCAGTCATACTTGCTCCAATGGGACGATGAGAACTGCACACAATACTCCAAATACGTCCAACATAAAGTGTTATAGAGATATATCATGAGTTAGTGACCCATATGTTCAAACCCCGACCAATGAAAGCAACAGCACGAGACGCCTTATTTACCCCTCCATCGACTTGTGTCGCCACTTACAGCGAGTTCTAGATGTAGAGCCCAATACCACTCTGCACATCAGTGCTGTTAAGGATATTGACGTCAACCTTACACATGCCTTTAACATTAACATCTCAAAGTGCACCAACTCACTACTGTCGTCATGAAAACCCATCTACCATTTCTACGTCCATTCTGCAGGTGACCGATATCTCACTGTGTAGCTTGACACCCTACACCATTGTCCGCACTCTCAGTAATCGTTGTTTTGTCTACAAACCTACAAGCAACCCATCTACATCGAATAACGTTGATTATCTTGTTGCAATGGGACCTGTCAAGGGGTGGGGTATATTAGGCAGCAAGTGAACAGTCAGTTCTTGAAGTTGATGTGTTGGATGCAGGAGAAATGGGCAGGAGTAGAAACCTGAGCGACTTTGACTGGTATACACTGGAATTTGACTTGTATACACTGGAATTTAGAAGGATGAGAGGGGATCTTATCGAAACGTATAAGATTATTAAGGGGTTGGACTCGTTAGAGGCAGGAAACATGTTCCCAATGTTGGGGGAGTCCAGAACCAGGGACCACAGTTTAAGAATAAGCGGTAGGCCATTTAGAACGGACATGAGGAAAAACATTTTCAGTCAGAGAGTTGTGAATCTGTGGAATCATCTGCCTGAGAAGGCAGTGGAGGCCAATTCTCCGAATGCATTAAAGAGAGAGCTAGATAGAGTTCTTAAGGATAGCGGAGTCACGGGGGTAT